>NW_005371399.1:377638-407499 GCF_000412655.1 Myotis brandtii | reverse complement strand
GGAGGGAGTCACAAGCTCCTGACTGCTCTGAACTCCGGTTCCGGGAAATCTCTGGGGTCCCAGGGCTCATACAGGGAGAAACTGGACGGTCTGGCAGCAGGCGGAACTCGGAACTTGAGGGCGGCTTTCCCTCAGAGGTGCTGGCAGCAATTACCGGGACACTGAGACACTCGGCCCCTTAGGGCAGGGCTGAGAATCAGCCATAGCTGCTTGCTCCGCCCTGTTGATTCCCTGAGACCCCGCCCCATCCAGGCTGCTGCAAAGCCTTTTGCATATGAATGCCCGGGTCCTTTCCAACCTGACAACTACCTAACAAATTGCAGCTGGGCCAAACAGTCCCAGAACTTCCAAGAGAAGGCCCAAGGCCCCACAGCAGCTTGCATTGCTTCTCAGCTGGGCCTCATCTGGGCACCCCCAAACCCCCAAAAAAGGAAGGGGAATCTGCATATCTCTTCATAGCTCCTGCTGGGTAACCTCAGGAAGAGGCTTAATTAGCACCTCCTTAGATCCAAGAGCCAGTGTACCCAGTGGTCAGAGTGGGACCACCCAGATTACAACTCCTCAGATTCATAAGGAACACACTCAGGGGGCAGACTCAGTGAGCACCAAAGCCCCACTGAAGCAAGTCTTGCCCCAGAAGGGTGTCTTCAGCACAGAAGTTCTCCCACTGCAGACACAGCTGATTCTCACTGCCAATTGGCCTGGAGGTCAATTCCTCCCAGTGACACCTAAAACAATCAAGGCATAACTACAACAAGACTGTGCACAAAGCCCACAAGGGGGTGCACCAAGAGTGTCCACCTCAGGTAACTGGGGAGGCTGAGCCACTGGGCCCTGTAGGACACCTAGCACACAAAACCACTCTACCAACACAGGGAAGCAGACAAAATGTGAAGACAAAGAAACAGGTCACAAATGACAGAAATGGAGGAAAGCAAACGACTGGATATAGAATTCAAAACCACGTTTATAAGGTTTTTTAAGAATTTTATGGAAACCGCCGATAAATTTAGTGAGACCCTCGAGGATATGAAAAAGTACCAACTAGAAATTAAGCATTCACTGACTGAAATAAAGAATATTATACAGACTCCCAACAGCAGACCAGATGATCGCAAGAATCAGGTCAAAGATTTGAAATACGAAGAAGCAAAAAACACCCAACCGGAAAAGCAAAATGAAAAAAGAATCCAAAAATACGAAGATAGTGTAAGGAGCCTCTGGGACAACTTCAAGCGTACCAACATCAGAATTATAGGGGTACCAGAAGAAGAGAGAGGGCAAGATATTGAAAACCTATTTGAAGAAATAATGACAGAAAACTTCCCCTACCTGGTGAAAGAAATAGACTTCCAAGTCCAGGAAGTGCAGAGAACCCCAAACAAAAGGAATCCAAAGAGGACCACACCAAGACACATCATAATTAAAATGCCAAGAGCAAAAGACAAAGAGAGAATCTTAAAAGCAGCAAGAGAAAAAAAGTCAGTTACCTATAAGGGAGTACCCATACGACTGTCAGCTGATTTCTCAACAGAAACCATGCAGGCCAGAAGAGAGTGGCAAGAAATATTCAAAGTGATGAATAGCAAGAACCTACAACCAAGATTACTTTATCCAGCAAAGCTATCATTCAGAATTGAAGGTCAGATAAAGAGCTTCACAGATAAGAAAAAGCTAAAGGAGTTCATCACCACCAAACCAGCATTATATGAAATGCTGAAAGGTATTCTTTAAGAAGAGGAAGAAGAAAAAGGTATAGATAAAAATTATGAACAACAAATACATATCTATCAACAAGTGAATCTAAAAATCAAGTGAATAAAAAATCTGATGAACAGGGTAAACTGGTGAATATAATAGAATCAGGGGCATAGAAAGGGAGTGGACTGACAATTCTCAGGGGGAAAGGGGTGTGGGGGGTGTGGGAAAAGACTGGACAAAAATCATACACCTATGGATGAGGACAGGTGGGGGGGTAAGGGCAGAGGGTGGGGTGGGAACCGGGTGGAGGGGAGCTATGGGGGGAAAAAAGAGGAACAACTGTAATAATCTGAACAATAAAGATTTATTTTAAAAAAAGGCGAAAAGAAAAGAAAAAATGGACAAAAGATATGAATAGTCAATTCACAGAGGAGGAAATACAATTGGCCAGTAACTGCATAAAAAAAAATGCTCAGCACTGGGGAGGTAATAATCTGAACAATAAAGATTTATTTTAAAAAAAGGCAAAAAGAAAAGAAAAAATGGACAAAAGATATGAATAGTCAATTCACAGAGGAGGAAATACAATTGGCCAGTAACTGCATAAAAAAAAATGCTCAGCCTCACTGGGGAGAAGGAAAATGAGGGTTGAAACCAATTACATGCTTTCCTGGATTGGCAAAAATTAAAAAGAGTGGTAATGTTCACTGCAGGGTGGGAGCCTAAAATGTTCCAACCTTTTGGAAAAGCAATGTAGCATTACCTACCAAAATTTAATAAGCAAACCCTTGCCCTGGCAATCCCACATCTAAAAGTCTCTCCCACAGAAAGGCTTACACATGTCAGCAAGATATATATACAAGGCCATTCACTGAAGCATTATTGCAAAAGTGAAAAATAGAAGACAACCTAAATATCCACCAACCCAGGACTAGATACATAAATTATGCTACGTGCGAACAATGGAATATTAGGCAACAATTATTTAAAAAGCACAGTAGATCTATATGCTGTGACACTGACAGATGCCCACAAATACAATGCCACGTGAAAAAATGGAAGTTGTGGGACAATGTGCATAACATGATTCTATTTCTTTGTTTTTTTTAAATAAAAATACAATTAAATATGCTTCTAAAGGCAAAGAAAAAGTTCTGGAAGGAGGTACACCAGAACAACAACAGTGGGACCTTGACAAAATGAGATTTAAGGGCAAAGAGAACTTTCCTATTTAATAGGACACACTTCTATATATAATGCTCCAATATTTTCTCATGAGCAAATATTGCTTTTATGGTAAAAAAGAAAAAAGAAAAGAAAAAATAAACAATTCCATGGCCACTCACAGGCTGCAGGACCAAGTCCAAACTCTTCAGTGTGGCACCCAAGATCCCTCAGGACACAGCCCTGTGTTCCATCAGCCTATGGTAACCCCTCACCCCATTCTTACCTAAGTCTAGACATGCCCAGTTCCCTTACCTGTCCCCCTAACTGCCCCTGGGCCTTTGTCTATGTGGTTCCATCTTCTGAGATGTCCTTTCCTATTTCCTATGTCTCGTATCTCAAGTTGTTGTTCATATGTCCTCACCTAGAAACTCTCCATGAACATCTCCCACACACTGCCTTCATACTTGCTCCTGTAGCCATGGTGACAGCCAACATTCAGGGAGCACCATGTGTGTTTATGTTTTGACTTGTTCAATCCTCATAGCAATCCTAGGAAGGTTTGTTATCACCTCATTTAATAGATGAGTAAACTGAGGCACAGAGAGGTTACATGATTTACTCAAAGTCACACAGCTAGGAATCGGCAGGGCCGTTAAGTGAAGTCAGGCAGAGTGCCCATGCAGCCCTCCCTCAGAGCTCAGCACACAGGGCTGGATTGCCCCAATACCCCTACTTGCCAAGCTTCAAGACCCGCCCATAAGTCCCAAGGATGGTGTTTACCTTGTTCCTGCCCCTAGAACCTGGGCAGGTGGGGAACATGCGCAGGGAGCTCTGCTTCCATCAGAAGCCAGAGCTTACCTCTACCAGGCAAGGGTTAAAGTAAGCAGCTGTTGTCCTCAGGGGCTGGGGTGAGGGAAAGGGTAGGGTCAGCTGACTCAGGACTACTGAGGAAAGTAGTTTGTGGAGGTGTAGCCCCTCCAAAGGCAAGAATCCTAGAGACTTCCAACATACCTACTGTGTGCTAGGCCCTAGGGTTAACTGGCTTGGAAATCAGAGGCCAGGAGACAACCCTGTCCTCCAGACAACTGCAGGGTCAAAGGGAGGAGCCTTAGATGGGGACGGGCAAAGAGCTGTAGTATGGTGCTCAGGGGATGTGGGGCCTGGCTTCCAATAGGGGTGAGGGCAGACAGGATCTCCATAAAGGAGGTGGCATTTGACTGTTGGTAGGAATGCAAACTGATGCAACTACTATGGAAAACAGTATGGAGGTTCCTACAAAATTAAAAATGAAATTGCCTTATGACCCAGATATTCCATTTCTGGGAATATATTTTTAAAAATCTAAAACACTAATTCGAAAGAATAGATGCACCCTATGTGCACTGCAGTATTATTTACAACAACCAAGATATGGAAGCAGCCCAAGTGCCACTCAATAGATGAGTGGATAAAAAGCTGTGGTACATACTAGTATATACAATGGAATACTACTAGGCCATAAAAAAGAATGAGTTCAGCTGGTTGTGGCTCAGTGGTTGAGCATCAACCCATGAACCAGGAGGTCACGGTTCAATTCCTGGTCAGGGCACATGCTTGGGTTGAGGCCTTAATCCCCAGTTGGGGTGTGCAGGAGGCATACAATGGAATACTACTAGGCCATAAAAAAGAATGAGTTCAGCTGGTTGTGGCTCAGTGGTTGAGCATCAACCCATGAACCAGGAGGTCACGGTTCAATTCCTGGTCAGGGCACATGCTTGGGTTGAGGCCTTAATCCCCAGTTGGGGTGTGCAGGAGGCAGCCAATCAATGATTCTCTCTCATCATTGATGTTTCTCTCTCTCTCTCTCTCTCTCTCTTCTCTCTCTCTCCCTCTCCCTTCCTCTCTCTGAAATCAATAAAAACATTTTTTTTAAAAAAAGAATGAAATCTTATCTTTTGCAACAGCATAGATGGACCTAGGGGGTATTGTGCTAAGTGAAATAAAGCAGGCAGAGGAAGATTTCACTTATATATGGAATCTGAAGAACAAAAATATCTAAAATACAAAATAAGCCAACAAAATAGGAACAGACTCATAGATATAGAAAACAGACTGACAGTTGTCAGAGGGAAAGGGGATTGGGTAAAAAAGGTGGAAAGATTAAGAAGTACAAATTGGTAGTTACAGAATAGTCACAGAAATGTAAATTGCAGCATAAGGACTATAGTCAATAGTATCACAATAACTACTAGTACGTATGGGGCCAGGTGGGTACTTGAAACCCTCTATGAAGTACATTCTTTTCTAACTACTGTGCTGTACGTCTTAAACTAATAGAGTAACACTGAATGTAAACTGTAATTGAAAAAAGGAAGTGGCATTTGGGCCAGCCTAGAAAGATGAGGAGAATCTGAGCAGATGGAGTTGGGAAAGGGAGCTCCAGGGAGCTGGAACAGTTTGAGCAAGGGCCTGGAAGTGGGAACGTGTGGGGAGTATCGACGAGGAGTCATCGGTTTGGGCTGGAACACAAGGCAAGTAGGGAAGCATCCGTGGATTGGGGGAGGTTGCTGGAAGCCCTTGGAGGGGGAGCTGCTCACAGGCGAGGAGGAGGCAATCCTGGCAATCTGAGCTTATCAGGCAGTCCCCCTAGCAGTTACTTAGCTGTGTGACTGTGGCCTAGTTCCTGACCTTGATTCCCTCACTTGCAAAAGAATAATGTGCCCTCCACAGTGGTTTGCAGCCCCTGGAACTCAGAGATGGGGGATGGACACATCTGGGGTCATGGTGCCCAAGGAGACAGGGGTGGCTCCCTGAGGGCATCTGCCAGTACAGTGTAAGTTTGTGTGCACATGTCTCTACAAGACCTCTCCTACAATCCTTTTGTTTAAAGTGTACATTCAAGATAATGTGATTTTAGACTCTTCACCTTAAAGAGATAAGAGAGGAAGAGCCCCATGATCTTGAGTGGGTCCCTGCCTTTCTCAGGGCCTCAATTTCCCCACGTGGGTGGTTTCTCTAGGTCTGGTTATTCAGAAAGGGCTGGGCCATGGAAGGAAGGAAATGGAGTAGGGTAGTGGAAATCCAAAGGAGTGGGATCCGTGGAGGGGTGGGGAAGGGTGGGAATGAATGAAGCCAAAAACCCTTCTTCCTGGGGCTAGTCCCCTACCCAGTCAGAGCTCCCCACATCTCCCCTACTTCAAGGACCTCAATTGAGGTTGGAAGCCCTGGATACCAGTCTGACTTTCCCCAAGCTCAAATCTCCCACCTCTCAGAGCCTAGGCTCTATTTACCAGATAGGGGGTGGAGAGTCAGAAGAAGAGGAGCTCTACCACCCAGGGCAAGTTCACTGGAGGGAACAGCAGTGTACAGGCCTGGAGGCTGCAAGACCTGGGAACACACCCCACCAGGCTGCTACAGATGAGTAGGGTCAGGCAAGTCCCTCACATCTCCATTTCCTCTTCTGTGAAATGGAGAAAAAAACACCTTTCTTATGAGGTAATGTTATCAGCCTGGTCCTGGCACACCATCAAACCCCACAGGTGAGTCCTTTGGTTCACCAGGAGCTGAGGGTGCCCTGGGGGAGTCACAACCAGTTCTGGGGAGGGGATCACTTACCCTAGCCTCCCCACCTCTCCATGGGTGCCATCTGCCTTATCTCTCACCTCATCAAGACCCAGAGACCTACTCTCAACCTCCTCACTGGACTGCCTCCAGCACCTCCCCACTCACCTGCTGCCAGAGGAATGCTCTAAGTGCAAGTCCACAGCCTCCCAGCCTCTGGGCCTCCTGCACCTCATCTCTGATCACTAGGCTGGCATTGCCTGTGTGCTTGTCACCTCCCCCACCAGTCCTGTGAGCAGGGACCATGTCTGATTCATCTCATCCATTCCAGAGTTTGAGGCCTGGCACAGGAGTCTCGCCCACAGGCAGTAGAACTGGCAGTGGGGATGGAAAAACAGGGCCATTCACCCCTTCTACCCGGACACCTGTTTCTCTGTTGATATATCCATGACAATGGTAGACTCAATGTGGGGCTGGGATCAGGGCCAGTATGGGACCAGGAACAAGGTTCAGTCTGTCCAGAATCAGGGCTCAGTGTGGGGCTGGGGTCAGGGCTCAATGAGGGAAGTTTTCTGCTTCCCTTCCCCTCAAGGCTCAGGAATCTCCCCAGCCTTACCCATTGATTTGAAAACAATATATCCTGCTTCTGGGATGTCAGGGCCTGTCTTTGAGTCCCCACTATTCTCACCCTCTACCCTGGTAAGGCCTATCCTGTGCTCCACTCCATACAGCTATGCTGGGATCCCCACAATCATTTTGTACTAGTCATATGACCTCAGCAGAGGTGGCTCAAGGTGGGAAGTGCATTCTTGTATCCCTAGCTGGCCTTCAGAAACACAGCAAGGATGGCCAGCTTTTGTGTCATGGATGCATTCCCAAGCCAAGGAGAAGTAGTTTGTGGGTTACCTCAGGTTTTTCTATTATCCACCCCACTGCCCCCACTCCATTAGCCCAAGTAATCTAGTGTCAATGGAGGTAAACCTAAGTTTAGCTAACACACGGGTGAAGGTATCAGCTGGCACGTGACAATGAGATATGCCAACCAAATGCCTACTCCTGTCACAGTGCCTGGAATCCTTCCTTAGTGCTCTTTGCTCTAAGCCACCCTTGATGACCCTGCTCTGAAACCTCCATCCTGGGTCTAGCCCAGACCTGGCACTCACAGGGCTCAGAAATGGGAGCTGAATCAGAGATTGGCCTGAGTAGACATCAGAGCTGGGCTTACTTCTGAAAGTGTCAATGCCAGGGCAAAAGGCTGCACCATGCCTCAGCCCCCACCCATCCAGCCTCCCTCTGTCTCTGTCTGCTACTCTCAAGCAGAGGGTCAAGTTGGTTTGCTGGCAAGACACATGATTATCATTTTAATTAATTAAAGAAAAATCTAATCACTGCATTAAACTTCTCATTACTCCACTTGAATACCCATTAAATAAATTTAATTATCAGAGGACTAGGTTTCCCAGCCTCTTCCATTAGCTCCTGATAAAATGGGGAGAGGAGAGGGAAGCAGGTGGGAAGCAGAACAATGCCATTCCTGACTTATGGAGGGCAGGGTGGCCACTATCGTGGGGCCACCATGTTCAAGCTTTGGTGTCTCCCTGGGGAAAGGCTTGACTCTGGGCTTGACCCCATCCCTCCCCTGCCCCTAGGAAGGGGAAGGCCTAGCATTTGGCTATAGTTGGTGCTGAATGGTTTATTACAACCACTCTTGGTTATTTATACCCACCTCATTCTAAAAGAGTTTGATATTGCTGAGAACAGCACAAGCCAAAAAATAAGAAGAAAACAAAACAGGGGAAAAAATAAGAGAGAAAAGGATAAAGACAGAGGCAAGATCATTGAGCAACTGCATATCATGGCATCCTGAGTACTAATTAGAAACGGGCCACAAGCCAGCTATGAGTTTCCTAGCAGCCAAGGCAAAGAAAGCAGCTCACTTTGGCACTGATGCAGTAATCAACAGAGTACTCATGAGAAAATACACACTGAGCTTTGGTCTTTCCATCTGTAAAAAGGTGGATCTAGAAGATGGACTAAAGGAGATAACTACTGGCTGAAGTAGTCAGCAGAGGCTTCCTAGAGGAGAACCCTAAACCTAAACAGGGCCTTGAAAAAGAGCATGATGCAGACTGTCTATAATAATCATTGGTTATTTGCCTCCCCCAGTTGGAGGCATCTCCTTCCTGCCAGCAGGACCGTAAACTTCCTTTAGGAAACACCCTCCCCTCATTCCTGGTCACACAGTGGGGAAGGATAGACCCTGCCCCCCAACCCATCTATATTTCCAAGCCCTGTGGACCCAGTTAAAGGATCGAGATTATCCAAATCTTGCCAATAGGGCACAAGAGATCAACTTCAGGTTTAAATCTGGGGTTTCAGTGGAGACAAAATCAGGAAAGCAGATTTTATCTCTGCCCAACCCCAGATTTATTTTTTTTTAATATATTTTATTGATTTTTTACAGAGAAGAAGGGAGAGGGATAGAGAGTTAGAAACATCGATGAGAGAGATCGACCAGCTGCCTCCTGCACGCCCCCCAGTGGGGATGTGCCCGCAACCAAGGTACATGCCCTTGACCGGAATCGAACCTGGGACCCTTGAGTCCGCAGGCCGACGCTCTATCCACTGAGCCAAACTGGTTCGGCGCAGATTTAAACCTGGAAGGAGGTTGACTCGGAAATTGCTGGCAGACATCTTGTGACCGTATCTTGTGAAAAGCCATTAGGAATAGAGCCATCACCAAGGAAGAGAAACAGAAGAATACAGACAGATCTTGGTCACATTGTTTAAGCCACTGGATCAAACCCTGGCTGAAGTCCATCCTACCTCTGGACACTTTGGTTACATTTCATTTATTGAAATAGGTTTTTTGCTACTTGCAACCAAAGGGATCCTGACAGATAGTGTTCATAAAGGTATCCTTCCTATTCCAGGGACCAGGAAGGCTCAGGTATTCCTAGGAGCCAGGGAGTAGGCAGGGTGGGGATGCCACCTATCGTGGCTGCTACTGTGCCCCACTGAGTCCCAAAGCTTGAGGGGTCCCTTTGATCCAGGCTGGGGTACAGAGGAAGCTTGGAAGCTGGTCCAGGGGCTGGACAGGGCCAGCACGCTGGAATGCCAGTGGGAGGCTGTGTGGCCCCAAAGACTTAGGGCAGACAAGACATGGCCTTGGGAGCCCTAGAAAACAAAAGCAAGAGTGAGCATTTCCTCAAATCTTATTTTCCCCATTTACTGCCCCTTCTCACAGGCCTCTCCCCTCCCCCCGGGAGAACCTCCAGGTTGCAGAAAAGCATCTGCCCCCTGAAGAAAAGAGAGGGTTGTGGGAAGGCGCAGCTGGAATCCATGTGCTGTTGCCAGAGCGTGTGAGTTTGGTGGTGGGGAGGGGGTGGAGGAGCTTCACCCTCAAGTGTGGAGACTCATTTCTTATAGTTCCTCCCCCAGTGAGTGCCCAGAACTAAGCCTGGGGCAGCCAGAGTGGGACAAGGTGAGTAAGGTAGCCATCTTCTTTAATCTATAGTCTAGACTTCCAAAACAATTCTAGAGAGGATATTGTTTACGCAAGGGAACAGATGGTGGTGTCTCAGGCATTGGCAGAGATACGTGTAGCCCCTCCAAGGGCTCTCCCGTCTGAGGAAACAGGAGATCACCTACTCTGCCTTCAAGCCATCTTCTCTTGGGCACTATCCCTGGGTGGAGGCCACCCTAGCAGGGCTCACACTTTTCCCCAATCTCTCTCTGAGGCCAAGCTGGAAACTTTGGGCAGAGAAACAGGGGTAGCTTTTTCAGATTCAAAACACTCCCGGAGTCCTGGTCTTTATAAAGTCACTTAGCCTCTTTAGATACTTAATGAGTCCTCTGAGCTAAGGCTGCTCACCTTACTCTTGGCCATTTCAATGCATGATGACAGAGATCACGAATCACAACACAGTAAGGCTGACTGGCTTTCTAGAAATGCCTCTAGACAGGCCCAGTCCAATAGAGTTTCTGCAATGATGGAATGTTCTATGCCTGTGCTGCTGAATGTGGTAGCCATTAGCTACAACTGGGTATTAAAATGTGGATAGCATGACTAAAAGATTAATTATTTTATTTTATTAATTTACTTTTAAATTGAAATAGCCACGTGTCTAGTGCAGTGATGGCGAACCTATGACACGCGTGTCAGAGGTGACACGCGAACTCATTTTTTTGGTTGATTTTTCTTTGTTAAATGGCATTTAAATATATAAAATAAATATCAAAAATATAAGTCTTTGTTTAACTATGGTTGCAAATATCAAAAAATTGCTATATGTGACCTGGCACCAGAGTTAAGTTAGGGTTTTTCAAAATGCTGACACGCCGAGCTCAAAAGGTTCGCCATCATTGGTCTAGTGGCTACCATAATGGAAAACACAGCTCTGGACCAACGCTTGCCTAGTCCTGGCCACAGTATGTGGAGAAAACTGAGGTCCAGAGAGAGGGAGGAATTTGCCTAAGGTCATGCAGCAGTAAGGGCAAACCCAGAATCTAGTTCATCTACCTCCTAGTCCAAACTCTCCACAGCACCAACTCTGTGCTGCTCATGGTGGCCTCGTGTTCTCCCATCATGCTCAGCACTATCACACCAGATGCCCTGTTTTTTCCATCATGCTCAGCACTGTCCAACTAGATGCCTTGCTTTTCCTATCATGCTTAGAACTACATGTCTTGCTGCCCCCTACCCATTCTGCTGCTTCTATGACAGTGTATCAGACCACCTCTGAAGGAACCTCTTTCTCCCAGTCACTGCTGCTGGCCTGTCCCCCAGTCCCCCAGCAAAGCAGCCTCAATGAATATTCCTGAGGTTGCCTAGGGAAATAATCCACTAGAGGGGAACTGCTTGGGGCACAGAGCTGCTCACTGCAGGGTTATTTATAACAGGAAGGTGCTGAAAACTGCCTAAACATCCCACAATAGAGATGGCAAAATGTATCATGACACCTCTGTTTGATGGAATATTACACAGCCATGTTTACCTAACAATTGAAGTAGATGAGGGTGGGAGCTGGGTTGCCATGGTGTACATGGCTCTATGTTCACTGAGCCCATTCACATCCGTTACCCACAGCATTGCCAGGTTCAGATTATATAACCATTCTACAGATGGAGGAGCTGAGGCTTAGGGAAGCCACATACATATCCCTGGTTACATGGGGAGTAAGGACAGAGTGGGAGCTTGAACTCTTGTTTTCTGACTCTAAGGAGAGATCCCACAGCGGCCTCTTTGTGCTAGAATGAGAGCATTATGGGTGCCCTGTTCTTTCTAGTTATTTACTCATCTTATTTAACTGATACATACTAAGTGTCAGGCACCTTTCAAATAAGGGCTTTATAAATGTAGACTTGTAATCTATACAACAACTGAAAGAGGGAGCAATTATTAGATCTTTATTTTTTGGATAAGGAATCTGAGGCACAAGACATAAAGTAACTTGCCTGAGGTCCAGGGCCACTTATACTTCCCACATGTGCTGCAGGGTTCTGGTATTGCCCTCACAAACAAAAATCAAGGTGTAGGAAGGGGATAGTTGTTGTCTTGGAGTGGTAGAAGCACAGATATGTGTGTTTTCCCTTTTTAATTTCATGGAAATTCTTTTTGTAGCAATTGAAAGAAAAAAGTTCAAGAAATGTACTAAAGTTTGTTTGTTTTTAAATACCAAGCACACACAAAAATAAAAACATCAAATTGAACCTGCAGATGCATCCAAGAGTCACCTACTGCAATGGTAATCTACCTCCCAGGAGCAAAGCTCATGTCTCCAGGCTTTTCTGCCAATTTCCTACCCCCTACTCCTTCCTGCCTGAGTAAGATTCTCACCTCAGAAGGAAAGGGGGGCAGTCCTGTGTAGAGGTGACTTCAGTAAACATCTCCTGCCTTCTTGAGCACAGCACATCAGGCTAGTTGCCTGCATACTCCTGCTACTGGCAAGGGCTTACCTCAAGAGGCCATGGCATCCAGGCCTCTGCCTCCAATCCAGGCCGCCTTGTTCCACAGGTGGAACAACTGAGGCCCTAAAGGTGAAAGTGCTGAGGCACTGGAGGTGCTTAGGCCAGGCCAGGACAAAAGGGGTAGGACGGACATGTTGGGGGTAGCATGGGCCAAAAGGCTGTAGCTGGGTGGGGAACAGGGCTGACCGGGAATGGCCAGGTGGGGAGGTTCTGCAGACCCTAGTCTCTGCCCCTCTGGACTCCTGTACCACCCTCAGCCTGTAGTAAAGCCCTAGGACATTAAAAGAAGAATTTTTAATTATGCATTTAAACTTGGTAAGATCACTTTCATTATTATTTTAATCCTCACCAATTGATTTCAAGAGAGAGAGAGAGAGAGAGAGAGAGAGAGAGAGAGAGAGGTTGATGTGAGAGAAACATTGACCAGTTGCCTTCCGTATGCACCACACAACCTGACCAGGGATGGAACTTGCAACCTAGGTATGTGCCCTGACTGGGAATCGAGCCTGCAACCTTTGATGTATGGGATGATGCTCTGACCGAGCCACCCAGCCAGGGCAGTAAGATCACTTTAATCAGAAATTTACATCCACTGGTCCAAAAGGTTGAAGAGGATGAAGCTAGAGGCAGATTCATTGCTTTTTCTAGAGGACAGTCATTGCATAAAAAGGGAAGAAAGCCTTAAGTTAGGACTGTTGGCTGACTGGAAAATAAAATCATCAAGTGCAGAAAAAGAAAAGAATGGCATGCACTCATGACATCCTTGTGGATGAGACAGAAAACTGGCTGGGTTCCTCAGTGGTTAGCTAAATAACCATGTCCAGGAATGCGCAGAGGGGTCAGACTGGCCCCCGGAGTGGATTCTCGCTGGCATTGATAGGGCTGGCCCTTGGGCCTGCTTGGAACAACTTTTTTGGCAAAGATTAGGATGGAATCTTAAAAGTAGGTCCAGCCTGGGAGGGGTCAATTAAGGAGACAGGGTCCTTTGTACAAAGGACCCCTTCACTTGCCCTAGGAATGGGCCAAAGTGGACAAGAGAGAGTTAGTAAAGCATGGGTGAATCCTGAGAGTAGTGCCCAGAGCCAACTGCACAAAGTGGCTGGGGAGCCTGATGGCCAGGAGACCCTGGGGCTGGTGAGCCAGCCACTTCAGTTCTGGAGATGGTGTAACCACCTCCAGACAGCCATGCCCAGTCCTCAGTGTATCTGTGCAGAAGGTCTTTGATAAAATGAGGTCTTCTCACAGGGGCTTGTCAAGAAGAGGTGGGCCTGGAACCCATGCCCCCTGGGACTTGAGGTCCCTGACAAAGATGCTTGGCATTTATGGGCCCAGAAAATAGAGCTAGGCCCAGTAAGAAAAGATTTCAGGGAAACAAATCTTTCTTTAGCATTGAGAGTACTGAGCCCATGGGGGCATGCAAGCAGAGGTCTGGGGACCATGTATGCCATGTATGTTGGGTGGAGTTTGCACTAAATGGGAAGGGAAATTGCTTTCAGTTGTGAGTTTCTTCAATTTTATCAATATATGAATTAAAGCTAGACTGTGTGAATCAAAGTGGGTGTTATAAAGAGTGAATGGAAGGCAAGGTGATGCTCAGAATCATAGTTATTATTACAACATTATAGATCACAGGACACTCCCATCTATTCTCTAAATGGGTCTTCTGCCCAACCCATGAAGCAGATAGGACAGGATGATTAACCCCATTTAGCAGATGAGGAAACAGGACCAGAAGGAATGGGACCAGCCCAAGGTCCCACAGCACAACAGATCCAGATAATCTCTATGGCCTCATACCTAGGGACCTTCCCCTCCTGCACCTCCAATGGTCATCCTGCTATTCCCTGCCCTGAGTGGAGCAGGAATCTCCCCCACCTGTGAGGCAAAGGTGCCATCATGTTCTCTTTCAACATATTTGACAACATTATTGGACATCACCAACCCCAAAGCAGAATTAGAAAACACATTGAGAAACTTTGCCTGTCTGACTACTTCCATCCAGCTTCCAAGACTCCCCATCCATGAAGGTTAGAGTCTCTCTTAACCCAATCTTCTGAAACCTGGGGGTAGAGCCCTAGCCTGGAAGGCTCCTTCTCTCAGGTTACACAGGCACTGCACCTCTACCCACTCTCCTTTTTCCCCTGGTAGTCTTGCCTCAACCCTTCAAAAGTTAGTTCCTTCAAGCCAGACCTGGTACCAGATACTAAGCTTTGCCCAAGAACTGAAGTCAAGGAGAAGGGTCCCTCCCACTCAACCTCATTCTTCCCCTCACACCTACACAGGCAGCTAGGCAGCTTGTGACCAGGGAGATCCAGAGCCCACCTTGCCAAACACCCTTCCTGACCACCTTTCCCTTTCCTGATGAGAGGGGCAGGGAAAGGGTATCTGGGCAAGAGAGGTCAGAGCATCAGAAGGTGGAGTCTCCTCAGGGAAGACTGGGTTCACCAAGGAAGGGCAAGCTGCCACCCACAGCACCACTCCTCACACATTACACCCTGAACCCTCAGAATATAGCATCTTACTTTACAGGTGAGGGAATGAAGGCTCAGAGAGATTAAGGAACTTGCCCAAATTCAAAATATTAAACTGAACAGAAACAGCTTATAAGTCCTGGAGTCAGGATTTGAACCCAGGACTGGCTGATTCAAAATATCCATTGCTTTCCCATGCACCCTGCTGCCTGCACAGGAGTGCAAGGTAGCTCAAATAGGCAGCCTGGTGAGCAGATTAAAGGTGGGGTGGTAAAGGGGTGCAGAGAAAGGGTTAAGAAGGCAAGACAAAGATAAGACAGAGCAGCAGAAACAGACAACTGACAAGTGGACCCTCCAGGGGCCCGAAGGAGGCAGCTCTAGATGCTGCTCTCTTGATCAATAAAAGGCTTTCAAGTGCTTCCTCTGCTGCCATCCATCCAGCTTCTGTCTGCCCATGCCAGGCTCAGGGGTCTAGCTGCCCAGATTGCCCACCAGGTGCAGCACACCACCAGGCTGTGTGGCTGAGAGAGTGTTTAGGGCCAACCAGGTGTTCCATTGCCTGCTGGCAGAGAGCACATGTCCCCAGGATTTAAGCAATAGCCTCTCAACTGAATATTTAAGAAGAAAAATACTTTTTTTTTTTTTAAGAAAAAGAGAGAAAAGGAGGGAGGAGGAGTCCGCCAGGAAGGGGGTTGGGGGAATAAGGGAAGAGTAACCTACCCCAGAGCTGAAGTCAAGGTCACAGAATGGGTACAGGGAGGACATAGGCAAGGTGCTGGCAAGGAGCCTTTAATCTGGGAGTTCAGGCCATGGAAACTAAATGCCTGAAGCTGGAGTACATTACTGCTCTGAATGATCTGTCGGCTTCTATTAGGCTAAATCTCTCTGTATAATGGGGAATTATTCTCTGAAAAGGCACCCAAGGAGGGGGCAAAGGATAGGAACCCCTCATTGTGAAGGCTCTCCCACAGGGGGAGGAAACAACAGAAAAGCCTTGGGGGGGGGGCAAGAACAACTCAGAAAGCCACCCTTCATCTTCCCACACCCCTTCCCTGAAAGTCAATTAGCAGTTGTTTGATGCTTGGTTTGTGCCAGCCTCCAGCCCTCCTCCCCAGACTCCCTTACTCTCTCCTCTTAGGAGCCTAAAAAGATGCCAGACCTGAGGTGGAGGCCCGCAATGCCTCCATGACAGTGGGTGAGCATGAGTGAGTCCCTGAGCCTCTTTGAACCTCCATTTCCATCTGTTAGATGGAGCTGATAACACCCACCCAAGTGCTATGCTGTGGAGGGAATGAAGCTGGCCCAGAGGCCAGCAGAGTGGGCACTACTCTGCCCTCTGATAAGGGGCTCCTCCTCTTCGTCCTCATTGACCCCCATAGGTCACCACCATCTCCGCCCGGAAACCCTCTCTGACCATCACCCATGGGTATCTCCTACAGCAGAACCCCACCTTCCAGGCTTTTCCAGTCTCTGGTGGTTGTGTGCAGATGGGTGCTTCAGGCTTAGGGGTTCCCTCTGAACAGGGCTGCATTTCCTTCCTCCCATCCTCCCCAAGCGTCTCCCACACTCAAGGCTGGTACACAGGACTCTGCCCAGATATGCAGGCTTAGAGGCAACGGCTGGTAGAAATCAGGAGCAGGTATGAGCTGCGTCCACTGAAGGGTGACACTCACGGGAAGATCATCAGCACCAGGGAAACTGGACCAGAAAGCCAGAAATCTCAGGACATGAGTCTGTGAGAGCAGGGTGGTACTATCTGCAGGACAGTCAGGGCACTAAGCAGGGTTGAGGTCAAGTCATAGAGTATAAAGGTGGACTCATTGCTGGGTTCCTGGCTCAGTGCTGAGGCACTGGAGGTGCTTAGGCCAGGCCAGGACAAAAGGGGTAGGACGGACATGTTGGGGGTAGCATGGGCCAAAAGGCTGTAGCTGGGTGGGGAACAGGGCTGACCGGGAATGGCCAGGTGGGGAGGTTCTGCAGACCCTAGTCTCTGCCCCTCTGGACTCCTGTACCACCCTCAGCCTGTAGTAAAGCCCTAGGACAGGTCCCACTGAAACTGCAGGGCACAAGGCTGGGCAAGAAAGACTGTGCTGGGGGCAATTCTGGGATAGTGCCTACATTCTAGAGCAGTGATGGCGAACCTATGACACGCGTGTCAGAGGTGACACGCAAACTCATTTTTTTGGTTGATTTTTCTTTGTTAAATGGCATTTAATTCTTGACGAATATTTTTCAATATTGTGCACACCTGCATTATTTCAAGTGTTGCAAATTAGTTCCGCTGTACTCTTTAACATCCACATAAACTCCAATTCGTATAAAGCAGTGGTTCTCAACCTTGGCTGCACATTAGAATCACCTGGGAATCTTTTTAAAATCCTGATTTCTGGGCCTCATCCTCCAGAAATTCTGTTTCTTTGTTGTGGGGTGGGGCTACATTCATAACAAAGAAACAGAATTTCTGGAGGATGAGGCCCAGAAATCAGGATTTTAAAAAGATTCCCAGGTGATTCTAATGTGCAGCCAAGGTTGAGAACCACTGTTCTAGAGGAACACTCAGAAAGGAAGGCCATGCAGGGCAGGTGAAGGCATGCTGTGCTGACCACTCCCCACTGTAGGTCCACAGGTTCAGCCCAGAGTCCCCACCACCCAGCAGGCCCCAAGACCTAGCAGGTGCCCCAATGCAGTGGCCTCTGGCTGCCATTCACACTCTCACTGCTAAGAGCCACCTGGGCCAACTCTCCTCCACTGGCTCCCATATAGTTCCCTGTCTGTAAGGTAGGCCTCAAGGCCAGCGGTCCACACCTACCATTCACCAGCAGGCTCCTCACTTCCCTGGACCCTACTCTTCCCATCAGCAAACTGGGGAGGCCCCCATCTTTCAGGAGCTCAGGTTGGGAAAGCACTACCAGTGCTTGACACACAGTAGGTACACACAGATGATTGTCCCTGCGCCTCCCTAGTGGCAGAGCCTCTTGGAGTCCCCAGTGCCTCGCATACACTTTTGTTCAATTAACTTTTACTGACCTAAGTTTAAATGCTAACCAGCTGGTAGCAATGTGAGGTGGTTAGAATTCTGCCCAGTGGACCCTGTGGGGAAGAGTCTGCAAGGAAGGAGGACATGGCAGACACCCAGGGAGTAGGCATGAGGATGAAGCAGAGGCCAGTGTTGTCGGGGCAGGTGGCAGAGGCCCTGCTCACACCACACACATTAGCACTCCTCAATAATTTAGCAGACCAGCAGGGGAGCCAGTGGAGGGGAGTGAGGCCTGGGGGTGGGTTGCACCCATGTGGAGTATCCCTAGACAGACAGGCCTCCCAAGGTCTCCTAATAGCACCCACAGTCATATAAGCTGCCCCTCCAACCCACACCCACCCCACCTTAGAATTCACCATACTGTGTGTCTGGCCCTGACCAAGGTACAGCATTGGAGAGGCACTGAAATAAGTAAAAAAAAAAAAGAAGAAGGAAGGGCGACTCTGGGAGAAGAGGGAGATCCTGGAAGGCTTCATGAAGGTGGTGGCTTTTCAACTGCTCTGACTCTCATCTTACTGTACTGTAAAATAGAACTGCACTTCTCCTCCTCCTCCTCCTCCTCCTCCTTTTCCTCTTCCTCTGATGACCATCACCACTAACAATAATATCTAAAGCATTTGAGGCACTTGCTCTGTGGTAGGCTTTATTGGAGCTCTTTGTGCCAAGATAGACAGATAGAGTTCAGGCTAAGCCTGCCCTTTCCTAGACTCTCTTCTGCTAGACTGACTAGTGCAGGTTTGACTGGGATCTGGGCCTTGGGCCAACTACAGGCAGGGTGGTAGGGGAGATAGGTGTCACCAATGGCCAAGGTCTACAAGTAGCCTAGAGTTTTCAGCATCACTCCAAGTGGCCACTCCTGAGCCTGCATAAGTGGGGCTAGGGTGGGGTTGGATAAGGGAACCTTCTAGAGCCAGAACAGAGGCAGCAAAATAAGAGGTCACACAGTGGCTGTAGTGGCAGTTCAGTTAGACCCACCTGGTGTTAAAAAAAACACTAATACGGAATGTGGCCTAAAGCTGCAGCTTCCCACTTCCTGTCTTTCAGAGGGCCACCTTCACCCACATGCAAGGCTCCAGACATCCTTGGAAATGAAGGAAAGAGGGAAGGGAGGGAGAAGAGCAATAGTGGCCAATGCTATGTATGTCTCCCAGGGTGAAACTGCATAACACTGGGTGGCAGGTATTATTCCCAGTTGACTAGGAAACTGGCTCCAGGGGATTATGTCTCTTACCCAAGGTCACAGATGGAAATGGCTGAGCTGGGACTCACACCTAGCACTGTTTCTAATGGACAAGAAGAAGCCAAAGGCCGACAGGGCTCATGGGGCTGAAGTCAGAGGGCATTTCAAGTATAATCAGCAGGCCTTGGAAGGCCCTTAAGGGTGGACTTTTCCTAGCTCCCCACACAGTTGGTGCCAGTTGTCCCATGGCCAGGTCTTGGGGACAGATGGGGTTGGGGTCATGCAGTTTGAAAAGATAAGTGGCAGGGGAAGATGAGGGAGATCTCTCCTTTGGCTTTCAGCACCCCTCTGCCCCACCCCCACCCTAACTGAAAATATCCTTCCTGCCTGGTGAGATAGGCACTTAGGAGGTCTGATGTTGCCAACAGGGTTTGAGAAAACCTCTACATGGGGTGGGGGTGGGGAGTAAAGTTAAAGAGAGATGAAAGCTCAGCTTAGAGCTAGGACAAGGCCATCTGTGGGTTGAGACTGATGGCAGGAGACTGATGGGGGACAGTCAAGAAAACCCAAGCAAACAGGTGTTGCAGTGCCTGGACTCTAACTATCAGAGCATCATTCCTTTAAGTCCTCAAAGGTGGCCCTAGCCAGTTTTGCTCAGTGGATAGAGCATCAGGAACTAAGGGTCCCGGGTTCGATGCCGATCAAGAGCATGTACCTCAGTTGCAGGCTCCTCTCTGGCCCGGATTCTGGTCAGGGCGTGTGCAGGAGGCAACCAATCAATGTGTTTCTCTCACATCAATATTTCTTTCTGTCTTTCCCTCTCTCTAAAAATCAATGGAAAAATCTTTGGGTGAAGATTAAAATTAATTAATTAATTAATTAATTAATTAAAAATAAGTCCCAGTGGTGTTTGGTATCCACAAACCTTCTGAGCCTGGGAGAGGGACAATCCTGGAATACTGGCATTGGGAGATAAGACCCTCATCTAACACACTGTTTCTTGGCAACACTCTTCCCCTCACTTGTTACCAGTCACCTCATCTGTAACATAAATTGTGCAGGCCTAAAGGCTGGGGAATACCTAATGGCGCTGGAGATGCCCCAACAAATCACCCCTCCCACTGCCCCTGTTGACTGTATGCAGGCTGTGTGCTCAGCACGATCATCCATAGCCTTCCTTTATCCTCTCAGGTATCAGACTCCAATCTTCTAGATGAACAAACTGAGGCTCAGGGATAAGAAGGGGTACTCTAAGGTGTCCAGGAAGAGGGGCAGTCAAGCCCTGTGGGCACTGTTTTGTGCAGTATCCTGGTCAGCTTCAGGCTGCTGCCTTCTTGACAACCACCAGTCACCTCCCTCCCCCGCACACGCATACACCCTTTGCTATGCCTGCTTTTCCCAATCCCCTCCTCCTATCTAAACTTCACCAGCTCCTGTGACTGCTGCAGCTGCACACATCTTTCCTGAACTCAGGGCACAGCTGTGATCTGTGCATACAGCACTGAGACCTAATGGAGCACTGCCTCCCTTTTACTTCTGACTTAAATCTCATTCTCTCAGCAGCTCCTTGAGAGCAGGGAATTCCACAGTCTGGGCACACAGAGGGGACTGGCAGGTACACGCTGGCTTTAGATGTGGCAAGTGAGGGTGGAATTAAGCTGGAAAACTCTTGACCCATTTCTTTATCTCACTGAAGTTCAGATTTCCTAGCTGGGACACAAGATGATCCTGTGCATCTCACAGAATGCAGATAAGCCTTGAAAGGGGCTACTGCCCCTCATCATGTCCCCTCCCTTCTGGGACTTCACTCAAATTCTGTGCCACTCCTTCCCATGACATTTCCCAAACAACTAACAAATGGGCAGAAGAAACATATTATTGCCAAGAAACAACTGAGGCTAGTAGAGGGGCCAGGAAGGCCCAAGAAAACAGCTGGGACAGTGCTCAGAACCCCACTGTTAGAACATGATTCCTTTGTGTGCTCATGAGTCTTCAGTTTCCACAATAGTTTTGAGCCTGGGAGCTGGAACACCTAGTGATATTGGCAGTGGGAGGCAGGGCCCTGGGGTTCTGGTTCCTCTTCTCTACTAACATACTGTTTCTTAGCCCAATGTCTTCCCCTCTCTGGCCCTCAGTTGCCCCATTTGCAACATAAGGTGTCCAGGGAGGTAGTATGCCCTCTTCACACCACTTCCTGGAAGCAAAGAAGAAAAATTACTGTAGAAGTGATGTCAGGGATGGTGGGAAGGACCCTCCAAAAGGTCTCAAATCCAGGACCATGATGACCAAATGCCTCCACTGGAGATGCCACATTCCTTCAACCTTCTAACAGAGGGCAAAGCCAATCTCTGGGATTTATGGGCCCCTGCAGATAAGTTCCACCTGTTCCCAGACACTGTGAGGACAGGGCCTGCCTGCATGCCTTGGGACTCTGGAAGAGGGTCTACTAGTCCGTCCTCAGGCCCAACTAGCCTACCTAGGGAGCTTCAGACTGAGGAAAGCTGAACTTATAGCCCCCAATCTAGATGGAAAAGGGAATAAGATTCCTCAGGGGTACCTGGGCAGGAAGAGCTCTGCTGAGTGCTCTCTGCCCCAGGGAGGGATGCTGAGGGAGTGAGGTCCTTACCTCATCCTCACTCCCTCTTCTCCCAGGTAGATGGGGATCAGACAAGCCTCAATATGAGATGCCTGCAACACCCTTTCTGATGCTCCAGAAGAGAGAGAGGGAGGGAGGGAGGGAGGGAGGGAGGGAGAGAGAGAGAGAGAGAGAGAGAGAAGAAAAATCCTAGCTCACCCCTCTGATTGTGCCCATCTCAATCCTGGGCTCTGGTAGGTTAGTCCTTTGTGGAGTACACCCCTGCAATAGGCCACAGTCAGGACAACTTGACCTCAGGAGTGGGGAGTGGCTGGAAAGGGCTGATTCTCACACTCAGGGTTCATGGACTCAAATCTTGGAATTGAACCACTGTGACTTCTAGAAGTGCTACAGGGAGCCAGATGGCATCCATCCCCTGGCATTTGGGGTCCTCAGCATTTCCCAGCTTGACCCTCCCAACCTTCTCCCATATGGATCCCTCCCCAAAACCCAGATTCTTGTGTTCCTGACAGCAGGCCACAGACATCCAGTCATACCTTTATATCTCTGCCAAAGCTGTTTCCTCTGTTCCTCAACATCTCTATCCAAATTTCACCCTGATCCAGTCCCACTTCTTGTGGGAAGCATTTCCAGCCAATGTAGCTCCTGCAGAAGCTACATTGTTTCCATCACAGTTTCCCCAGATGAAGGCCAGCACCCCTGGGACATAGGAAGGAGACTTGGTGAGTGGAGTGCTGGTGGCAAACCATGGCATGTGTGTGGTGAGAGCCCAACACCTCTCACTTTTTACCCAGCCCATGCCTATCCCTTGTCAGGCCAGGGGGACAGGCTTTAGGGAGAAGGAGGAAGGAGGAGAGGATTCAGCTTCTGCCCTCCAATGAGCCTCAGTCTTCGAGGTAGCAGGGTCCCTGGCTCTAGGAGCCATGGTCTGTTGAAGGAGACCTTGCCATGAGGTCCAATCCTCCTATCATTCAATCACTAAACAAATCTGTACCAGGCACTGCTTGGGCACTGGGAGCACCAGGGTGACAGAGCCCAACACAGTTCCCAGTGTGACTCCTGGGAGAGATGACCACACTTATAGAATTCCTTCCACCTCGCCTTCTTAGGTCCTGGATTGGGCATAGGTGAGAGGGAAGAGCACACAGTAGGGGCACCTAGACCAGATAGGGAGGGCTAAGGGATGCTTTAGACAGAGATCCCAGAGAAAGAGTGTCATGTTGAGATGTAGTGTGCTGACAGAGGCCACAGGAGAGGTATGGTGGCAGGGAAGGACTGGGGGAAACTGGTATTAAACCTCAGGTGCCCTGTCCTGCCACTCTGCAGCTTCCTCACACAGACACCCTCAACGCCTAAGTTGGGAGAGAGGGAAGTGGTCTATCCACTTAGCTGTCCTATCACTGGCTCAGCAGCCCCATATCCTGGGGTAGCCACTTTGCCAGGCTCTGAGGATGTCATTGACATTTCCACATGCCATCATCCCCTAACTGTGACCCACCTAACTAGCCAGTGGGGACCAAAGCGGTACTGGGAGCCCATCGGAATGCTGAAAACTGAAAAGGTCAGGATGGCATAAAAGTCCTATAGTGGGTATCTCCAGTAAGGGACACCCTGATAGACTCTCTTCTCCTTCCACCACAGCTCCCCCATACGCTGGTGACCTCAGGGGAGGACAAGACTTGAGGAGTGGCCCCAGCTGTGCCCATGGCTGGGACAGGGACCAAAAACAGGGAAGCAGTCATCCCTGCCCCCACCCAACACATACACATACACAACCCCCGGGGCCCTGGGTGTGGGGAGGGAAGCCACATTCTCTCAGGGCCACTGAGGGATATTGGGGAGCCATTCTTCATATCACCCAAGTGGCCATTTGGTCCAGCATTACGCAGAGAAGAGAGGGAAAGAAGCCCCCATGGCCAGCCACTCCTAAGGAAAGGGAAGCAGCACTCTCTCCTCAGGATGCACCCAAGGCCAGGCATCCCACACCTGTGGCCACAGCCCATACTCACCATGACCCTTGAAACAAAAATAATCCTGACCATTCTGCAGGTGAGAAAACTTAGCTCAGAAAGGTCACATGACCTGCCCAAGGTTACACTGCCAGGAAAAGGGGAGCTTAAAATCAGATCAGGCCTGGGGCAGCCAGGGTTTTTGCCACAGACAAAGGATACCTCCTGAAAGGTTAGAGATTGATTCCAGGAAGCTTGGAACCTTGATTCCAGGAAGCTGGGCTGGGGTCCCTTCTCAGGAGGGTGATGGGGAGAAGGACAGGGCAAGTGGCTAAGGGCAGGGGCTGGACCTATTGACCACCAGGGTCCCACCTAACTGTGATTTTTCTGGGACCCTGGGCAAGCTCCACCCACCTCCAGGAGAGCAGGCTTGGGTGGGGCAGCCCCTGAGCATGTTTGGGGGAGGCTCTGGCCATCAGAGCCCAGGCGCTTAGCTGCTCTCCTCTCTCTGTGGAGGGTCTGATCTCTCCGGTCCAAATCCCAGAAAGAAAGGGGTCAGAGAGGATTAAATGGCCAAACCAGACAACAGTGAACCCTGTCCCAGGGTTTTGAGAGTGCTGTGCAAGATAGAGCTCTTCCTGTGTAATGAGATGGTTTTTAAAAGCCATTCAAAAGAAATTTCCTACTATGGGTTTATAGTGTTCTATATCAAGATGGCTGGTAACTGGTAGGACCCAGGTTGAGTCCTGAGAAATGGGAATTCCATGTCTAAAGGGGAGAAGAGAAGGAGGAGGGATACCAAACTCCAGGAAGTAAGATAGATATTCTGCCAGAAAAGTTTCTGCAAAACCAGCAGGCATTCCCAAAAAGAACATGAGGGCAGGAGGGGGCTAGAATCCTTTGGGGCATCGGAGGCTGCCAGAGCTGGGACTGGGCAGGAGGACCGATGGGGATGAAGTCACAGGGTGGAAGTCTGGTCTCAGGAGAAGAAAAATGAATGTAGTGCATTGAACTGTGTCCCCAAAATTATGTCCATCTGGAAGCTCAGAATGTGATTTTACTTGGAAACAGGGTGATTAGTAATTACAGATGTAATTAGTTAGACTAATGTCATACTGGATTAGGATGGGTTTTAATCCAATGACTGGCGTCTTCATAAGAAAAGGGAAATTTGAACATAGACACACAAACATGGAAGAATGCCCTGTGAAGATGAAGGTAGAGATTGGAGGGATACATACAAAGTAAGGAATGCCAAAAAATACCTAGAACCACCAGAATTGGGAAGAGGCAAAAAATTCTTCCCCTAGAACTTCAGAGAGAGCGCAGCTCTGCCAATACCTAGATTTGGCCTCTAAAACTATGATAAAACAAATTTCTGTTGTTTCATTCTGTCAGGTTTGTGGTAATTTGTTATGGAAACCTAGGAAATTAATACAACTGCAATTAATTCTAACAACTGCAACTATCCAGCAAAAAAAAACAGCAACCGCTAAAAGTGGTGAGCATCCCACCTACAGAGATATGCTAGCAAAGCCAGGAGTGGCCCCTTCCCTCCAGGACTCTGAACAGCTGCCGATGCAGGTTCATACTTAGTCCCCCACATGACCTGCCTGTATGCAGACCAGAGAGCTGGATAGGACAGAATTGTCATTCAGCAAAAGTCAGTGCCAGCAACAGCCCTGAAATCCTGGAATCCCAACCACCAGTCTGGGGCTCTTTCAGTCTCACTCCCCTGAGTCTTACTGTCTTCCCTGTCTCTAGACTCAACTACAGTTCAATGTCCTGGAAGACAGAACCCACAGTCCGTAGACCCAGCTGTTCCAGACTGAAAGTGACATCACTGCCTAAACCTTCCCCAACTCTAACCTAAAAGCTTCCGAGCAGCATCAATGGCCTGTGATGTTTGTGTTCTGAGGCAGTCACCAGCCTCTCAGACAGCATTCAGCTAAGAGAGATAAATGCTATTGTGTGCAAAGCCCCTACCACAATGGGAAGTGAGGATAAAAACCAGGGGAAGGCAGGACCCCTCATCTTCTCAGGGATTCAGAGTCCATGCAGATCAGACCATCAGTGAGACCCCAGATCAAGTATCACCTCTGGCTGGGCATCCTAGGCCCTCTCCTGGGGCCCCCTTAGGAGTAGCTTGACCTGGAAGGAAAGGAAGGGATGAGAGAATGTGGCTGAGGGAGAGCAGTCATTCCTTTGCCTCCCCCAGCTCCTTCCAGGCCTCTGGGCCCAGAAGGCTGTCCCTCATCCCCATCTGAGCCTGGCACTCAACTCCACCCATCTGCCCCAGGAACTGGAGAACTGTTTGGAGGCCCCAGGCAGGCAGCCGACCCTAAACACTGGTTAATTGGTACCATGAAGCCCAGGCATGAGAGAAGAACAGGCTTTGTCTTACCTGGTGTGATTTTTCGGGGGAAACAATGGGCCACCCAGCCTGTGGAGAGTCACTGCTCCTTCTAATTAGGTGCCACTTTGAACACAGAGGCATCAGATTAATGAGGTTTACAGCAGTCAGTTTCATGGCCTGGCAGGCTGCCTCGGCTCTCTGATTTCAGTTTTATGCCAAAACCTTGTTCTCTAAATCAAAGGTTCTCCCAAAACTCTGCTTTCTGATGCACCTTGGGTTTTTGCTGGGTATCTCTGCCAGGGAGCTGCTCTTGTTTTGCTAAAGAAGACTGCACAGGGCTATGACACCTCACACAGCCCTGGGAGGGAGAATGGGGTGGCTGGGGTAGCTCCATTTTGCAGAGCTGGCTGGCTCAAGGTCACAGGTGAGCTGGTCAATTGCACCCTGCAGCCAATACCCTCCCCTAACCCCGGCTTGCAGGCCCCTTTGCCTCAGCAATTGGTGGCTTGGACACACACGGGTCCACAGATAATCCACTGACCAATTTCCCATTGTTGACATCTGTTCACAAGCCTTAGGGGCATCTGGTTCACCTCTCCCAGAGAAGATTGAGACAACTCAGGAGCCAGCCTGCACACCTGGCCTTCCCACTTCTGTTGCTCTAGTGGATACCCACCCCAACCCCTCTCTGGGGCTTTGCTCACACAGCTCCCCTCCCCGCTTCTCCTGGAATCCCCCTTCTATAAATTCACACCATGCTTCAAAACACATCTCACCCTTGTTCCTCCTTCACCACCACAGTCACTGGACCTTTTCTTCCTTTCTTGAGATCTTCCAGGCCCAAATCTCTGTCGCCCTGAGCAATTGTTTCTTGACCTATATTCCATTGTTTAATGTTACCACCTTTGCTCATTATTTTGTCCTGTCTCCCCTATGAGACTGTGGTATAGGGACAGGAACAGCATCTGTGTCACCTATGTGTCCTCCATAGTAAAGGCTGCCTGATAGATGTTGACCTCCCTCGGTACTCTGGGAGACACTGGGAGAGCATCTCTTCCTGGCCACTTTCCCTGGTCCACATAAGGCTCGCATCTCCCTCTGAACATCAGCCCTTGACATCCTCTAGGTGACTTCACCATGCTAGGGATGACCAGCACTGGTGCTCTCCATCCTCTGACCTCCTGACTCTAGTGACCTTTGATTTCCATTCCCTCTAGCCCAGGGGTGGGCAAACTTTTTGACTCAAGGGCCACAATGGGTTCTTAAACTGGACCCGGAGGGCCGGAACAAAAGCATGGATGGAGTGTTTGTGTGAACTAATATAAATTCAACGTAAACATCATTACATAAAAGGGTACGGTCTTTTTTTTTTTTTTTAGTTTTATTCATTTCAAACGGGCCGGATCCGGCCCGCGGGCCGTAGTTTGCCCACGGCTGCTCTAGCCTCTATCACAGGCACACCCTGGCCCTCATCTCCACCACAGTTCCTGGTCAGGCCTCCCAGCCCAGCCCAGCCCTCCAGTGCCTCCCTCAGTCCTCTTGCCACAATTCTTTCACCTAATTGAGAACTTCACACCTCTCTCTCCACATCCACTCTTCTCACTTTTCCTAGCTTGGGCTCCACAGTCCATCAATGTAATTAATCCCTCAAATGCCTTGACCCCCTCTCCCTTGGCAATACTTTCATGAAACTCCAACCTAGATGAACACAACCAGCACCCTCTTGGCAACCATCTGGAAAGTCAAATGTTGTTGGAGAAAAATGAGCCTGCCAGGAAAGCTGTGCCCTCCATGAGCTTAAGGCAAGAGCAGTCCCAGCTCATGTCACTGGCCTGCTCACTTTCTTGCTCTCCCAAGATGACAATGTCTCCCCTTGTCTGCTCTCCTCATACCTCCCATTTCCATCTGAGTCATCACTCTCAATTGAGACCGCCCTCCATTCTCACTGAGGAATGTCAACCACCTCATCTGCCCCCTGCATATTCTAGAAGCCTATCTGCTCTGCCCATGTCCCCTCTTCCTCCCTAAGAAGGGGTCATACTACATGTCAAAGGTTAGGTGTGCCACTTGGACTCTGAACCCATCTCCTCTGGTCCAGGAGTCAGCTCCTATCACTTGCTGTTTTTCAGTATCACCCATCTTGCCCTCTCTACTGGATCCCTCAGCCTTCCAACCAGCAAACAATCATATCCTGGTATCTTCTGTCCTTTAAAAATCCCCTCCCTTAATTATGTTGCATTAAAAAATATTCAATCTCAAAAGGTTCTACACTATATGATACCACTTATATAACACTCACTAAATAACAAAACTACAGAGATACAGGACAAAGGAGTGGTAGCTGGAGGAAGGGCCACTGTGGGAGGAAGGGGTATGTGGTAGCACAGGGAACCTCATGGTGATGGAACAGTTCTGTGCCTTGATTGTGGTGGTGGTTACACAAAGCTACATATGTGACACAATTACACAGAACTGCACAAGCGCGTGCACACTCACACACACACACACACACACACGTACACACACACGAGTGCATATACAACTGGGAAATCTGAATAAGGTCTGTGGATTGTATCAATGTGGATTGTGACCTGGTCTGATCTTCTCCTAGAGTTACACAGATATTCCCACAGAGGACAGCTGGGTAAGAGTCTGGGACATGCCTGTACATTCCTCAGAGATTTCCTGTGATTCTCCCCCTTCAGACACCACTTCATTTCTCTACTCCTCTACACAAAATTTTTAAGGAGAGTCAATGACACCCTTTCTCTCTTTCTTCTCTTCAGCCCACTTTAAACTGGATTCTGTACACCCCTTCACAACAATTTCTCTCAGCCCAGCCCCCATGGCCTCCATGTTGTCAAATGCAATGGACATCTCCCCACTCCCTCACAACAGTGACCATGGTAACTTGGCCCTTCCTTTTGGAACCCTCTCTCTGCTTCTGGGATGCCACATCATCCTGGCTCTCCTCACTCTCTCTGAATGTGCCCTGTTAGCCTCTTATGCTGGCTTTTCTCTTCCATCAGCTCTCCATGTTGTTGAGCCCAGGGTCCAGGCCTTGGTCCTCTCTCACCACCATCCATATATCCTCCTGGGCAATCTGCACGATGTCTATAAACACCACCTACAGCTGCTGGCTCCTGCATCTCCATCCCCTGCTCAGCCCTCTCCCTGAGTTCCAGGCTTGTAAGTCCAACTTACAACGGACATCTCTGCTCCAGGAGGCAGTCAAGAACAAACTCTGTCTGATCCAATCCTTAACCTCCACGGTCTTCCCATATCAATCAGGAAATGAATCGTCCTCCTTGCTTCCTTCACGTCCCACCCCCACCCACAGTTCAGCCTCCAAGGCAGGTCTGCAGTCATCTGCCTCTCTTCACCCTCATGGGTACCATTCTAGTCCAAGCTTCCATCACTTCTGCCTTACCCTGTTTTCCCTCTTGGCCCCTCCTGCACCATCCAGAGAGATCTTTTAAAAACATAAATCAGATCAGACCCCTCCCTCTATTTAACCCATCAATAGCTCCTCACTGCCCCCTGGGAAACATCTCAGTGCCCCCACCATAGCCCATGCAAATGTCCTCACATGAGTCTTTCTCCCCTGTTACATAGCCTTCTCTTCCCCACACAGGTCTGCCCACAGGTGCTCCCTCACCTGAGAGAGGCCTGGGCCTCATCTCACAGGTATCCCCATTCCTCCCCATCACTGCATCATTAGCAATTTCAAATTCCCTATTAGCCTTTATTTTGTTAGTGTCTGCCTTACCTACCAATCAGTACCTGGTGCATAGTAGGCACTCAATAATGCTTGCTAAGTGAATGGATAAGCCCTCCCTCTTTGACTCCCCAGGCAGTGTGTTCTCTGCCACCTGACAAGGCTGGCTCACCTGT
>NW_005371399.1:373612-377551 GCF_000412655.1 Myotis brandtii | reverse complement strand
GACCCTTTCACAGGGGTCGCCTAAGACCATCCTGCATATCAGATATTTACATTACGATTCATAACAGTAGCAACATTACAGTTATGAAGTAGCAACGAAAATAATTTTATGGTTGGGTCACAACATGAGGAACTGTATTTAAAGGGCCATAAGGTTGAGAACCACTACCCTAAACAGTAACTGATATCCAGATGACTGGATGACATGATGGTTTTCCTACGTCTTACAGGGAGCTGCTTCCAGTGGGAAAAGTTTGCTGTTTTATGGCCCCAAGAAGACATCAGCCATAATGTGCTAAAATTATAACCTAGAAGAATCATCCATTTAAATACTCTGGAAATTGTCCTGGCCAGGTTGCTCAGTTGGTTGGAGCACTGTCACATACACCAAAATATTGTGGGTTCGATTCATGGTCAGGGCACATACACAGGTTTCGGATTCAACTCCCCACTGGGAAGCATACAGGAGGCAACCAATCAATGTTTCTCTCTCACAATGATGTTTTTCTCTTTCTTCTTCCCTCCCTCTTTCTTCCTCTCTCTCCCTAAAAATCAATAAACATATCCTCAGGTGAGAATTAAAAAATAAATAAGTAAATAAATACTCTAGAAACCAAACTCTTGGGGCTGAACACTACTCCAGATTGCCCTGGATGCCAGTGAATGACCTGGCTGATGGGATACTGCACTCCAGGGCTGGGCACCGGAGCTTGACCCAGCCTGTTCTACAGGGTGACCTTTTCACATGTGGGATGTGCTGTGCATCCAGCACACTGCAGGTGTTCAGTGTGAGGCACTTTCCATTCCTTTCATATGTCAGTGGAGCAGTGGGAGGAAATGGTGCAGCCTACCAGTGTGGGCCCAGCAGGAAGCCAGTAGGCCCACATGGACAGGGTGTGGCTGAGGGGTTATGGAGTGGATGAAGGGTGAGTTATGATAACTAGATTTGGGCCTACCCTGAATATCACTGTTAGAATGAGTGGAATCATAAAAAAATATCCTGAACTGTCCTGAAAGGTAGTCAGCTTCATCACCAGAGGTGTCTGGGTAAAGCAGGGCATTGCAGGAAAGGGTTTGAACTGGCTGCCCTTCCCCAGTGCTGGAACTTGTGCCATGAGTAGAATAGAGCTTCAATGTCAAACACACAAAGTTCAAATCCCACCTCTGCCATTGATAGCTTGAGTGACCCTGAGCAAGTCACATATGTGTTCAAATGCAGATTCCTCATCTCCACAGAAAGATAATACATACAAGATATCTGCATGCAGTACTAAATATTAGCCTCTCTACTTACCTCTGAATCAATGTAAGCACCTTCATCTGGACCTTGACATGCTCCAAATATTCTTTCTGTCCTTCCCCAACAGGTTCACAGGTCCACCCTACTCTCTGTCTATCTGAGGCCTAGTGCTGGTGCCACCTCCTCCAGGAAGCCACCCCTGGCTGCTCTGATGGACACTGGGTTCCTCCTCACTTGCAAGTTGTGGAGCACACCAGGTGCATCTCTGGTACCTCATGGTCAGTGAGTTGGGGCAGGGGATCATGCTATGTATGAGTGTGTGTGTCTTACAATAATGACAACAAACATTCATACTGCATTTACATGTACTAGGCACCTTATAGGCAGCTAACTCATTTAGCCTGTATAACAAAGTTGGGAGGGAGGCACTATTCATCTCTATTTTACAGAAGGGGGATCTGAGGCCCAGAGAAATTAAGTGACTTATTCAAGGTAACACGGCAGTATATGGGAAAACCAGATTTGCACCCAAGCAGTGTGGTCCCAGAGTTTGTGCTCCATTCAACCTGCACCATTCAGCCTCTCAATGCAGATGTGGTTCCCCACTGTGAGCCCTTTCACAGTACTACAGAGGGTCAGGAGCCATCCTAAGTGAACAGTAGTGATGCTTCACGACCCTGGAGGCCAAGACACATGCAGAAGTACACACACATATGCGTGCACACACACACACACACACACACACACGGGCATTAGTTAACACATGCAGACTTATGCACACAAAGGAAAGAAGAGGCATCAAGATCACTACCAGTCCCAAGGCCTGAAAGTCTCATCTCTTCTTGCCCAAGTGATTATGGGCAGGGAGGAAGTGGGAAAACCTCAGGCACTGCCCACCTCTGCTGCCAAGTCTGTCCCAAATGTAAAAATCAAATCATGGTCTGCCCATGTGGTAAGACCCCTTTGCATAGGTGGTGACCTGGAGGCTCAGAGAGGATTGAACATTCTTCTTAAGTCACATAGCAAAGTCAGGGCAAAACTGGGCCAGCTCCCAGGCCTAGGAAGTTTCCAACAAACCCTTCTCACACTATCTCATGGTCCCCTCCACAACACCTAATTCCAGACATCTTCTCTATTCATACCAGCTTTGAGCAGGACCGAAATAAATGAAGATGAAGAGAATACACGAAGAAAAAGAGGGAAACAAAGGCAAGTAGGAGAGGAACCCAGGAGAAGAGAGGAGAGAAGGAACAGGGAAAGTCTGTGCAGAGAGCGGCAGGGTCCCAGCTCAGCTACCAGCTCACTGGGCCCCCTCGTGGCCCCCTATGCCAGAGGAATGCAATGAGGCAGGGGTTAACTCTCTGCTGTGGAGCAGAAAATGAGTTTCCAGTTATTAGTTGATTTATTGCTCTGTCCTCAATCTGTGCTCAGGTCCTATAAGGAAATGTTCCACTCGAAAGCACTAAGTGTCTTAAAAGAGCATAGACATTAAAAATTGAAATCATAAAACAGGCACGTAAATATAGTAGAGGTGAGACGGGCAGCCCCCTAGGCAGGCTGAGGTGGGAGTGGCAGGCCCAACTCCCAGCCAGCCTATCTAGGAGCCAACTGTGTCTATTGAGGTGCAGGGGTGTTCCTGACCCGAAGTGGTACTCAGCCATTAGCACTCCACATCTTAGCAGTTGGAATTGCCCTGTCTTTGAAAACTCTATTCTCTCCTGGCAGAGGGTCATAAGCTCAGCCCAAGAGTCTGTCAGATAATGGAGGAGAGGGTTGGGAGGGAAGGCACATGGGGGCTTAGCTGACTTCTACCTTAGCAGCTGTGTTGGTGGGAAGAGGGTGGGGCTGGCTGGGATAGGGCCAGGGCAGCTCCTTCTGGGCAGGTCCAGGCTACTGCTTCACAGAGGAGGCAGGCCCAGCAGAAAGGCCCCAGTCCAAGGCCCTCCTCAGCATTGCTCAGACCCCACTACACATCTGGGATTTGGTTCTGCCACCTGAGGAAGGGCTTGCCCCCAACTGGGCCTTAGAGGGGAGTGGACGCAAGGAAGTCCCTGTCCTGTCCTTGGCACATCTGGAAACTGGAGTCACAGGCAGGTGATACAGCTCAAGCTCTCTCCATAAAAGGGCACCTAGAGAGATGGTGCCATCCCTCCCAAGGGGGCCGGCTCCCAGCATAGGCCAGAGCTCACATCTCTGACTTGTCACCACCTGCCTAGACAGCCACCCTGTTCCAGGCCTAAGGAGGGGCCTCGCAGGGTCCATCAGCAGCACACACAGACCTGCATGGGAAGACACACATGTGAACATGCAAGGGCAGGACGACTGGGGTACAGCACCCCAGACACACATTACACAGCCACATGCATGCACACACACACACACACGACCATACTAGGTGTACCAGGTAATAATGCGGATTTTTTTCAATACATGGATTTACACATATGTTGATATATATGTGATTTGATATGTATGCTATTTTGTTGTATTGACAACAAGCTTCAAAACTTCATATGTCAAATTTTCTGAAGGTGTTAACATCATAGATATTTTTACATTTAAAAATGTCCAATTTTGTGACAAAAAAAAACAGCATTTGTGGGAAGTTTTAACTCATTACTTTATTTTGAAGAAAAGTGCTGCTGAATACTTCGGGAAGCTTATGGTGAACATGCTCCATCTCAAGATATTTGTGAACGC
>NW_005371399.1:365938-373131 GCF_000412655.1 Myotis brandtii | reverse complement strand
GCCAGAAGACACGGCAAAGTAATTTTGCTTCATGATAATGCACAATCACACACTTCAAAACCAGTTAAAGACATGTTAAAAGATCTTGCCTGGGAAGTATTAACCCACCCGCTGTATTCGCCAGACCTTGCTCCTTCAGATTACCACTTGTTCTGATCGATGGCACATGCACTTTCTGAGCAGCACTTCAAAACGTACGAAGAAGTGGAAAATTTGGTCTCTGAATGGTTTGCCTCAAAACAAGAAAAGTTCTATTGGGACGTATCCACAAATTACCTGAAAGATGGAGAAAATGTGTAGCTAGCTAGCATTGGACATTACTTTGAATAAAGCACTTTTGATGTTTCTCTTGAAATTATCGTGTTTTCTTTGATTACAAAATCTGCATTATTAACCGGTATACCTGGTACAGGAGCACTCCACACACACATGTATACATGTGCAACCACATGGCTGCATATGCCCATGTGTGCATACAGGCATGTTTCACATGTACCGGCACATAGACATGTGTACAAATGTTTACACTTGTATATGTACACCTGATAACACATGTGTGTATACTTTCCCACACACATACATGTGTGAGTGCCCAGACCCATGTGCACAGGCAAGCCTCGGGACTCCAATATCAGGCCCCAAAGATGTGGGCCAGAAGTTAGTGTGCAGAGTTCTCAAGAGAGGTACAAGGGTCTAGAGAGCCTCTAGCATCTCTTCCTCTGGCCACGGGGACCCCTCAGCCTCAGTCCCTTGGCCTTGGCCACCCTCAGTCACCCCTGGGGTCAGGGGCCTGGGCTATGTCTCTTCCCCAGCGAATGGCTCCAGGCTGCATGACCTTGGACAAGGCCTTGCCCCTTTTGGTCCACATGGTCTGTGGGCTATTGGGGCCTCCCTGACTACAACAGCCTCTTCTTCAACCAGGCGGCATATTAAAAAAAAAAAATCCCTCAGCTTACTTCCTCTTTTTAGGCAGCAAGAGATCCCAGGACTGGGCTGGGATTGGAGGAGAGCAAGAAGATAGACAAGGCCCCAAGCTGTGTTTGGTGGGCGGGGCCTGGATTGGCATGAACAGAATTGGAGCCAAAGCCCTCGTAAATGAGTAGTATGGCAGTGACAATGACTTGGGGAGGGATGTACAGCAGATTGCTGGGGTCTCAAAGAGGGGGTGGCAGTCAGCTCTCCATGCTAGGGCCTCACTGCTGTGACATCTCCTGTAACCCTGTCCTCACTGCTTCCTTGAGAGAGTCAGCCCCCAGCTTTGAACCCCTTTGGCTGTGACCATGACTGGGCAGAACAGCTCCTAGGACTGGGATGGCTGGGTATGAATGGAGTGAGGAAGCCCACAAAGTCTCCCTCCAGCACCTGGGACACTTGTACTTGAGGCCTCTGTGACTCCATCTACATTCAATCCTCTCAGCAGGAGGGCATGGTGGTCAGTTGAGATGTTCCCCCTTTTGGGGCCCCCTAAACACCCTTCTCCATACCATCCCCCCATCCTCACAGGCCTTAGCTGCCCACAGAGTCACCGAGCACCAGAACCCCATCAGTGCTTTCTGAGACCAGGACTTCACACCTTGAGGTCAGGCTGTAATGGAGATGGAGAAGGGAGGAGGCTCTGTAAGAGCAGCTGCTGTTCTGCCTACCCAGGGCTTCTGACTTTTCAGAATACATCAGAAAGCCTGATTTTGAGGAAACACTCAATATTTCCAGATCTATGGGCTGAGATTTTTACCACATTCTGTGGCTGGAATATACACTCTCACACACATACATGATCTACACTCTCACGCTTACACACATACACACTCATATTCACACTCACTTGCACACATAAATGTACAAATACTCTCATATCACAGTTACATAAACACACAAACAGTCACATATACACTCTTACACATACATGTATGCACACACACTTGCTCACATACTCCCTCTCACCCATATAGACACACACACACACACACACACACACACACACACACACACACACATGTCCATGGAGCAGATTCTGCCTCTGAGCCACCGTTTGGGATCTCTGGCCCAGGCAGAGATGGAGGAATCAAGGCTGAGACCATGAGGTTGTGTTGGTAATAAAGGGCATCAGGGGTGGAGGAACCAGGTCCAGGCTCAGATTCTCGCCATCAAGGCCCCACTCACTCCTCCCAGCTCAGCTTCCCTGGGAGTGAGAGAAAGGAATCACCCTTTCTTTACCTTCCTACCTGCGTTCCCCCACCCCAGTCCCTCCTGCACTCCATCTCTTATCCTGGAATATCAATAACCACCTCCACTTTATTAACACCCCCTTTTTAGCCCCCAGCTACTCCCGCCTTCTGACTATCACCACCCAGCCCACCAAGGCCAGATTGGGGGAGTCCCCCAGTTTGCCCTTCACTCTAGAACCACTCTGGCCCTGGTGCCTCTTTCTCCCACATATAATTTCCTTAATTGGGAGCTCACTAATTATCCCCATGTTTTTCAGAGGAAGTAAACAGCAACTCGAAAAACAGTGGTATTTTTATTCTCCAGAAGATTCCACAGCACTGGAGCACCCCATTTCTATCCCCACCCCTGATGGCCTGTCCAGCCTCCTGCTAGGTCCACTTGCCTGCCCCTCTCCCTGTATCTATCCCCACACATGTAAGCAAACTGCCTGCCACCAGGCCAACCGACAGCAGGTTGCCTCTTGGAATCTGCATGAAGAACCATAAATTGCTGAAAAAGGGCCTCCTTACCCATGTAACAGAGGTTAGAATGTTTAAAGAGAGCACTGAAACTGTTTTATTAATCAGAACTACTATAAAGGAAGCATTTTAATTAACATAATTATCTCGATTGAGAAAAGCAGTCCTTACTCCATAGATACCTTTCAGCTAAAGATGCGAGCTATCACCGTCAGTCATAAGTAAAGCAAGCCATTTTTCCCTCTTGCTCCTTCCCCTTGCAGGGCACTGGCTCCTCCCTGAGTTAGATCTCAGAGTGTGATAAGGTAAATGTCACACCCTCAGTGCTCATGCTCTCACACAACCCAGATGCCTCTTGAGTTGCATTTCAGAGAAGGAGTACCCATGCCTGGCTTCCTAGAGAAGGAAGGGCACCCATGTGAGAAAGGCACCCACCTCATCCCCTTAGCCCTCCACTTCCCACAGAATAATGAGTCCCAGAGCACTGTCCCTCCTGGACACCCGCAGAAACTTTTCTGGGTCAGCAGGCCCAGGGGGAATAAAGGTGGGCAGACAGCTAGCCAGCTGGCACTCAGATCAGCACCCTGGTCCAGGCCACCAGCCCTTCCCACCTGGATGCCCACCATTTACCCCTAACTACCACCCCACTCCATTCCTGACTGAACTTCAGGCCCCCTTCCCACATAACAGCCAGAAATCTGTCCATACCACAAATCTAAGTATATGACCCTCCCCATCCCCACTTAAAGCCCTCATGGCCCCCACAGAGGCCTGACCCAGGCCACTTCACCTCTTACTACACCTCCTAAGCATGCTCCACTCCAGCCACACTGACCTTTCCTCATCTCCTAAGCTCTTTCCACAGAGCCTTTGTACATGCCATTCCCTCTGCCTGCTGTCCCATCTCTTCAGCTACCACCTCACACACTCTCAGCTCATCTGTTTATCCTACAGCGCACAGTGTGGGTGTCACCTGTTCAAGAAACCCTCCTCACCCTCCCTGACCTGGTTGATCCCCTCTCAGGGAATGAATAGCACCAGGGCAGTATGTACACAGCAGCCTTACAGCATAGCTGTCTTCTTTATGAGTTTCAGGCTCCTCTAATCAACTGTAAGCTCCATGAAGCAGCCAGAGACTTCATTTTTGTTGGTTTGTTTGATCATTTGACTTGCACTTTCTGTTTGTTCACTGCTGTATTCCCCAGTGCCCATCACAGTGTCAGGCTGGAGGTAACCACTTAAGAAATATTTGTGTAAGGAAAGAAGGAAGGGAGGGAGGAGGGAGGCCCAGCCCTACACTCTCCAGGAGACTGCCATCGCCCGTGTGTGCTGGGGCCTTTCAAGGAGGAAGTGAAGGAACATCCAACACTGAAATGCTCCACTCCACCTGAGCATCATGACTCTCCCCACTAAGGCCCAGAAAGAGGCAGGAGGTGCCTAAGGATCCAGTGAACTAGCACAAATTCTGGGCCTGCCCAGGTCCTGACTACATCTGCTTCAAGGTAGAATGAGGAGGAAGGAGAGAAATACAGGAGTAGCCCCTTTGGGTACAGTGTCCCCTTGGGTTGCTGGGGACAGCTCTTGAGATGTGTGACCTTGGACCTTTCATTCCCCTTTCTGGGCCTCAGCTTCTCCATCTGCAAAATGGACAGCTTAGAGCAGATAACTACATGCCCTACTCCACCCAACCCTGACATCTAACACCCCCCAAAGCTTCAGACATCCCTTCTCTTTCCCCTGCAGGGCTTGAGATGCTAATCTGCTCACCAAGTACCTGCTGCCATCAAGACTACCCAGGGAGGGTGAAGCTTGGCACTCTGCTCCCTCACCAGCCTTTTTAGGATGACACATGTGCATAGGTGACACTGTAGATGTATTTTACCCCAACATGCTATAGTTTACTCCCTGAGAAGGTGCTTATTTTTTAGTACATCTTAACTAGAACCCACAAAGTGTGCTGTCAGTGCTTTTTAAATGGCTTGTTAATGCCCATAAAGCTCAGCACTGGCCAGAGGAGAGAGCTCACTCCTGGGCCCAGTGCAGTCTGTACTCCAAGCACACACTTGTGCTAAGCTTTGGGCTGGGACCCCAGACATTCTTCAATAAAATGTGCCCAGAGCCCTGCTGGGGCCATAAGACTTGGCAACCCTTAGGTAGTGGCAGAGGAAAAAGGGAAGTGGTACAGGTTCAAATCCCTTCATGGCCACTTATTAGCTGTGTGACCTCAGGCCAGTGACTATAAACTCTCTGGGCCTCCAGTTTCCTCATTTTTAAAATGGCAATGCTAACTCCCACCTGAGGTCTATTTTGAAGAGCGAATCAGGTGATAAATACCAAGTGCTAGGACCCTGATGAACATAGATGCTAAAATCCTCAACAAAATTTTAGCAAATCAGATCCAGCAATACATTAAAAAGATCATACATCATGACCAAGTGGGACTTATTCTGGGGATGCAAGGCTGGCACAATATTCACAAATCAATAAATGTGATACACCAAATAAACAGATTGCAAGACAAAAATCGCATGATCATATCAATTATAGAGAAAAAGCATTTGACAAAATCCAACACCCTTTCATCAAAACTCTCAACAAAGTGGGAATAGAGGGATCAAACCAGCAATGCAAGAAATGCTAAAGGGTCTGCTGTAAAAAAAAGAAATAGGTGCCCTAACCAGTTTGGCTCAGTGGATAGAGCGTCGGCCTGCGGACTGAAGGGTCCCAGGTTCGATTCCGGTCAAGGGCATGTACCTTGGTTGCAGGCACATCCCCGGTGGGGGGTGTACAGGGGGCGGCTGATAGATGTTTCTCTCTCATCGATGTTTCTGACTCTCTGTCCTTCTCCCTTCCTCTCTGTAAAAAAATCAATAAAATATATTTTTTTTGAAAAAAGAAATAGGAAGGGAAGAAGAAACACAGGCATAAAGAATAAAAATGGCAACAAACAAGTACCTATCAATAATAACTTTAAATTTAAATGGGTTAAATGCCCCAATCAAAAGACATAGGGTAGCTGAATGGATAAGGAAACATGACCCATATATATTCTGTCTACAAGAGACCCACCTCAGAACAAAGGACTCACACAGACTGATGGTGAAGGGATGGAAAATTTTTTTCAGGCGAATGGAAATGAAAAAAAACTGGGGTAGCAATATTTATATCTGACAAATTAGACCTCAAAGTGAAGGCCATAACAAGAGATAAGGAAGGCCACTATATAATACTAAAGGGAGCAATTCAACAAGAGGATATAACTGGTAAACATATATGCACCCAATACAGGAGCACCTAAATACATTAAAAAAAAACCTTCTGGAAGATATCAAGGGAGAGATTGACGGCAATACAGTCATAGTAGGGAACGTTAATACCCCATTGACACCACTGGATAAATCCTCGAAACAAACAAAAAAAAAATCAGCAAAGAAACATCGATCCTAAATGACTCACTAGATCACATGGAATTAATTGACATCTTCAGAACATTTCACCCCAAAGCCACAGAATATGCTTTCTTCTCAAGTGTACACGGGTCATTTTCAAAGATAGACCACATGTTGGGGCACAGGCAAAGTCTCTTCAAATTCAAGAAGATAGAAATCATATCAAGCATCTTCTCAGATCACAATGGCATAAAATTAGAAATCAACTACAATATAAACAATGAAAAAAATCAAACACTTGAAGGCTAACTACCATGCTATTAAACAATGATTGGGTTACCAAAGAGATAAAAGAAGAAATAAAAAAGCATCCTGGCAACAAACAACAATGAGAATGCAACAATCCAAAATCTATAGGACACAGTGAAAGCAGTCTTGAGAGGGAAGTTCATAGCTCTATAGGCCTACCTCAAAAAAAAAACACAAGAAAAAATGGTAATAAATAATCTAACCCTACAACTCAAAGAGTTAGAAAGAGAGCAACAATAAAAGCTCAGCATAAGCAGCAGGAAGGAAATAATAAAGATCAGAGCAGAAATAAATGACATAGAGACCAAAAATAAAACACAATATAAAAGATCAACAAAATCAAAAGCTGGTTCTTTGAAAGGCTAAACAAGATTAATGAACCTCTAGCCAGGCTCACCAAGAAACAAAGAGAGAGGACCCAAATAAACAAAATCATGAATGAAAGAGGTGAAGTAACAACTGATCCCACAGAAATACAAAGGATTATGAAAAAATACTATGAACAACTCTATTCCAACAAAATTGACAACCTAGACGAAATGGACATATTCTTGGAAAAATACAAGCTCCCAAAACTCAATCAGGAAGCATCAAAAAACCAAAATAGGCTGATAACCACCAAAGAAACTGAAGCAGAGATCAAAAGTCTTCCAGCAAAAAAAAAAAAAAGCCCTGGTACGGACGGCTTTACAGGGGAGTTCTACCAAGCATTCAAAGAAGAACTAAAACCTATTCTCCTCAGACTATTCCAAAATATTCAAGAGAAAGGCACACTTCCAAGCTCTTTCTATGAAGCCAGCATTACCCTAAT
>NW_005371399.1:362061-364759 GCF_000412655.1 Myotis brandtii | reverse complement strand
AAAAAAAACTCAAAACGGCTAAAGGACTTAAATGTAAGACAGGAAACCATAAAAATCCTACAAAATTCCATAGGCAGCAAAATAGCAGATATATGTTGTAGCAATATCTTTACCGACACGGCTCCTAGGGCAATGTAGAGTAAGGAGAAAATAAACAAATGGGACTATATCAAAATGAAAAGCTTCTGTACAGCAAAAGAACCCATCAACAAAACAACAAGAAAGCCCACTGCACACCAATGTTATTTCAGATAAGGGTTTAATCTCCAAAATTTACAGAGAACTCATACAACTTAACAAAAGGAAGATAAACAATCCAATCAAAAAATGGGCAAAGGACCTAAATGGACACTTTTTGAAAGAGGACATATAGAAGCCAAGAGACATGAAACATGCTCAAAGTCATTAATCATCTAAGAGATGCAAATCAAAACAATAATGAGGTACTATCTCACACCTGTCAAAATAGCTATCATCAACAAATCAACAAATGAGAAGTGCTGGCAAGGATGTGGAGAAAAAAGAACCCTTGTGCACTGCTGGTGGAAATGCAGACTGGTGCAGCCACTGTGGAAGATAGTATGGAGTTTCCTCAAAAAGTTAAAAATGGAAGTGTCATTTGACCCAGTAATCCCACTTCTAGGACTATATCCCCAAAAACCAGAAACACTAATCAGAAAGGATATGCTAGTATGCACTCCTATGTTCATAACAGCACAATTTACAATAACTGAGATTTGGAAACAGCCTAAGTGCCCATCAGCAGATGAATGGATTAAAAATCTGTGGTACATCTACACAATGGAATAGTATGCCACTATAAAAAAGAAAGAACTTTCACCATTTGCAACAGCATGGAGGGAATTGGAGAGCATTATGCTAAGTGAAATAAGCCAGTCAGAGAAAGACAAATATCACATGATCTCGACTCAAAACGGACAAAATACTTAAATATAAGATGTGTAACCATAAAAGTCCTGGAAGAAACTATAGGCACCAAAATCTCGGACACCTCTCATAGCAATATGTTTACTGATATATCTCCTAGGACAATGGAAACTAAGGAGAAAATAAACAAATGATTCTATAATAAAATAAATAGCTTCTGCACAGCAAAAGAAACAATCAACAAAATAACAAGAGAGCCCACTACATAGGAGAACATATTTGTTACATCTGATAAGGGGTTAATCTCCAAAATATATAGGGAACTCATACAACTTAACAAAAAGAAGACAAACAATCCAATTAAAAAATGGGCAAAGGAGGAGAAGAACCAAGATGGCAGGACAGGTAAACACATGAACTTGCTGCCACGTACAACCACATTAAAACTACAACTAAAAGATGAAATGAATATCATCCAGAACCACGGGAAGGCTGGCTGAGTGGAAATTCTACCACTAGAAGGAAAGAGAAAAGCGCATTGAGTCCGGCAGGAGGTGGAAGTGTGGAGTACAAAAGCGCACGTGAAAGGGGCTGGCAGCTGGGTACGCTGTTGTCTTTTTCAATCGGGAGGGAGATACAAGCTCCCGACTGCTCTGAACTCCAGCTGCGGGCGAAAATTTGGGGACCCAGACTCATATGGAGAGAAACTGTACTGTCTGGCATCAGGCCAGAACATGAGGGCGGCTTCCTCACAGAAGTGCTTGCAGCGTTCACTATTCCTGCACAGGGCCGAGGGACACAGACCCAAGGACCTCTCCAAGGCAAAGCAGACAGGCAGCCATTGCGGTTTGCTCCGCCCTGGTGATTCCCTGAGACTCCGCCTCACCCAATTTACATCCCCACCCAAGCTGTGCAGCAGAGGCTTTTGCATACGAATGGCCTGGCCTTTCTCCACTTAAAAACCTGTCAAACTGTAGCTGGGTCAGAGAATCCCAGAGATTCTAAAAGAAGGCCTAAGGCTCCTCAGCAGCCTGCATTACTTCACAGCCGTGCCTCATCTGGGCACCTCCAAACCCCAAACAAAGAGGAGGAATCTGCAGATCTCTCTGTAGCTCCTGCTGGGTGGCCTCGTATAGTGGTTGACTTTGCACCTCCTTGGAGATCCAATAGCCAATCTACCCAGTGGTCAGAGGGAGACCATCTAGATTACAACTCTTCACATCCATAAGAGACACACTCAGGGGGCAGACTCAGTGAGCGTCAAAGCCCCACTGAAGCAAGTCCTGCCCCATAAGGTTGTCTCCAGCACAGACGTCCTCCCATTGTAGACACAACTGGTCCTTATAGCCAATTGACCTGGAGGTCAATTCCTCCCAATGATACCAACAGCAATCAAAGCTTAACTACAACAAGACTGTGCACAAAGCCCACAAAGGGGTGCACCAAGAGTGTCCACCTCAGGTAATTGGGGAAGCTGAGCCACTGGGCCCTATAGAACACCTAGCACACAAAGCTACTCTATCAACACAGGGAAGCAGCCAAAATGCAGAGACAAAGAAACAAGTCACAAATGACAGAAATAGAGGAAAGCAAACTACTGGATATAGAGTTCAAAACCACGGTTATAAGGTTACTCAAGAATCTTCTAGAGGAGGAAAAAATGGCGGAGGTTTAGACGGAAGTGTCGTTGCTTTGTCCCGGAGCAGATAAGGACGAGCAGCTGAAACGGGTAACATACAGCCCGAATAAGCAGAGGAGATTTAGCTGAGAGACAGTCTGCAGCCAGGAAAGACAGAAAACTCCTAGAAAA
>NW_005371399.1:356352-357254 GCF_000412655.1 Myotis brandtii | reverse complement strand
CATTATAAACTTTTGAACAATAATAGATACAGAGGCAGAGCTGCCTCAAACAGATTGTCAAACTGCAGTGGGAAGGCCGGGGAGGTTTGGGGGGCAGGAGGGAAGGGGGTAAGAGAACAACCGAAGGACTTGTATGCATGCATATAAGCATAACCAATGGACATAAGACACTGGGGGCTAGGAGGCCAGGGCATTGTCAAGGGCAGGGAAACAAAAAAAGGACACATATGCAATACCCTTTGTAATACTTTTAGCAATAAAAAAAATAAAAATAAAATAAAATAAATAAACGTTAAAGAAAAAAAAAAGAATCTTCTAGAAACCTCTGAGAAATATAGTGAGACCCTCAAGGATATGAAAAAGGAAAAATTAGAAATTAAGCATACACTGACTGAAATAAAGAATAATATACAGAGATCCAACAGCAGACTAGGGGATTCCAAGAATTAAGTCAAAAATTGGAAATACGAAGAAGCAAAAAACACCCAACCAGAAAAGCAAAAGAAAAAAGAATACAAAAATATGAAGATAGCGCAAGGAGCCTCTGGGACAACTTCAAGCGTACCAACATCCGAATTATAGGGGTGGCAGAAGAAGAGAGAGAGCAAGATATTGAAAACCTATTTGAAGAAATAATGACAGAAAACTTCCCCTACCTGATATAGAAATAGACTTACAAGTCCAGGAAGCACAGAGAACCCCAAACAAAAGGAATCCAAAGAGGACCGCACCAAGACACATCATAATTACAATGCCAAGGTCAAAAGACAAAGAGAGAATATTAAAAGCAGCGAAAGAAAAACAGTTAGTTACCTACAAGGGAGTATCCATATGACTGTCAGCTGATTTCTCAACAGAAACTATGCAGGCCAGAAGGGAGTGGCAAGAAATATTCAAAGTGA
>NW_005371399.1:350515-356131 GCF_000412655.1 Myotis brandtii | reverse complement strand
ATAATTTGAACAATAAAGATTTATTTTAAAAAGTTAAAAAATAAAAATAAAAATAAATGGGCAAAAGACCTAATTAGACACTTCTCCAACATGGACATACAGATGGCCAAGAGACTTTTGAAAAAATGCTCAAAGTTACTAAATCATCCAAGAGATGCAGATCAAACTGACGATGAGATATCCCTCACACCTGTTAGAATGGCTACCATCAACAAATCAACAAAAGACAAGTGCTGTCTAGATTGTGGAGAAAAAGGAACCCTTCTGCACTGCTGGTGGAAATGCAGACTGGTGCAGCCACTGTGGAGAACAGTATGGAGTTTCCTCAAAAAACTAAAAATGGAACTCCCATTTGACCCAGTGATCCCACTTCTAGGAATATATCCCAAGAATCTAGAAACACCAATCAGAAAGGATATATGCACCCCTATGTTCATAGCAGCACAATTCACCATAGCTAAGATTTCGAAACAGCCTAAGTGTCCATCAGCAGATGAGTGGATTAAAAAATTGTGGTATATCTAAACAATGGAACACTACGCTGAGGTAAAAAAGAAGGAATTCTTACCATATGCAACAGCATGGATGGAACTGGAAAGCATTATGCTAAGTGAAATAAGCAGTCAGAGAAAGATAAATATCACATGATCTCACTCATTTGTGGAATATAATGAACAACATAAACTGATGAACAAAAACAGATCCAGAGACAGAGAAGCATCAGTCAGACCCTCAAACCTCAGAGGGAAGGCAGGGGAGGGTGGGGAGAAAGGGGAGAGATCAACTAAAGGACTTGTAAGCATGCATATAAGCCTAACCAATAGACACAGACAACAGGGGGGGGAGGGCATGAGTGGGGAGGATGGGGGGTAATGTGGGGATAAGGACACATATGTAATAACTTAATCAATAAAGAAATTTTAAAAAAAAACAAGTGCCAGGTATCATTTGACTTTTAAGGTGTGGTAATGGCATTATGGTTATATTTTTTTAAAGGGTTCTTACCTTTTACAGAAACATTTATGGATAAAATTACACAATGTCAAAATAACTCATTGGTATGGTGTGTGGGTGGGTATGGAGGAAAAGGAAACAAATGTGGTAATGAGTTAATGTTCACTGATGGAAATGTAGGCTTCAATAACTAGTCTCCCCACTTTGGTGTAGGGTGACATTGTCACACTGAACCATCACACAGGCCCAGGGGTGCACACTCCCAGTCTCGGAAGGCTTCAACCCCTCAGACCCCTTGCATGGTCAGGTTCAGACACAGGTGGCAGCAAGACATCAAAAAGCACATGAAGGAGCATGGGGGGATGGGAGGCTCAGCCTTCACGGAGGGGCCTCAGTCCACAGGAGAGACAGGCAGATGAGGGGCCCCACAACCAGAGACTTGGGAATCCAGAGAATTCAGATAGCCTCTGTCGCAGGCCTGCCATTCCAACTGTGTGACTCAGGGACCACGGCTTTCCCTCTCTGCTCTCCAGGATTCCAACGTTAAAGTGGGGTTGGCAAAAGCCCATCCCACTCTACCTGCCCGTAGAGTGGAAGCCTAGCCTGAGGCAGATGCTTACTCACCCTTAGGCTGGACCTGCCTTCCTCAGCAAAACTGTCACCGCCTGAAGGCTGTGGTGGGCAGGCTGCCCTCATACTGTGCACCAGGATGCAGACCTGCCCTCAGGAAGCTTCCAAGGGAAAAGTCATCTTTTAAACAACACTGTACTGAGCAAAGCCTCAGAAAATGGGGCTTAGAGGTCCCTGGCCTCAGGAAAAGAGGGACTCACTGCCAGGACAAAGATGAAGAAAATAATAACAACAAAGGTGATAAGGGCTGACTTACTGAGTGCTTTTATTTTTTATTTTTTATTATTGATTTCAGAGAGGAAGGGAGAGGGAGAGAGAGATAGAAACATCAATGATGAGAGAGAATCATTGATCAGCTGCCTCCTGCACGCCCCCTACTGGGGATCGAGCCTGCAACCCAGGCATGTGCCCCAACAGGGAATGGAATCCTGACCTCCTGGTTCATTGGTCACGATCTACCACTGAGCCACGCGGGCTGGGCCCGAGTGCTTTTTAAGTGCCTGGCCCCATGTCTAGCTTTACCTGCATCTCTCCTTCCATTCTCATCACCACCTAATGGTTTCATTTAGCCCCTGTGTAGTTGAGAAACTGAGGTTCAGAGGGAAGATATTGCAGCAAGTGAATACAGAGCCAAGTCCTAAACATGCCAGATTCCAAGGCCCTATGGGCGGGGGGGAGGCTCTGGGCATCCAGAGAGGCCATGGCAGAATCCTGGGAGCCTGTGGGCCCACCGAAGTGAGCCCTTTCCAGGCCTCAGTTTCCACCATGTGAAATGGGGGCAGAAAGACCCTAAACTCACAGAAAGGGCACCAGGGGAAGGTTGCATGAGTGTGGGCAGAGGTAACATCCCTAAGGTTCCAAAAGGAGTGAAGGCGGCTGTGAGGTAAGTTCAGGGTGCAGGAGCAAAGGCAAGAAAATGAGATAGATCACTCTGGCTGAGGCTCAGGCTCTGGGAGATTTTCCCCCCACTATATTTTTAGATGTTCTACTTTCTTTCCCCTCCCACGCCCCAGTAGGAGGAAGAACACAGAAATAGATGGGTGTGCATGTCTGAGTGGCTATATATAGTGGGCACAAACCAGTCACCTGGGCTCCTCCCCCTCCTTGCCCCAATCTGAAAGAGGCAGGGGCCCTTCCTCTTGCCCAGTTGCCACAGTGTCTGCTCAGCTCTAGCAGCATCCTTCAGGCACCCCCTCACTCCAGCACACTTACACAGCCAGACACACGCTGCTGATGACTACCTACCCTGACCTGAGTCTCAGGGGTGTTTGAGGGATCCCAGAACAACCAACAAACCCTACCCAAAGAGGTAATAATAACAGCATGACTGATTCACAAGAAAGGGACTCACATCCATCATCTTGTTTAACTCTCAAAATTCCCTCACAAGATGGAAATAATGGTTATTTTACAGATGGAGAAACTTAGGCCCAGGGAGGGGACAAGGCCTTCCTGGGTCACACAGAAAGCAAGTGGCAAAGCCTGTTAATCCCCTGACTTCACAGGCAGCCCCATCAGAGGTGGAGCCTGAATCCACCAGGCCTGGAAAAGACAGGGCACCTGAGATGCCTGTATTGAACAAGTGGCTCAAAAAATTCCTGAACATGTGCCAATGGGCTCAAGAGAGAGAAGCTCAGCACTGCCAGAGGGTGTGTGGCAGCAACTGCCCAGTCCTCATCCATGTGCCCATCCCATGGCCATTGAACTTTAGTGCCCAAGTGCAGACCTTCATTTTTCCAGCTCTAAAATTCCAGGTGGTTTGGTGGGTTTTAGCCAAGAAATTCCATTGGCTGTCCACCCAAGGTGAGAACTGCCTCTTGCTGGCAAATGTGGACTCTGCACCATCACCTAAGTCAACAGAAGAAAATTGGGACAGGATGAGGCCAGAGGCTTAGGGTGCCTCACTGATGACCTTTCTCCCACAGATCAATGACCAGTCTTGACATTGTCACACCAATTGTCTTTGGTCCTGCCCAAGTCCTACTCCATAGACTGACACTGGACAACCATGTCTACTCCATCACAGAGCTCCTGACCCAATCCAGAGGCTCTGGAGATGGGTGGGGCAGAAGCCTGCATCCCTGAAGTTCACAAGACCCCAGTGGGGATTCAGGCCCTGCCTTGGGGGCAGCAGCATCCAAAGGGGGGGAAGAAGATTCGGCACCAGGGCAACAGCCATCCTCTGGGAGGAAAGAATGTGGGTCCTGCTCTCAGTGGACCTGGATATATAGGCATTACACAGGAAAGAATGAACTTACAGTTTCTACAGCCTATGTTCAGTTTCCGAATATCCATATGCAAACGAATGAAGCTGGACCCTTAACTTACACCACACAAAAACGTTAAAGACCCAAAACTGTAAAACTCCTAAAAGAAAACAGGAGGAGAATTTCATGACATTAGATTTGGCAATGAGTTCTTGGATATGACACCAAAAGCACAGGCAACAAAAGCAAAAGAAAAGGACTATATCAAACTGAAAACTTCTGCACAGTAAAGGAAACAATTAACAGAGTGAAAAGGCAACTTATGGGATGGTAGAAAATATTTGCAAACCATATGTCTGATAAAGGGTTAATATCCAGAATATATAAAGAATTCCTACAACTCAATTCCAAAAAACAAATAATTCAGTCAAAAAATGGGCAAAGGACTTGAATAAACATTTCTGCAAAGACATACAAATGGGGCAAAAAAATGAGACCCTTCAAACCAACCTTCTTCAGGTAGGACCCAGGTTGGGCTGTATCTCCTTCCTCAGACTGGGCTCCTACTCCAACCAACTGCCCACAGAGACAGCCGCTGGCTGCCTCCTCACCTCCCTGCCCAGCCAGACCACGTGGTGAGAGATCCTGCCCCAGTGCAGGCATTTCAGGCAGCTGCCTCTCTCAAAACCTGGCGGTGTGATTAATACTCAGCCTGCCAGGAGCCCATTTATCACAGCCATACCATGTGACCACCAGCGTAGGGCAGGTGCACTGCCCCAGGGCCTGCCTGAGTCCAGCCCCCAGAACTTGCCCAGTTCCTACTGAGGACTGGGTCCTGCGTGATGGACACACCTGGAAGGGAGCTCTCACCATCTCACTCCTGCCCCTCCTCCAACCTCTAGGGCAGCTCCATCTTGGAGTCAGATGGAACTAACGGGAAGCCCACCTTGTCTACTTCCTCCCAGATGTGTGACTTGGGCAGGCCTCATCCTCTTTGAGCCCGTTTCTTCATCTGTAATATAAGTGCCACACTACTCCCTCGCCAGCCCTTATGAGCAGCCAAGGGGACAGCACATGCCAAATGCTTGCACTATGATGGAAGCATAATAGATGGTGGGCCCCTTTCCTTTCTATTGAATCCAGACTGCCTGGCTTCCAATCTCCACTTGGCTACTTATGGACTGTGCTACTTTGGGCAAGTTAATTAACCTCTCTGCTTCAGTGTTTTCTTTTGTAGAACCACCTCATAGGCAGTGGCGAGGATTAAATAAACAAAGATCTGAAAATGCCTGAAACAACACCTGGCATGCAGGAGGTACTATGGAAGCATCAGCTGGGCTTGCTGTTGGTGTTATTGATGCTATTTTATGGGGCTGTTCTGAGGTCTGGACTTGGCAAGGTTCTGCAAACTGGAGACATATCCCCTGTGATTGCTGAATGTCCATTCTTTTACTCTCCTTCCCTGCAAGGCTTTATGGAGCCCCCACATCCCCAAGAGTTCAGCCAGCACTGGGACAGAGGGTCACTTTGTCCTACCCTAAGCAGTTCAGAAACCAGTGGGTTGGGGTGGGGAGGGCTAAGGTTGGTACCTGCAGAGTAAGATCATGAGAAGGGGTGCAGGGGAGCCCCAAGGGCTGAGCTAGGCTCTGGGTTGAGAGCTGGAAAGATGGGCACAGGGAACTGGAGCCATGGTCAGGCAGTAGGAAGACACTGAGAGTTCTTGAGGAGAGAAGCAGACTGGGCAGAGCTGACCTCAGACCCTGCCCTGCAGCTGTATGGGCCCAGCTGGACAAAAGAAACCAGAGCTGGGGGTGGGGGTGGGGCT
>NW_005371399.1:326437-350476 GCF_000412655.1 Myotis brandtii | reverse complement strand
GGGGAACTTGGGGCAGGGGCAAAAACATCAGGGTTTGTGGCCCAGGGCCCATCCCACACATGCTGGCCCAATAGTCCTTGTGTGGTGCCCCAGCATCACCCTGTGTAGGGAGAGAGGGTCTTCCTGCTTTAAGTTGGACAGCTTCCCTGACCCAGATCTGACCTCCATTCCCCAAATCCTGAGTTTCTGTGGCATGCTGGACAGATGCAGCTCCCACTTTAGCCAGTCAAGATCTCGACAGGAGGGAGCACCACATATCTCCCGTCTTCTGTAGCCAGACAGGCCTGGGTTCAAGCCTGGCTTCTCAGCTTCCCAGCCATGTGGCCCTGAGCACGTTACTCAGCCCCAATGAGCTCTGCTTCCTCTTGCACACCCACAGGGCACAGTAAGGAAGAAGTGAGTGATGGCTTTAAAACACCTGGCACACAGTAGGTACTCAAATTCCCCTCTAGGCCTCAGTTTCCCCACCTGTAAAATGAAAGGGTTGAGAGATTGTATATGAGGGGCCTTTTGAACCAGACTCTACCTCTGGGGGGTGGTCCCAGCAGGATCAGCCCAGCTCTGGTGGTCCACCTCACTTGATCACTAAGCTCTGCCTCCCTGAGCCCAGGTGCCAAGTGAAAAGAATGGGATGACACTGCACCATCTGCAGGCTCCTCACCCAGTCTAACCAAGGACTCCAGGTTCTCTGTCCCCACTCCCAGGCTGCAATGTGAATCCAGTGAACCCACTGTCCTGACTGCCAGGGGGTGGCCAGGCAGGAGGGCAGGGGCTGCTTGGATCCAACCTGGCAAGTGTAAAAGCCTTCATATCACATTCCCCTAAGACCCCTCTTCCCAGGAAACCACTCCTGGGGCCCTATGCTGCTCTGTTCCTGAGGACAGTGTGAATCTCTAACTGATGTTTCCCTCTTCACTCTCACTACCAGGAAGCACAGGCCCAAATATTCAGCTCAACATCAGGCCCTGTGTGTCCATGGTCTAAGTTCCCTGAGCCTTTTCTTACTATTGCATCCTATTTCCCAGCTCTGGATTAAGTCTTTCTCAGTATCACATGTATGCTTGAAACCCTCAAGAACACTTGAAGGAATAAGGTGGGTATAAATAGTTAACATGTAAAATGGAACAAAAATAAAGCCCAAAATAAAACCCACACACATATCTCCTCCCCAAGTAATGAAAAACTCAGGGCCTGAGGTTTGGAGAAGGGGAGTAGGGGCAGGGGTAGGTTGAGGAAGGTTACAACTCTATCCCCTCGTCTCTGGCTTCTAGTTGCACTCAGGAGCTGGGAGGATCTGCTCTCATCCTAGAACATTCCATAGTCCTGCTAATAGCAACCCTGGCAACTGTGACTAGAATATATCGAGTGCCTACTATGTGCCAGGCAACACTCCTGGTGCAGTACATGAGCATTCCAGTTAATCCTCTAACAGCACTGTGAGTAGGTTCTACTATCTTCTTCCTTTTCCAGGTAAGAAAACAGAGGCACAGAGAGCTTAAGTAATATGTCAAAGGTCACGCAGTTGATAAGTATATACTGGAGCTGGGATTCACACCAGGCTGTCTAATACCACTGCCCAGGTTCTTAACAACTACTCATACTGCCTCGGGTGGTAGAAAGGATCCAGGTGGGAAGGCTCAACCTGAGATGAGAGCCCAATCCCTACCCACCACCCATCTGGGGCTGATCTTGTCTCTGTTATTTGATGTCTGGACTGGCCCAGGACCTCCCCTCCCTCCAGCTGCATGATCAGGCATCAGGCCTGGTGGGGGCGGGGGCAGAGCTGGGTGCATTTACTCCCCAAGTAGCAATGGGGAGATGAGTGGGCAAAGGGAGTCACCAAACATTCTGAGGTGACATGATGGGGGATAAAGGCCAGACTTTGGCACCAGGGTGGCCCGAGCCCCTTCTGAGCCTCGGCTTCCACCTCTATAACATGGGACAGTAAGAAATTGCCTGGCCCACAGAAGGGCTTAGGCAGGGCCCTGGCTCCTCAGCTCCTGAGGGACTCTTCTGGGATTGCTCACTAAGCAAACCAGAGCTGGGCCCATCAGCCCTCCACACCACCAGAGCCAGAATCCTGCCCTTCAGCTGCCTAACTGTGTGACCTTGGGGCAGATCACTACACTGCTCTGGCCTCAATTTCCTCAGCAGCAGAATGTGAATAACAGAATTGTCACTTACCCATACTTGGCATACAATGTCTTATCCACTAATTATTTTTATTATCGTGGGGCACCTTTCAGCCCTGGGCACCACTCCTTCCTGGCAGGCATCTTGATCAGGGTCTGGGCAGAGCCATGAAAGGCATGTACAGGAGAGTAGGCTCCAGTGGGGGAGCTGCCCAGGTACCAGCACTATAGGAGGTGGTAAAGAGCTGCTCCCCATCCTAGCTGCCCAAAGGGCTTTCTGCTGAAGTAGGGAGGGGGCATCCCACATGGACATGCACACATATCCTGAACCATGCATGACTAATGCCCCTAACAGCTAAAGCCCAGCACTAGAGCCCTATCTGTTCCTGGTGCCCTCCTTTGGCCACCACCACCCCCCCACACACCCCCGCCCCAGCAGGCTAGAGGACTCATGCATTCAATCCCAGCTCTGCCTCTTCTGTGACTTGGGTCAACTCACCTTTCCTATATTGGCCTCCATTTTTCATGTGGAAACAGAGCTAATAACATCCCTCTCCTGTACGAGAAACAAATTATGTTACCTGTGTGAAGAGCATGGAGCCCTGGTGTGACCTGAGGCGCCTCATTCTGGCCTCAGTGATGCTGTTGTTATAACTGGGGCTCCCATATTTGCATAATGCCTCCCCTGCCAAGTTCCCCAACCCCCAGCACACAAGGCTCTGATCCAGCACAGGTTTCTTCTATTTCTTCTTTGTCCCATGAGTCATAAGTAATCAACAGCATCAGATGCTGCAGGCAGGTGTGTTGGGTGACATCCCTTCAGTTTGCTACAGCCAGCCTCATGGATTTGAACCTGCCCCTTCCCGGATCTGCCCTGGAACAGCTTCCCTGCTGCTAACTCCTGCCTCTGTGGGCTCCCTGAGTTGTCTGCCCATCCCCTGGCCTGTTTCCAGGACCTCCCGAGTGCAGCAGACACCCCATACTTAGCCCAACAGGGTCTGGGACAGCAGCATCTGGAGCCGTTCCTCGCTGAAGCAGATGGGGCTGGGCCCATTTGGTCAACAAAGGGATGGTAGTAGGCTGGGGAGGACAGCTGAGGAGTAGCTTCTACAAGGGCAAAAACTCTGAGCAGAGGGGCTATCAGTGTGCAGACAGGAAGAGAGGGAAATGGGTCACGTCCAGAAGGATAGATGTGTCCCAGAGAGGGAACCCAACAGATTGGCCCAGTGGCTCCATCTCACAGCCCTGTGGCCTGGTCCAAACAGGCATCCCCACTGACTTGATGCAGCCTCCAGCTCCCACTCCACATACTATGGCTTCTTGGAGGGCAAACCCCAGTTCCTGGGTGCCTCGCCAGGGGACATGGTGACCAAGAGCATGGCCTCCAACTGTGTCTCTCCCAATGGGTGGCCCCAAACTGGGAAGCAATGTGCAGGGTAGTGGGAGTGATGGAAGACTGTGGGGCCTGGATAGGAGACCTGGGCAGAATCCTACCTCAGCCACCAGGGTCTGTCCCCATCTAAGGAAGAAAATAAACTGCTCCCTTTCATGGGTTGTTATTTAAATTAATGAGCTAATTAAACTGTGAAAAAAGGTTTCTTGTGCACATAAAAGAGATGACTGACCCCATCAAATTAATAATTATTAACACTCTTCCTCCGGCAGGCTGCCTGGATTGAGTCTCCGGGGCAGCTCTCCTAGCTGGAACAGCAAGCAGGCTGTGCTGGGCTGTGCAAGGGCATCTGAGCTGCTGAGGGCAGCCCCTCCCTGTTCTAGAGTCTTGCAGACACTTCCCAGTAACCAGTCCCACCCCACACCTTCCCTGGGCTCTGCACATGCTGAACCCAGTCCATGCAGCAAAGTGCGCATTTTAACATTCATTGAGCAAATGTGTGCCGGGTCCATAGTAGGCCTTCTCCACACAACACCCAGAAGGATGCCCTCTGAGGAGCCCCTTTTACAAAGGAGATGCAGGCAAGTGGGTCACACAGACAGGAGTGAAGCAAGAACTCCAATTCCATCTCAATTACTTCCTGCCCTGCAATGTGAGGGTGGAGAGGATAGCCCCATCCTCACCCCTCTTGCCAGCTCCTACTGAGAAAGGCTTGCGGGGGAACTTACCACCTCCCCCATGTCACATCCCCATGCTCACTCAGCAGGCTGACTCAGCAGACACAGTTGAGCCCCCTGACACCAAATTAAAGCCAGAAGCCATCCCAGAAATCACTACTCAGCAAAAGCTGCCTTGGAACTGATATCCGAGGAGACAAAGGAAGCTCAGGGAATGGAAAAGTGTCTGTTCCCAAGACTTGCTGTAGCCTATCCCTGCAGGCCCTTATGGAACCATGTTCTCATGCACAAGAATTATGTCCCCCAAATGTGTACTCATCACAGGGCACAACCAGGCCCCTGAGGCCGGAGCCTGATGGAGCCCAAAGCACCCACAGCCTCAACCATGTGCTGGCCTGCCCCCACATGTAGGCCCACCTTACCTAAGTGACCCACAGCTATGCCCTTGCTTAATGAGGGACCTCCAGGATTCCCAAGACTCATTCCTGGCTAGTGAGTACCCATAGTGCTCACTCCTGGCTAGTGAGTAGACAGGTACCCCTGGGACTCAAACAGCCAGGGGCCCCTAGCACCCTGAGCCTGTCACAGTAAAAAGCTACTCTCCTCCTTTCTTCCAGAAAACTGTCCCCAAACCTTCTCACCCCCTTCTTCATCCTGCGACTCAATAGCACCTCTCCTCCCCTACACATACATACAGGCGCCTGGCTGATGGAAGGGAAAGGTGGGCTCCCTTCCTCTCTGTAAAAAATCAATAAAATATATTTTAAAAAAAGAAAGAGAAACTAAAAAAACAATCCCATTTACCATTGCAACAACAACAACAAAATAAGATAGCTAGGAATAAACTTAACCAAGGAGGTAAAAGACCTATACTTGGAAAACAATAGGACATTGAAAAAAGAAATAGAGGAAGATACAAGCAAATGGAGACGTATACCATATTCATGGATTAGAAAAATTAACATCATTAAAATGTCCATACTACCCAAAGCAATCTATAGTTTCAACACAATATCTATTAAAATACCAATGGCATACTTCACAGAGCTAGAACAAATACTCCAAAAATTTATATGGAGCCCAGCCGGGTGTAGCTCAGCGGTTGAACGTTGACCCAGGAACCGAGAGGTCACCGGTTCGATTCCCGATCAGGGCATATGCCCAGGTTGCGGGCTTGATCCCCAGTGGGGGGCGTGCAGGAGGCGGCCGATCAGTGATTCTCTCTCATCATTGATGTTTCTATCTCTCTCTCCCTCTCCCTTCCTCTCTGAAATCAATAAAAATATATTTTAAAAAATTTATATGGAACCATAAAAGACCTCAAATAGCTGCAGCAATCTTGAGAAAGAAGAATGAAGTAGGAGGGATCACAATACCAGATATCAAACTATATACTACAAAGCCACTGTATTCAAAACAGCCTGGTACTGGCACAAGAACAGGCATATAGACCAATGGATCAGAACAGAGACCCCAAAAATTGACTCACACCATTATGGTCAATTAATATTTGACAAAGGAGGCAAGAGCATACAATGGTGTCAAGACAGTCTCTTCATCAAATGGTGCTGGGAAAACTGGATAAACACATGCAAAAAGATAAAACTAGACCTCCAATTTACACCACATACACAAGTAAACTCAAAATAGATAAAAGACTTAAATGTAAGATGTGAAACTATAAAAGTCCTAGAAACCATAAGCACCAAAATCTCAGGCATCTCTCATAGCAATATGTTTACCAATACATCTCCTAGGACAATGGAAAATAATGAGAAAATGAACAAATGGGACTACATTAAAATAAAAAGCTTCTGTACTGCAAAAGAAACCACCATCAAAATAACAAGAGAGCCCACTACAGGGGAGAACATATTTGCCAATGATCTATATATATAAAAGCCTAAACGACTGGATGACCAGCCAGTAGCTATGACATGCACTGACCACCAGGGGGACAGATGCTCAACACAAGAGCTGCCTCAGCCAGAAGCACTACCGGAGCGGCAGCAGTGGCAGGCTCAATGGAACCTGGATGAGCAAAAGCGGTGCCCAGCCCTGGCTCAGGCTCCTTCCCAGGCCACCTGCCAGTTCCCACACTGCTACATCCCTCCAGGGATGTCAGACTGCCGGTTTCGGCTGATTCCCGCCGTATTGCGAAAGTGCTCAGGCCAGACTGAGGGACCCCACGGTGCATGAACGCATGTACTGGGCCTCTACTATATCCGATAAGGGGTTAATCTCCAAAATATATAGGAAACTCATACAACTTAACAAATGGAAGGCAAACAATCCAATTAAAAATGGGCAAAGGACCTAAATAGATACTTCTCCAAAGTGGACATGCAGAAAGCCAAGACACATATGAAAAGATGCTCAAAGTCTCTAATCATCCAAGAGATGCAAATCAAAACAATGAGATATCACCTCACACCTGTCAGAATGTCATCAACAAATCAACCAATAACAAGTGTTGGTGAGGGTGTGGAGAAAAGGGAACCCTAATACACTGCTGGTAGGAATGCAGACTGGTGCAGCCTCTGTGGAAAACAGTATGGAGTTTCCTCAAAACAATGATTCTCTCTCATCATTGATTTTTCTATCTTTCTCTCCCTCTCCCTTCCTCTCTGAAATCAATAAAAATATATTTTTTAAAAACTATGGTACATTTATACAATGGAATACTATGCAGCTGTAAAAAAAAAAGAAAGAAAGAAGGAAAAAGAGAGAGAAAGAGAGGAAGAAAGAAAGAAAGAAAGAAAGAAAGAAAGAAAGAAAGAACTCTTACCATTTGCAAAAGCACTGAAGGACCTGCAGAGCATTATGCTAAGCAAAATAAGCCAGTCAGAGAAAGACAAGTATCACATGATCTCATTCATATGTCGAATCTAATGAACAACATAAACTGATAAACAAAAATAGATCCAGAGACATAGAAGCATCGAACAGACTGTCGAATCTCCAGAGGGAAGGTGGGGGAGGGTGGGTGGATGGGAAAAGATCAACCAATGAACTTGTATGCATATATGCATAATCTGTGGACACAGACAATGGGGTGGTGAGGGCCTGGGAGGGGGTGACGGGAGCAAACTGGAAGAGGTTAATGGGGGGGGGGAAGGAGGACCAATGTAATACTTTCAATAATAAGGATTTTCTTTTAAAATGCATATCAATTCGCCTCAATACTGTAGAGGGAGAGAAGAAGGGAGAGAGGGAAAGAGGGAAGGAGATTCCTCCATCCCACATGCCCTCCCATTTTTCTGCTCCTTTTTATAATAAAACTCAAGAGAGTAAGCATCTCAGTGTCCCCACCCTCACCTCCAGTTCTCTTGCACTCTCTCTCTCCAGTTGGGCTTTCATTCCCACCTGTCCACTGTACTTCTTTTATCAAGGTTCCCAGAAACCCCTGCTTTGCCAAACCCAGTTGGTCATTCTCTGACTTGCATTTTATCTCTGGGCTACCAGCATACACTTTCTCCTGGTTGTCCTCCCATGCCTTCCTCCCCTTTTACCCCACCTCCTCCAAACATCCAAGGCCCCAGGGCTCTCCGGCTCTTTTCTTTCCTGTCTGCACCGTCCTCGGCTTGGTCTCCCAGCCAAGCCCCGGCCCCAGCTCTCTCCTGAGCACCAACTGCTGTGCTCCGAGAGGCCTGTCATCTCCACTAGCTCATCTAACAGATCTTTCCAAAACAGAACTCTTCATTTCTACTCCAAAAATTATATTTTCCTTGGCCTTGACTCCTCTCTTTCACACCCCACACCTAAGCCACCAGCAAAATCTGACAGTTCTCCTAGCAACTCCCCCACAAAGCTTCTTCAATGCTGGCCTGATTTACTACAGTAGCAGCCTACTGCCTCACAGGCTCCCACCTGGCCCCAAACTACCACCACAGCCAGCTAGTGGTACAGATTGGATCCTGTCACTACCCTGCCAGAAGCAAGGGGTTTCCATGCAGAGAGAATTAAGTCCAGACTACTCGAGCCTGCTCACTGCCCAGAAATCACCTTCTTTTTTTATTTTATTGCTTAAAGTATTACAAAGAGTAGTACACATGTCTCCTTTTTTTCCCCATTGACCTTCCCCGGTCTCCCCTACCCCCCAATATCTTGCGTCCATTGGTTATGCTTAGATGCATGCATACAAGTCCTTCGGTTGATCCCTTACCTCACCCTCCTCAACCCTCTCCACTGTAGTTTGACAGTCTGTTTGATGCTGCTCTGCCTCTGTATCTATTTTTGTTAATCAGTTTATAATGTTCTTTATTAACCATAAATGAGTGAGATCATGTGGTATTCAGAAATCACCTTCTATCTCACACTGGCCAGTCTCAGGGTCTCTGTCCGTGCTGCTCCTTCTGCTCACAATGTTCTTCCCTAGCTTTCCTATCATTTTGTTTAAATGGTCCTCCTTTATCTGCCCTGGTCATCCTAGGTGAAAAACCCCCATGCACCCCAATCTCCTCCATTTTTCATAGTATTTACCCCCACCTGACATTATTTTCTTATTTATTTTTGTCCTTTTTTCCTATGTGTCTCCTAACATAAACTCTACAAGGCAGTGAGGAACCATGTCCATCTTGTTGGCTCTATGTCCATCCATATACCATGTGCAGTGCTCAGCACATAGTAGATGCTCAGTAAATATTTGTTGAATGAGTGAATGCATGCATGAATAAATGTGTGTATGTGAATGAATGGGTGGATGAATGAATGAATGAACGGGCAGAGCCATCTCTCTTTGGCTCCAAAGTGTTCCTGTTCCCTACACAAACCACCTCCCATATGAAGAAGTGGGAGGTAGCCAGAGGCACACCCAGCAGGGCAGGACCCTCTGAGCAAAGGCAGGGAGATGGGCACAAGGCTGAGACAAAGCCAGCTAAAGCACAAGCTGCACCTTGAAGTACAGTGGGACACAAGGCCTCTTAGGATGCCAGGCCTGGCAGCCCTGCCTCAGGGGGGTGTGGAACTTTCACACCTGCCAACTTGTCCTAATCAGGAGAAGGCCTTGGGGGCAGCTGGCAACTGAGCATAACTGGCAGGGGACCAGGATGCCTGCCAACAGCTGGCACTGCTGCCAGGCAGCCAAGTAATCATGTTAGCCACAGAAATTGGTCCAAGGAGTTTTTTTTCCTTCGCCTCCCATTTTCTTCCTCTTTCTCTCCCTCCTTGGAGCTGCAAGACCCAGAATATTGATCTTTGCCTGAAAAGGAGGAGATAACTTGATATAATAAACTCCACTGTCCCTCTTGCTGTTTGGAGCTTTTAAATAATTTAATAGGGTTGGGGACAAAAAAGCTTGTCCTCAGGGCTCTCTGAGGCTGCTCCCCTCCCCTGGAAGCCTCTGGCCCTGAGAATGTCCCTCTCTCAACTCTCCATTTGCCTCCTCTCCCTTCTTTTCCCCTTGGGATGCCTTGAGGGAACAAGGGTTAAAAATGCCCCCTTTCTCTTACAGGTTTTAAAAATAATTCCATTGAGGTCAGGGCTGGGTCCACCAATAGCCCTGCCTCCCATGGTCCCTGTGGCTGCTCCCACTCCCTAGAGCAGTGGTTCTCAACCTGTGGGTCGCGACCCCTTTGGGGGTCAAATGACCCTTTCTCAAGGGTCAACTAAATACATCCTGCATACCAGATATTTACATTACGATTCATAACAGTAGCAAAATTAGTTATGAAGTAGCAACAAAAATAATTTTATGGTTGGGGGTCACCACAACATGAGGAACTGTATTAAAGGGTCGCGGCAGTAGGAAGGTTGAGAACCACTGCTAGAGTCACCAGCCAGCCTGGGGGTGACAAGTTGGCTCAGTCCACCTGTTCTCAAAGCATTTCTGAAGGGAGCAAGTGAGGCAGCCCGCCCACTGAGGTGCTGCCAGAGATGGCTTTTGTTCCAGCAAACGAGCAGTTCTTTAAACAGCAGCCTAATGACACACAAAGGGAGCACAGCTCCGACTGGGACCCAAGCCTTGCTCTCACCTCACTTGAGGTCCATGCTCCCCAATTACTTCCCCTCCCCCAGCCTGGCAGCCCCTCCACTGGTGCTCATGGACTTATGCCCTGACATGCACACAGTCAGCATTATTAAGCACCTTCTCTGTGCCAGGAACTGAAGGGTACAACCAAACCCTTCTGATTCCTACCTCAGTGGCCTTAAAGCCTGATTGACATCAATGAGCACACTGGAGAAGGCAAACTGGGATGATGGCCAGGGTGCCTGAGAACATGGACAGTGGTCAGGGAGAGCTCCTCTGAGGAAGTGTCCTTGGAACAGAGATCAGAAGACAAACAGGAGACCACCAGGAATAAGGTATAGGTGGAAGTTTCCAGGCATTATGGAAAGGTCTGCACTCAGGATCATGCCACTCAATTAGGGGTCTTTGCCCAGGGCTTTCTGCCTGACAAGGGAGGCCAGACCTCATGGTTCCTTACTTGGCATTCAGGGCCCTTCCTAGCCTGGTCTCTGTCCCCAAGATCCCTTTATCCCCATCCTCTCCTACAGGGTGCAGCACAAATCTCTCATTGGCCCTGGGGCAGGAGGTGCTGCTCCCTCTGGGCTCCCACATTACTGTGTTCCTCCCTACCCCACCATGGACCACACTGGCCTACTGCTGAGTATAACGGGTCTCCTGGCCACCAGGCCATGCCGAGTGGTCTCTGTAGCTGGAGCCCCACACAGAGCCAGGAGTATGTGCAAAGGAGAAGGAAGCAACTGGAGATACCATCAGAAGGTCTAGACTCAGCTCTGTGAGGATTAAGGCATCAACGGCAGGCTTCCTGAAGAATTAGGTCAAGACTCTGAATAAATAACGATTTGAAGAAGTGGGGGAAGGGTAGCAGAGACAGAGGCTCAGAAAAGGCCTGAGGAGATGGGCACTCAAAGACTGAGGCCTGCCTAGATCGATCTCTAACCTGCAGCCCCCAAGAAGTTGAGTGGGAGACGGGGAAACTGAGGGTCACAGAGAACAAGTGCTTCCACTAGGCTATACAGCCAGGCCACAGTGGCAGGAGGCATGTGGTCCAAGGTGACAGCAGCCTCCCTCAGGCCCTTAAGCAGTTATTGTCCATCAGAACCCTCCATGCCCCCAAGAAAAGCTCAAGGACCAGAAATCAGGCAGCTACCAGACCATGTGACCATGGAGGGCATGGAGTTTGGAGCAGGAACAAAAACCTGGGCAAGGAGGCCTGAAGTGGTTCTCCAAGGAGAGGTTTGCTGGGCTAGGAAAAACAATCACCCAGGGCAAATTCTGGGCAAGGCCCAGAACTATCTCCCCACATTTACTTCTGTGGCCCCAGGGCTTCTGACCTGAGCCTTGAAGGAGCCAACCCCTTCCCCACCCACTGCATTGTCCTGAGAGGTTGTGCTGGGAAATTTCTGGAACCTGCCCTGGCCAGTCTCAAGTTTTCAGTCCTCCACTTTGGGGCCCTGGGAACCCAACCCAGCCCAGCCCCTTGGGTTAAGGACACAGCAGAGGCTAAGGGCTCTTGCCTAGGAAGGGGGTCTTCAGCCTAGGTCCCAACAGCTCCCACCACAGACATGGGGCATGGCCACCAGGTTGGGCAGGCCACAGGCCCCACAGACTATGGCTAGCTGCTCTTTCCAGGTCCTACTATTGCCAACAAGAAACAGAAAGACCCAGCCTGACCTTGTGGTTCTGCAGGCAAGTGGCTTCCCACCTCAGCTTCCCCACTGAAGCCCTGGAGCTACGGGTTCTGTAATGTCAGGGCAGTTGCAGGCACAGAAAGCTCAGTGTAACCAGCCCTGTCCCACTACTGTGGGCCTAAGCCACGGTCCCCATACAGACCAGAGAAGCCTCACCCAGAATGTCCCAACATGAGGCTCCCCAAAGTCTTCTGTTGAACCAGAAAGGAGAGTTATGGGAAGAAACTGAGGTTCAGAGAAAGAGAGAGAGTCTGCTAGAGTAAAGGAGCAGAAAGGAGCATGGGCTACACCCAGTGGGCAGTGCCTTGGATGTGAGGGAGAAGGAAATGTTGGACAGCACTCTCTGTGCCCAGGAGCTCATGGGCCAATCCAAGCACAGGAGTGGGGTCCTCAGCCAATTACTGGAAAAATAAGGGGCTGGGCAGAGGAGCTTCTCCAGGGGAGCTGACCCTTGTGCTAAGTCCCCAGCCCAGCTTAGACCGAGCTAGAGAAGCTGCCATGTGTGGAGCCTATGAGGATGAGAAGACACCTCTACCCCCATCCCAAACCATGCCAGCCCAGTCAGAGCTGCCCCAGCCTGTCAATGCACCTTCTCCCCAGGCCTCTGAGAGGGGGGCAGTCATGGCAGACAGAGTTTAGCTGAGCCACCACCTGGGTCTCTGAGAGGGTATCAGTGTCCCCCTTTACAGAAAGGATACTAAGACTTGGAAGAAGCCACAGAGATCATTGTTCCTGACCTAACAGTGATAAAGCCAGAAAATCTGCAAAATCATAACTTTTATTTAGCCCATCAGAGAGCTGAAGTCATGAGGCACCAATTAGGAGAACCAAATTCCAAAGGTGACAAGCTGCTTGGAGGTGACTGGACACACAGTTGATTTGCCTCTGGCAGATTGGAGGAAAGTTTTAATTCATTACTTTATTTTGAAGAAAAGTGCTGCTGAAAGTTATCATATACTTCAGGAAGCTTATGGCGAACATGCTTCATCTCAAGATATTTGTGAACGCTGGTTTAAACGCTTTAAAAGTGATGATTTCGATGTGAAAGACAGAATGTCCAGGTCAACCGAAAAAGTTTGAAGACCAACAATTATAAGCATTATTGGATGAAGATGCATGTCAAACTCAAAAACAACTTGCAGAAAGATTAAACATTGCTCAGCAAACAATTTCTGATCATTTATAAGCAATGGGAAATATTTTAAAGGAAGGAAAATGGGTGCCACATCAACTGAATGAAAGACAAATGGAAAACTGAAAAATCATCAGTAAAATGTTGCTTCAATGGCACGAAAGAAAGTCTTTTTTGCATCGAATTGTGACTGGCGATGAAAAGTGGATTTATTTTGAGAATCCCAAATGCACAAAATCATGGGTTGATCCAGGGCAACCATCAACATCCACTGCAAGGCCAAATCGCTTCGGAAAGAAGACAATGTTCTGCCTTTGGGGGGATCAGGAAGGTGTGATGTAGTATCAGCTTCTAAAACCAGGTGAAACCGTTAATACTGATTGCTACTGACAACAAATAATCAATTTGAACCACGCTTTGATCATGAAATGACCAGAATGCGCCAGAAGACACGGCAAAGTAATTTTGCTTCATGATAATGCACAATCACACACTTCAAACCCAGTTAAAGACATGTTAAAAGATCTTGCCTGGGAAGTATTAACCCCCCCGCTGTATTCGCCAGACCTTGCTCCTTCAGATTACCACTTGTTTCGATTGATGGCACATGCATTTTCTGAGCAGCACTTCAAAACGTACGAAGAAGTGGAAAATTTGGTCTCTGAATGGTTTGCCTCAAAACAAGAAAAGTTCTATTGGGACAGTATCCACAAATTACCTGAAAGATGGGGGCAATGTGTAGCTAGCGATGGACATTACTTTGAATAGAGCACTTTTGATGTTTCTCTTGAAATTATCGTGTTTTCTTTGATTACAAAATCCACATTATTAACCAGTACACCTAGTAACAGATGGAGAGAGTGAGCCTCTCTGAAATTAAAGCACTGGCTTAACTTGGATTTGAACCTGGGTCTGCCTGAACTCAGGCTGAACTGTCGTCAGGTACTGCGTAACCACCAGCAGATGAACTTCCCTGTAGACAGAGCTGAGGCCGTTCCCAGATCCCCTTGGGACAGCTCTGCCAAGAGCATGCTCCTCACTGCCCTTAGGGTCAACAGCTGGCTTAGGCTGACCCCAGGTGGGAGGTACTTTTTGCTTCCTATGGGACTGTCTCTGTCTCCCCTCTCTCCACTCTCACTAGCAAGTGAGTGAGAAGAATAGAATTACAGTTTGGCTACACAATACACAGAATTAGCAGGATTAAATATAAAAAGCTATTAAAAGTGCTTTATAATTGAATTCATTTTCCAGTTATTTGTTTTACACACACACCCACACCCACATGTGTGCACACACACATGCTCTCATCCTCAGCTCCACACAGAGTAGGTGTCAGGGCCCTAGCTGCTAACCCACCTCCTCCCAGCTGTCGCCTCTTCGGAGTTCCAGTACCTGCCCCTCTCCCACCTCTTCCATGACTCACTGGCCCAGCTTCCATTTCATCCATCCAGTCCTTCCCAGAAGAACAAAATCTGCTGCTGCTGCTATTGCTGCTGCTGCTGCTATTCCCATGTGAGTCATGGATACGAGATAACTTAGAAGAAGCCTCATAGAAATGGGAAGGATTAAAAAACCTGAAGTAATGGAGTGGGGGGATGCCTGAGAAGATCACAGTGAAAGTCTATGAGGAAGGGGCCACATAGGGAAGGAATACCTCCAGCACTGCTCCTGGAGGAGGGGGCAGTGCGTTGGGCCTCTCCACCCCAACTCCCTCTCTTTTGCTCACTTGATCTGATCTTCAGCCCCTTCCCATGGGGCCTTAGGAAGACCCTAGCCCCAGATCCAGGGATGGGGCCCAAAAGCTTTAGACTTTGACTCCAACCATTCAACTGGCCCTACTGCCTCCTGAACCCTGCGATAGGTGGAACAAAAAGATCCCATCTTTCTATGGATAAGATGGCCAGGAAGTAGTGCACATGTACCCGCGATGAACAAGGTCTGAGACAACACCAAGGTAAGAGAATGACCCCAAGTGGTGAATCTCTTGAGGCCACCAACATTTCCTAAATCCCTGTTGGGCATCAAGACTCTACTCCATTATGTTGCTCAAGCTGCACTGCTACTCTCTCACATGCCAGATGTGACCATGCCCCATTCTTCAGAGGGGTGAAACCCAGAAAGGTCAGCAGCAACTTGCCCAAGGTCACAAGACCTGAATGTGGCAGAGCTGGGGACAGAACCCAAATCTATCTTATCCAAGGCGCTTCCTTGCCCCATGCTTCCCCTGCACCATGAAGGCCCTACTGCAGGGCACAGGGCCAAGGACACTCTTCCTGGAAAGGTTCCTCTGGAGGCCCTAACTGCCCAGTCCCTCTCATCCTCCCACTGCTGCCTTCAAGGTGGGCTGCCTATGACAGCCAGCCCAAGGAGTCCATCAAGAAAGTTTTTTGTCATCAAGGTAGGCAGCTAATTAGCAGGTACTTTACCCTTTCCTTAACAAGGACATTACTTTCATTATCTGAAGCCAAAAACAGCCCCGTGGTGTTTGGCAAACCAACTCAGGCAGCTACCAAAAGCAGCACAAATCAGTGGGCAACAAGAGACCTGCTCTAACCCAGTCTTACCACTGGGTTTTACATCTCTGTACCATCTTTCTGACAAATGCAAGGGAAGAGAAAGGAGCCATGTTGGATGGCACAAAAGACCCAGATACAACCCAAGCCTATTATCACTTTCAGATGAAATTGGCCAACCCCAGGCAAAGGAGGGAAGGCAAAAGATGTAGGGAGTGGGATCCTGGTAGCAGGCCAAGCTGCAGCACTGGAGAGCTAAGTGGAAATCCTGCCCTGTCCATGGTGATGGACAGGCTTCCCTTGTGATCTTCCCAAAGATCAATCCCTCAGCAAAAGTACTGCTTACTTCCCAGACTCACTAGCTAACCTAAGCCTATTGGATAGGCTCATGCCAACATCCTCTTCAGTGATCATGCTGTTTCCCCACCTTGCTGCCTCTCCAGGTTCCGTGCCACCTCTTTCAAGGGGCCTTCCTGACCCATCCTGTAGGGACCTGCTCTGCCTCATGTCTCTGGAGCACTTCTCATAGGCCCCACAATATCAAGCATAGGGTTCTGTTGTGCCGAGCTCTGTTGTGGAAAGAACAGATATCTGGCTGCTTCCATCTCTTCTCTATCATTAAGTTTAATATAGAGACAGGCACACAGTAAGTGCTTAATAAATGTTGACTGAACATTAGGGAGTCCTTCTAAAGCCTTGTGTTATAGTGGGCCTGGGGAGACCAGGGTTATAGTCAGCTCTAAAGCTAAGCTTGTGTATGCTCTTGGATAAGTCACTGGCATTCTCTTGGCCTTAGTGTCCCCATTTGTCAACACAGGGCTTGAATCAATGACCTCTGAGGCTGTGTTCAGCTGGCAGGAAACAGTGTCAAAAGGCTGAGCTGGGCGCTATTCATGGTGCTGAACCTAGGAGTGACCCTTTCTGGGGCTGGTGGGCACACAAAAAATGAACAAAGCCATGGAGACAGAGGCCTGGAGGGTGGGGCAGGGAAGGAAGGTACATCTGAGAGAGGCAATTTATTTGAATTGCTGGTTCTGGGTACTGTCAGGGTCTGTCGGTGCGGAGGCTATGTGCTCAGGCTGGTGGAGAAGATTCAGCCTCAGTCACTGGGGAACCAAGAGTCTGGCCAAAGACCCAGAGTTACGCTGAGAACATGGTCTGATGGAGGTGGGGATTGAAAGCACAGATACACCAAGTGTGCACACACAAGCACATATATTACAATGTTTATGTAAGCCAAGGGTGGGGAACCTTTTTTCTGCCAAGGGCCATTTGGATATGTATAACATCATTCCCGGACCATACAAAATTATCAACTTAAAAATTAACCTGCTATTTTTGGTCAAACATTTAATTAATCTACCCCTAATTCCTTGACAGAGCCAGACCAAATGATTTCATGGGCCTTATATGGACCTCCGTACGGGCGTTCCCCACCCCTGATATAAACAATGTATGCCCGAGCCTCACAGGCATCGAGTTTCCCAGTCCAGAGTGCCTCTCAGGCTTTGCTACACTTGATTCTCCCCACATCTGAGGAGGCACAGGAACCCTTTATAGACCCATTTAAAAGAGGAGGAAAATAAGACTCAGTTCCTGGATCTCTTTCATTTTCAGAGTGTGAGAAACTACTGCCCAATCACCCTCTTCTTCAAACTGTGCCAGGTGCCTGTGTTCATGAGATGAAACAAAGAAGGCATTTGCTGTGGAAGTGTAGGCAACAAGCCCAGAGCTGGGAGAAAGAGTAGGAGCAGGGAGGAATGGGGGAAGGGAGAAAGAGAAAGAGGGATGAAAGGGAGGAAAGAGAAAAAGAGGAAGGGAGGGAAGGAAGTTAGATTCCACTGCTATTGAGAAGCAGATCTTGGCAGGGCCCTGTGCTGGCCCAGCCACCATTCACTTCTGAATAATTTCTCCAGCAGAAACTCCATAATTATGAGTAATAATAATCACTCTGATTTGCATGTATTGAGCATCTCTCAGCCTGAGATCTCCAAGTGCTTTGCCAACATTAGTTAGTTCATTAGGCACGCCCACCTCCCTAGGACAATGTTGCACAATTCTCTGCCCAGCACAGCATAGTTGGCTCCAGAGCACTTGAAGGGAGGCAGTCCCAGCATGGGCACCTGCTATGTGTCCTGGGGGAGAGGCTCTGAGGAGAAAGAGCCTGCAGAAGGGCCCCTTTGGCCCCAGACCCTGCCTCAGGCTGCCCCTGCTAACGTCAGGACTGCCTTTTCAGGGCCTCTATTAGAGGACCAGTTCAAGGGCAGTCACATGCACAGAGACTCTGCCCTCAGTCACTGGGGACCTTGGGAAACTCTCAAGCTTCCATGGAACAGTCTCCAGCTCCCAAGGTGGTTGTGAAGCTTGAGGCAGGAGTATGGGTGAGAAGCATTCAGATCTGGCCAGGGCTGTGGGAAAGGGGACCAGATAGCCACAAACATATACAAACTCTCCCTCCTAAGACCATGTGTGGGCACTCAATCCCCTTCAGGAGCATGGGAACACATGTCCTCCAAAGGGCTTTTGATCTGCCCCTATTTCCAACCCCAGGTCAGATCCCATGCTGGCCCTGGTGCCAGGGGCCCAAGGAGCCTAAACGGGAAGGAGGTTTCCTGAAGTCCTGGCTCAGAATCAGGGCCAAGAGAGAACTCTGGGGTCAGCAGGCTCTAGCTCCAAAGCAAAGCACTCTTCAAACTCACAGAGACTGGCCAAATCTCCTCCAGGCCCTGACAGTGCAGATGAGGAAACTGAGGCACAGAAGTGGGTAGAGGAATACAGCTTTGAAGTCTAACCTGGAATCAAATCCTAGTATCATATTTATTTGTGCTGTCACCTTGAGCAAGTCACTACCGCCCTGAGCGTCCATTTCCTTATCTGGAAAGTAAAATAATAATACTCTTGGATAATGTAAACAGTAATATGCTTGGTTAACAGTGCTGCCTACACGGTAGATGCTCAACAAATGGAACTGTTACCATTAACTATGCTATATCTCAGTGATGGTGAACCTATGACACGCGTGTCAGAGGTGACACGTGAACTCATTTTTTTGGTTAGTTTTTCTTTGTTAAATGGCATTTAAATATATAAAATAAATATCAAAAATATAAGTCTTTGTTTTACTATGGATGCAAATATCAAAAAAATTTCTATATGTGACACGGCACCAGAGTTAAGTTAGGGTTTTTCAAAATGCTGACACGCCGAGCTCAAAAGGTTCGCCATCACTGCTATAGCTAGACTTTCCATTTAATACTTTCCCCAAGGACACATAGGTAACTCCATAACTGGACCCCCGTTTTCATGTCATAAATATTTCCTGAGCATCTACTATGTGCCAGGCATCTGCTACCTACCTTTCTAGCTCTTTTTTATAAGTACCCTGTGCCCAGCTGGCTGGCTTCCTCCCTATCTCCTCCACTGCATTCCTGCTTCTTTCCTGATGCCAAGCATTTTTGCCCTTGATGTTTTCTCCACCTAGACTGCTTCTTCCCTCCCCTCTGCAAAGTTAAATTCCCTTTTAATCTGCCAAGGCTTGAAAGCCTCCCTCCTCCAGGAAGCCTCCTCTGATTGTCACAATGTGGTTTAATACTTTATTGCTGCCAACTTCCTCATCCTATCTACTGGGCGGGACCAGGGCCTCCTCCACATCTTGTTTCTACAGTGTGGCATTGCAAAGGCTGGCAGGGGGGTTTTGGAGCAGTCCAGACAAAGACTGGGAAGGCAGAGACTCAACTACAAGGGGCCTGCAAGTCCATGTACACGAAGAAGGGCCAGGCAGGCCCAGGCAGACCCTGCCCAACTGAACCGACTTTCTTCCCTGAAGGGTCCTGATCTCTACATGGAAATCTCATGTGGTGACAGTGCTTTACAGCCATAGAGTCCACAGTGTCATGGGGAACACAGGGCCCAAAGGGCTCAGAAACTTTGACACTCACACTTGCAAAGACAGTCACACATATACAGCACTAACACAGACATGCATTTTCACAAACATAATATCATGAAATACATAGCAACACACACTCACACAGGGTTACACAATGACAACCACACATTCACAAACACACACATGGCATGAAGGGAAGGCCACACAGAGGTGGTGGCCCAGGGTCAGCACCTGGTTGGTGACTATTTCACTCCATCTTGGCACCTAACTGTCCAGCTTTCTCCATATTCTTAAGAACATTTATGTCAAAACACATTCTTGAAAGACAGCTACAAAAGGGCCACTTTAAAGGAATGACCCTACACTCTCCTATTCTAACCTATACATCCTCCCTATGGAGCATTGGATACCTCCATGTTTATGTAGCACACCCAGTACTCCACTGCTCACACATACTCATCATGCATATACACCCAGCCCTCAGGGACACCTTGGAGACCAGCTACGGGGAACAGCCCCCACTTATGCTGTGCCTGTTTCCCCTTTAATACCAGAGCCTCTACAGCCTGGGGAGGGGGACCCAAGCCTGAGGAGGAGCCATCCTTGGGCAAGGTTTGATGCTCAGGGCCCTGATGCCTTCCTCCTTGGCCTAGCCACCTCCCTTTCTTCCTCCCTCACAAGTGTCCCTGTCTTAGGGTCACCTCCTTCAGGATGTCTCCCTGATTCCCCGGAATCACCTTGGTTTGCTGTTTAAGACTATGTCTTTGACAAGGGTCTTCTTGGGCAGTCCTTCTAATGGTCCTAACTGGTCTGACAGGACAGAAGGTTTGAGCCCCAGGTTATGAACCACTCTTGTGAGACAGTGGGACACCTTCCCAGGCTTCAGTTCTAGCCCCACTCTCCCAGGCTGGGAAGGGGGTTGAATATGCATGGGGATTGACTCCAGACCAAAACTGAGGTGGAGGTAGGAACATCACATAGGTGGAGGCTCAGCCCCATAGGCCTTATGGGGGTCACTCTACATCTTTGTGTCTCAATTTCCGCATCAGTCAATGGGGATACTGTGAAGACCAAGTAAAGATACTTTTGATCTAATAATGCCACGTAGGTATTAGGGTCTCAAAGTGTTTTCCTAAAGAGTGACCTCAATGAGGTTTTCCCATGAGAACAAAGGGTCACTTCAAGTCCCCAGAGGAGAGGACAGAGGGTGTGAAGACAGTAAAGAGAGGCGGTGAGGAGCAGGAGGCTGCCCTAAGGGACAGAGGGAAGGGTGGAGAAGAAAGACAGCAATAGGCCTGCCATGAGCAAGGGCTGGCTAGAAATGCCCAAAACCTGGGGCTCAGCCCCAACCCTGGCTCAAGCCCCCACAGGGACCTTGGTAAGAAGCCCAACCTCTAGCATGTTAGCCAAGACCTACTCATTCATCACTGTGGGCAGCCTCTCCCTGCCCTGGTTGTGTCAGGCCACAATAACATATGAAGAATCTTCATTTGTCCACCAACTTCTCACTCAGAAAAAGATACATGATGCTGTAGGAATAAATTTATCCTGATACCCAGCTTAGCTCAAAGTGAGGTTAATTTAAACATTCAAGTCAACAGCTTGCTCCTCCCCTTGACTCCTAATTTTTTTTTTTTTTTAATGGTGGGAAGGTGAAGGGCAGAAGCAATAGAGAGGAAAAGGAATCTTGGCCAGGCTTCCTTATGGCCTCTCCCTCACCATCCATTCTGGTTGTGGCTCTAAAATAAAACCAGTGCAACAGGTGGGTGGAGAAGAGTGAGCACTTGACTAGAGAGCAGAGTCCTACATCGCAGCTAACTGCACCCCTGCCAAGCCCCTCCTGTCTCCAGCCTCCATTCCCTGGTCTGTAGAGCAGAGGCTTTAATGCTTCTCACCCATACTGACACTGTCCAGGTTCCACTAGCTCCCAGAGGTTGGTTCCTTTTCCTTTTCTGGGGTATCCTCACCACTGTGGTCCACCCATGTGGTCTGGGGAGACTGAGGAGAAGCAGGGCTGGGCCCTGATGCAGAGAGCCCTCAAGAATGGCCAAGACAGCACCTTCGAGGGAGAGACAGATATACCTGGGGGAAGTCAGAGCAGGCTGGGCAGTTAGGGTGTGCTTCGCAAAGGAGGCAAGACCTAAATTCAGGTCAGGGGAGCAGCCAAGCCTCAAGCTCTGTAAGAGCACAGTCTCTGGTGCTAGATGCCAGGACTCAAATCCCTGCTTCCCACTTGCTCTGTGGCCTCGGCAGGTTGCTGACCTTCTCTGCACCTCAGTTTCCTTGTCTGAAAAACAGTGATGAGAATACCTACCCAATAGGGCTCTTGGGAGGATCAGATGGGACCACTGACCATGAAAAAGCCCCTGGCACTGCACTTGGCACAGAAAAAGTACCCAGGCAATGGCACTGTGAGTGTCATCAGGGATGGCCAGGAGGAGGGGGTAGGAGTACCTGGGTGAGGCCAGTCTGATCTGAGGCTCCCCACTGCTCATCCCCACCTCACCCTAGGCCTGTCCAACATGTCCCAATGTGGGGTATACTGTGCTCAGCCCATAGAGAACCCATGAGGCTCGGACCATGGCAGCAAGATTTCTCTTTGCCATAGACAGAGACCAAACCACTGTACCCTCCATGAGTAAGAAATAAAATCAGGGCATTCTCTGAAGCAATGAAAAGCATATGACAGCAGGGCAGGTGAGTAAGTAGCGGACACCCCAGTGTGGGCATGTGACCTATGTAAATGAAACACCGACACATATGCACACACCACATTTCCCACAGCTCCTCTCCCATCATGGGCCTGCCTCTGAACTGAAGTTACAAGCCCCCTGTTGCTCCCAGCACTCTTGGACCCAGAAGTAGGGTGATGTGGGGGTGAAGAACAGACTGGAAGGGCCCCGCCCAAATTGAAGACTGGAGGGCAACTGGGAGGATGGACTGGGTCCTGTCAGAGCCTGGCTGGCAGAGCCAACTCAGTCCAGGTGGGCCTGGGCAGTGGCCAAGTTACTCTCAGATCTGAAGTTACACCAGCTTCAGTTCACATGGTGGGTGTAAAAATTGAGTGAGGCTATATATGGAAACACCAGCCCAGTGCCTGACATAAAGTAAGTGCTCAACAAGCATCCCTCGGTGCCCCTCCCCTAATTTCAGAGGCACTGGGAAGCTGAGAGCAGCTTTCGTCTAACACCAAACTAGAATAGGAGACCCCACTAAACAGTGATGGCTGAAGTCAGTGACTAGGACAAAAGGTGCCGACATATGAGGGGGCATCTGCATCTGTGTAAATCTTGCTCTAATTGAGTGTCCTATTAAAACACCTTGATTGGTAACTTTTGTCCTAGTCACTGGCTTCAGCCATCACTGTTTAGTGGGGTCTCCTATTCTAGTTTGGTGTTAGACGAAAGCTGCTCTCAGCTTCCCAGTGCCTCTGAAATTAGGGGAGGGGCACCGAGGGATGCTTGTTGAGCACTTACTTTATGTCAGGCACTGGGCTGGTGTTTCCATATATAGCCTCACTCAATTTTTACACCCACCATGTGAACTGAAGCTGGTGTAACTTCAGATCTGAGAGTAACTTGGCCACTGCCCAGGCCCACCTGGACTGAGTTGGCTCTGCCAGCCAGGCTCTGACAGGACCCAACCTGCCAAGGCCACAGAGCAATGCCACAACCTGCCAAGGCCACATTTTATTAAAAAGTTCCTGTGTTATTTTTTAAAGTATAACTGAATAAATTCTCTCCCCTGGCCACACTATTGGGGAGGCTGGCATCCAAGGCATACTCCATAACCACGACTCCACTACTCACATGGTACCAGCTAATGCCCATCCCCAATGAGGCCTGGAGTACAGCCACACCCCAGAAAGTGACTGCCAAGTCTGAGGCCCCCTCCCTCCCCATGCGAGCCTGGGTTACAATTCTAAGGAGGTAGTTATTTTTCTTTCTCAAATGGGAGCTTGGCAGTGACTCACACCTGTTTCACTGTGACTCACACCTGCTTCCCTGTAACAGCCTGTTTCCATGCTGTCACTCAAGAACACTGATGACCCCCTCCCCATGGGGATGGAGGGCACCCCTAGGGCAAGGGAAGAGAACAGTGAACAGCCTGGGCTGAATATGGAGAAGGTCACGGAGGCAAATGAGCCCACCACAAAAGGGTGTCCCAGGCCCACCCTGTGACCCCACCCCCACTGGGCCTCAATGCCTGTCTGTAACAACAAAGAGTAAACCATACCCAGGGGTTGCAAAGTGGGCAACAGAATGTTTTGTTTGGTCTGCTCAGAGGTTTTTATTTTTTTTTTTACCATTTTTTTAAGGTTTTATTTATTTTTATTTTTTTTATTGTTTTATTGCTTAAAGTATTACAAAGAGTATTACATATGTCTCCATTTTTTTCCCGCCCTTGACAATCCCCTGGCCTCCCCTACCCCCCGTGTCTTTATGTCCATTGGTTATGCTTATATGCATGCATATAATTCCTTCGGTTGATCTCTTACCCTCCCCTCCTACCCCCCAACCCTCCCCGGCCTTCCTGCTGTAGTTTGACAGTCTGTTCGAGGCTGCTCTGCCTCTGTATCTATTTTTGTTCATAAGTTTATAATGGTCTTTATTATCCATAAATGAGTGAGATCATGTGGTATTTTTC
>NW_005371399.1:312989-321914 GCF_000412655.1 Myotis brandtii | reverse complement strand
GTCCTCCGCTTCTCCTAGTCTACTGTTGAAACTTTCAATGGTGTTTTTTATTGCAGCTATATCACTCTTCATTTCTTCTTGGTTCGTACATAATTTATTGATTTTTTCATCCATTTCTTTTTGATTCTTACATAAGTTGTTGATTTTTTCATCCGTTTCTTCTTGATTCTTGCATAAGTTGTTTACTTTTTCCTCCATCCAGTTTATGCATTCTAGGACCCTTAATCTGAATTCTTTTTCTGTCATGCTGCATGCCTCAGTTTCACTTAGCTGATTTTCTGGCAAGTCCTCCTTTTCTTTCCTTTGGGGGTTTCTTTATCTACCCATGTTTGACCTCACCGACATATCTAGATGTTGAGTCGTTCAGGGGCTGCTCCTTGGGTGGCAGTGGCTCCTTGGGCTGTGGTTGCTCCTCGGGCGGTTGTGGTAGCAGCTGCTCCTCAGTTGGCAGCAGCTCCTCTGGTGGGTGCTGTTCACAGCTGTGGTGGTTCCTCTGGCTGGTGGGGGGAGGCTTCACACACAGCTGCTGTTCCTCAGATAGAGGGTGTGCTGATCACGAAGCTGCTGTTCCTTGGATGGGGGTAGGCTACACACACAGCTGCTACTCCTTGAACTGGGGGGGACTGCTCATGTGGCTGTTGATCCTTTGATGGGGGCTGGCTGCACCCTGCTGTTGTTCCTCTGATGTGGTGGGCTGCTTGTGGGGCTACTGCTCCTAGGACTTGGACAGGTTGATTGCAAGTCTGCTGCTCCTCAGATGGGGGGGGGCTGCTTGCGAGGCTGCTGCTCTTTGGACGGGAGTGAGCTGCACTCGTGGCTGCTCCTCCTCGGATGGGGATGTGCCACTCACCCGGCTGCTGCTCGTCAGACAGGTACAGGCTGTTGTGGTTCTGCTCCTCGGACCGGTGCATGCTGCGCAGGGCTCCCACTCCTTGGACGTGAGCGGTCTGCTTGTGTGGCTGCTTCTCCTTGTACCGGGGTCGGCTGCTGATGCTCCTCGAATGGGGCCGGGCCACTCGCAGAACTGCTGCTCCTTGGATGGGGTCGGGCTGCTCACACAGCTGCTGTTCCTCAGATTGGGCAGGCTGCTCGTGCGGCTGCTGCTCCTCGGACTAGTGCAGGGTGTGCGCAGCTGCTGCTCCTCGGATGGGGGCGGGCTGCTTAGGGCTGCCGCTCCTCAGACGTAGGAAGACTGCTCGTGCGGCTGCTGCTCCTCGGACAGGTCGGACTGCTCGCGTGGTTGCTGCTCCTGGGATGGGGAAGCAGGCCCCTCACACAGCTGCTGCTCCTTGGACAGGGGCAGGGCACCTGAGGCAGGCTGCTCACAGGGCTGATGCTCCCTGGACAAGAGCGCACCGCTCACGTGTCTGCTGCTCACGTGGTTGAAAAAATAATGTGAAAAGAAGTAGGAAATAAAGGAACAAACAAAAAAAAAAAGGAGAACAAAGAAAAAAGCAAAAAAAAAAAAGCTAACAAAATAATAATAAAAAAATAAAAATGAAAATATGAAAAGTCATTCCTTTGGCTGGCTTAAGATCCCAGTTTTCTGGAATGTCTGTGCTTTGTTGTTGTTGTTGTTGTCGTTGCTGGGACTGCGCTCAGAGGTTTTTAAAAGATAAGAATCAGTTGCCAACTTTTACAAATCACAGAAATCTGGATTTCTGCTTTATTTTTGAAAAATAGGACCTGGCCACACAGGGCCTGCATTTCCACATGATGATAATCAGCTGGGATCCTCATAGTCCCCACCCAGTCTGCTTCACTCATTTCCATTCCCAGCCTGGCCCCTGGGCATTTGAGTTTGAGACCCAAGGACCTCCAGTGCTGAGGTTCCAAATCTCTCAATCTGTATCCAGCCCCTTGTGCCCTGCCTGGAGCTGGGGAGAATGAAGCATAGGAAGACATGGGGGTGACAGGACTCACAGCTAGACCCATTTGGGGAATGCAATCCAGGGACATACAAACCACAGAATTTATTGTGGAAAAGGTTTCATTTTGTTGCTGTTATTAACAAGTACCCATTTTTACTTCACACCATCCTATTAAACCAAACATTTGCTCCAGTGCATGGGGTAGGACAGTGCTGGGACCTACCAACCAACTGTGAGGGACCAGGCCAGAAAAGACCAGCCCAAACACAACACCACACACAATCAAACACTGTCCTAGCATTCTTGCCAATAGTGCAGGAGCTGAGACAGACATTCTTTGTTATCATATTTGGGAATACAATAACCAGTTTAAAAGATTGAGTTGTAATTGTGCAAGTAGACATAATGAGCTAAAAGCTTTTCCACTACAATTGTGCTCTTTGCAGTTAAGATATCTAGACTCTCGAAATAACATTTATGTGGCCCAAGTCAGGTATAGGACAGTCCAGGTAAATAGTCTCCCACCACAACTAAGTGCTGGAAGGAGAGATTTTGACTGAAGGAGTTCTCGGAAGGAAGGGCACCAAGGGCTGGGGAAGCCTGGGCAATTTCCTGGCCCCAGAGGAATGGAATCAAGTCCCCTCACTAGCTACCTGTAGCCCCTATGCCGAAGAATTCCCCCCAGGGGAGTGGTGTCAAAGGAGATAAAGGAGCTCACTGAGTCCCTGCTGCATGTCCAGTCCCTAGAGTTTCCATCCCTGGCACATGGCCTCTTTGAGCTTCAGGTTTCCCATCTACAAAGTGGTTGTGAGTGACGGAGTGAGACCTGGCTATGCACAGTTCAGGCAGCAAGCCTTTGCTTTCATTTCCCTTGTTCCCCTAAGAAAAGGCCCGCAGGTCACTTGAGACCCTGTCCTAGGCTGTGCTGTGCTACTAAATCCTGGCTGTGTGAACCCCAACCCTGACCATCCTTGGCCTCATGTCCCCCACCTATAAAATTGGGCTTTACACTCTCCTGGGTCTTTTGAACCCTAGAAATTGATGATCCAGCCTAAAAGTCACCTGGGCAGGTTTGGCTATGGCCAGAACACACAGAGGCTTCTTAGTACTGGGGGTGGAAGAACTTAAGGAGAGGGCTGAGGTGGTGCTGGGTGGTCCTTGCTGGGTGAAGGCAGAGCAGGCAAAGGGGTAGGTAGAGGGCAGTACATGAAGACAGTATATGAGGGCCAGTCTTTAAGGGGCCATGGCGCAAACCAACCAAGCACATCTTATGCCCAAGGCTCAAGTGCAAGGGCAAGATATATTCTCATAACTCCAGAGGAGCAGGCCTTGGGCAAGCCTTTTCCAGGAATCCTACCCTGAACACATTCTTCTCTGGGTTAGGATCCTGCTCGCCACAGGCCCATATCAATTCCTGATCAGGCCCTCAGAATACAGATGGAGTGAGTGAGACCCTGAAAGAAGCAGATACCTGCTCAAGGTTCTCTGCACAGAGCTTCCCAGCCTCCCGTAGGTCTGGATTGGAGACTGGGAAAACAATACTAGAATGGGAGAGCACATGAGGGAAGCCACACAATGGACAAGGCTCCAACCACCAGGTCTTTGACAAGCAGGTCCCTCCACCCAAAGTTGGGTCTCTTCTCTATCTCATGAACACCTTTTTACTTCTATCTCTCAGTCCATGACCCCCTCCTCGAAGAAGCCTTCCCTGACCTACCACTCAAGAGATGCACCTATTCCTCTACTGGAACACTGGTCCTGCAAAGCAGCCCTGGACCCCTCTACCTCTGCCCCAGGGGCCTTCACTGTAACTAATATCTAATCACAAAACTACCTCCTCACAGGGCTGGGAGCTCCCTGAGGGATGGACTGGATCTCACTGTTCTCTGTCATCCTAATATCAGCTTCAGCACCCTGCCTGGCACATATTAGGTACTCAACAGATGTCTAAGGAACAAATAGAGAACCAAAGGTGAGGAGGCATGGAAGAACACCCAGAAAGGGAGGTGCCACCCACCCCCAACTGCCAGGCAAGCCTCATTCCACCCCACCCTGGCCTAGTTGGCAAAAGCTACAGAATTAAGCACAAGTTATAATTAAGATAGGATGTTGGAAGAGAAACATAATCTCTGTTTCTGTGGGATACACAAGCACAACAGTAATTAACATCTCATTAACATTCACCTAATTAAGCAGTTTGTGAAAGTGCATGCATTTGCATACATCCATGCCAGCCTTGCTCAGATGGCAAATTAACCCCTCAGGCCCAGCCTGGCCAGGAGGTGGGAGGGGAAGGGCAGGTGACACGGATCAGCAGAGGTTGAAGGAGGGATGGTCTTCACCCTGCCCAATCCTTGTACCTCCCCCAGCCCCACCTTCACACCCACTCTCCAACCTGAGAATGGACAATTCACTCTCCCCCTTTCCCCTCTGCCCACTCACTGGGTGAAGGTCAGGGTTGCTCAACTAAGACCTTTAACAAGAAAATAAAGATCAAGGGTCCCAGCCCCACCTAACCCCGCTGGCTTTTCCTGCCCCTCACTGATCAACCCTGAGTGTCTATCTGTGCAGCCCATGCATGGGCCATACTCCTGAGTGCTCACTCCCCTCTCCTGCTATGGCAGGAAACAGACCTTCCACCTAAGAAAACCTTTTCATCTTCAGGTACATTTTACCCACATCATCTCACTCATCTTCCCAGTTCCCTAAGGCAAGATTAGCATCATTCCCATTCTATCCTGGAGGAGAGAGGCTCAGGAAGGTCTAAACCAGGGGTGGGCAAACTTTTTGACTCGAGGGCCACAATGGGTTCTTAAACTGGACCGGAGGGCCAGAACAAAAGCATGGATGGAGTGTTTGTGTGAACTAATATAAATTCAAAGTAAACATCATTACATAAAAGGGTACGGTCTTTTTTTTTTTTTTAGTTTTATTCATTTCAAACGGGCTGTAGTTTGCCCACGGCTAGTCTAAACCCTGCTCAAGATCACAGAGCTGGCAAGCAACAAACCCCTGTTCAGTGATCTCAAGCACTTCCCACTACCTCAAGCAGCAAGTTTTTGGAGACACAAACACTCCACTGCCACTAACAACAACACAAGTGGCCCCCACCATGGGAAAAGGCAGCTTGCTCCTTCTCACTTCCCCTGGACACTAATTAGCCACCTCCTCAGGGCATTCTCAACCAACAACCCAGTAGCCATGGAGGGGGCTGAGCTGGAATTAGTCACCTGTGATGGCAGGAGACCTCCGTTCCCCAAAGGAGAGTAAAGAAAGGGGCCTTTTAGAATGGTGTCCTGATGAAGTATAGCATTTTCACCTAAAGCACTTTGAAGCCTTGAGCACTGTCCATATTTCAATTGCTCATTAATTGCCTTACTCCCTTACTTATCCCTGCTTCCACTGCAGGCATGCCCACCATTTGTGCACCTAGATGCCTGTCAACTCTCTGCCCATTCCAAGAGCAAATAAGGACAACTTTTCTCATTGAAGATAAAGATCCTTTAAAAATGCTCATTCCAGCCCTAGCCAGTTTGGCTCAGTGGATAGAGCGTCGGCCTGCAGACTCAAGGGTCCCACGTTTGATTCCGGACAAGGGCATGTACCTTGGTTGCGGGCACATCCCCAGTAGGGAGTGTGCAGGAGGCAGCTGATCGATGTTTCTCTCTCATCGATGTTTCTAACTCTCTATCCCTCTCCCTTCCTCTCTGTAAAAAATCAATAAAATATAAAAAAATAAAAAATAAAAATGCTCATTCCCAACAAATTATGAAAAGCATCCATCATAAAGGTGAAAAATTTGACTTTGTCTACAAAGAGTAAAAGGCAAAGAATAGGAACAGGCAACTGGCAGATGAAGAGTCCTGAAGAGCCACAAACACATAAGACTTGCCTCAGTGCAGCAGAGTTCTTGGATATGCCAAGTAAAACAATGAGATACAATTCTGTGCCCATTAAGATAGTGGACACCTAAAAAGTCATCATGATAAGCATTGTTGGTGGAAGTAGAACTTGCCACAGCTTTTGGAGAAATAACTTGGCCTGTAAAGCTGAAGATACATGTACCCTACCACCACCATTCCACTCCAAGAGACCCTCTCCCCAGCAATACACGCACACCAGGATGATGGACAATGCTGGCAGCAGCCTTGTTTGTAAGAGTGAAAGGGGAAACACTACAAGTATCTACCAGCAGGAGAATGGATCAACACAGATGGACAGAGTAACCACAGCAGACTGAATATGTGCACTCACCTTCACTCCTTTCCATAAATTCACAAAGGCAAAGGATGAAAAAAAGGAGACAGCAACATAATTTTGGAAGTTGGAAAGCAGATGGGTGAGTGGTAATTGATTTGGCAGAGCTGAGAAAGCAGAGTCCCAAGTCCAGGTGCTGTTACCTGGCAAAACCCACGAAAGGCTCAGTACCTGGTGGCACCAGGTAGCCCTGGACATAGGAATAAAGGTCTGGTTGGAAGGCTGTGTAAGAAGCAGATAGACCCCAAGGAACATCCATTCCCAGCTATGCCCAGAGAAGACTAAAGTTTTATGGGGTTTCCTCTGGGGAGGATCAAGCAGACTGGGAGACACCAGGCCTGATGGAGGGTGAGGACTATACTGAAGGCTGAAGGAGTAGGGGGAAGTTTATATGCTGAATGTGAGGTCTTGACACAGCCCTCCTTTCCCACTCTGCTCTAGAAGGCTCTGCCAGTGAACTCCCCAGTGAACCAGCCCAAACAGACCAGCCACAGGGAAGTTGAGGAGTTGAAGAGAGAGGTGACAGGGAGCCTGAGTAATGGAGGAAGCCTTCCCTGCGAGCCTCCGGACACAGGCCTCTAAAGAAACTGAGCTGAGCGGGCCAGAGGCTCAGCGAGAGAGTTCTTCCAGAAGACCACAGAAGAGAAGTTCTTCCCTTGACAGAGGACTTTATGTGTTTACCTCTGTCCAGAGGAGATTCACCCAACAAGGCCCCTGCCTAGATTGAATTAGGGATAAGTATTTTTAAAAGTTAAATAAATAAAGCTAAGCCCCACCCCTTACCCCTGTCACACCCACTCACCAAGAAAAAGACAATTACTAAATCCAGGGAAAACAAAAGCTGTCAAGAAAGGAAAAGTAATCAGAGTATTCTACCAGGCTCAGCTGGGAGGCTCAGCCAAGGAAAAATGTGGTGAGTGGGGTGGACGAGGGAGATGGTGGTCAAATGGAGCTAAATCCTCAGCATCTATAGTAAAAGTTACTAGGTGATGCCTAAAACTAGAAAATCAAGTAGCAGCTATATAAGCCAGTTATCTGGAAGTAGAAAAGTAAACACAGAAGCAATCCATAAAAAAAGAGTTAAATGAGTTTGTTCCAAAGGAGTGGCAAATGGCCCAGGGAAGGACAGGGGACTATAGGGTTTATGACAAAGCAACACCAGTGCCTGCCCACCCCATCCCATCCCCACCCCAATGTGGCCATCTCTAGCCCTAAATACCGCCCTCCCCTGCCTTAATCCATAAATTTTCATTGGCCCATGCACCCCTACCCCACCAGCACCCCAGCCTGGCCAGCTCCTGCCTCCACCCCTGCTGGGTTTCCACAACTGTGCTCTCTCCCCTCCCTCAAGGGACAGAAGCAGATCCCCTGGGCACAGAGAGGCACTCAGCTTCCTCTTCCTCTTCTTCTGCTCCCTGGCTGGAGGTTTCCTGAGGGTGGGGGTCTGCCCAAGCCGCAGCCTACTGAGTTTTCTTTCTATCTTTAATTTCACAAATAGTTATTGAGTGCCTCCTCTGTCCTGGGCACTGGGGACAGGGCTGTGAACAAGGTAGCTGTACATTAAATACAAATTGCAGGAAGATGCCTGAGGGAAGGGAACCGGGTCTGTGGAAGCAGAGGTCTGATTTCTTCACAGGGACACTGAGGGGTGGGTGGGCTGGGACGCTGACAGTGACACAAGTGTCAGAATGTCTGGGTTTGGAGGAGGAAAGGACTAGCTGGTGGGGAAGGGGAGATTAAGGGTCTTTCCCCCTAGCTCTGTCCTGCCTCCCCTTCTTTGCTCCCCACCTATCACACCTGGGGCCAGGCTTGTCAGAGGACAGCAGGAGAGAGAAATTCACAGTCCAACCTTTAATGGACACTGGTGCCCATCTTACCAGGGTGATCTACACCCTCAACTCATTCCTCACTCAGATCAGCTGTGGTTGTGTAGCCATGAGAGGAAGGATGGGGCAACAGGGTATAAGTGCAGGGTCTCTCTGACAGGAATTTCTCTCTGCTTGCTGAAGCCTGCCACTGTCCTTCCTCCATAAACTCTGCTTTCATCCAGGTCTCCCCTTTTCAAGAGCCTTCCATTGCTCCCCTACTCTCAGGGACAATTTATGGGCCTTAGAATGCAGTCCTGGCTGAACCAGGAGCTGATAACCACTTAGCACCATCCTGGCTGGAACAGAAGAGGTTGCCCATGGCAGGGAGAAACCCAGAGAGAAAAGCCCCCATCAGCTGCCACAAAGTCAGAAAAAACCTCCAGAAGGACCATGCTGAAGCTGAGATTTGGGGTGAGTGGAAATCTGCCAAGAGTTCATGGACAGGAGAAAATTCTATTTGGCCCATTCCCACTTCCAGGCCTTTACTCTTGTCGGGCTGCCTGCCTAGAGGATCCTTGCTTCTCCTACCCAATAACCCACTTGAAGTCCTCCTGTGGCTGCTCTTTCAAGGATCCTTCCATGACCTCTCTCAATCTCACCCATGACTTGGGCCTCTCTCTTTCCTCCCCTAGCACACAGCGGGTGCTCTAGTAGATCTGTTTGTAGGCCACTAGTGTGGCCAGGGTCAGCAAGGGGGGAAAGGGGGCAAATTCCTATGAGAAGAATCTCTCCCACACCCTGCTATAACCCAGACTGGAGCAAGCCTATTAACTTCTCTTGACCTCCATAAATGGAGGCCAAATGCACTCCTTAAAAGAAAGGGATGTTGCCCTGACCGGTTTGGCTCAGTGGATAGAGCGTCGGCCTGTGGACTGAAAGGTCCCAGGTTCGATTCTGGTCAAGGGCATGTACCTTGGTTGCAGGCACAT
>NW_005371399.1:300966-312817 GCF_000412655.1 Myotis brandtii | reverse complement strand
CTAACTCTCTATCCCTCTCCCTTCCTCTCTGTAAAAAATCAATAAAATATATTTTAAAAAAATAAAAGAAAAAGAAAGGGATGCAGGCAAAACAGTGGGGCTGGTGAAGGATCTCTAACCAGGCTTCCCTGAGCAGCGCATTAGCCCCTAGGTCCTCCCCACCTGACACCTCAGCTTCCACTTTCAATGCCCAAAATCTACAGACCAGGAGGGAAAATCTGTAGTTTAAAGTAAAGTGAGATTTGCTTCTCATTAAAATGAAGTTTATCACCTCTATCATAAATTGTCCTCCTCCGCTGCAGAGAAGGACCCATTAACACATTTTCTTTTTTCTCCAAATGAGGCGAGAGTAGATAGGTTTGAAAATCCCTATGGACAATTTAAAAAAAAAAACCTGAAAAGTACCCCCACCTCCAGCTGCCACCAGAAGCCAAAATTACTGTAATGCTGTGTCTAAGAGCAGACTGGGAAGAGCACCTTCGCCTGGCTCCTTCTGGTGCTAATTATCAGGATCTAGACTTGGCTCTGGGGGTTGGAGACCAGGCAGTGGGCTTCAGTCTCTCCCTCCTACCATCCCCCAGTCTTTCACCTCCAAACATTTGCTCTCAGAGCCTAGGTCCCTGCAGTTGTGCTCTCCCTCAAGGCCTCAGCCTACACTCTGAGCCACGGAGCTGCCAGTGTGACTGCTGAGGACCCTGGAGCCCTGGATACCCTGTCCCTGGGAGGGGCAGGCTGGTGGAGGAAGGGGGTTGCCTGGAGCTCTGAGCACTTTCAATTCTCATATTATAACAATGGTGACCAACATTTAATGAGCACCTACTAAGCACAGGGCTTGACTGAACTGACTCAATCTTGGCACAGAGCCCCACAAGGTCATCCCTCCTCATGTCCTTTACAGATGAGGAGGCTAATCACAGTAATGTTAAGTGGCAGCTAGTAGGTGAGATCTGAACAGAGACAGGCCAAACTAAGCCCCATCCCTGCTCACTTAAGAAGCCCATGCAGCCCAGCCAGACTCCAGCCCCAGATCAGCACAGGAAGAAACATGTGACTGTTCAGCCTTTAGGACCTTTTAGCACAGTGGCCCTATGACATGAGAGCTATTACTGTGCAATGATACACAGAGATAAAGGCTCTTCCCTGGGGTCACACAGACCAGGAGAGGTAGGATTTTAAGAATATTGGCTCTTGGCCTCCCCTTCACAGCCCTGGAAACTCATTTGGGCACAGCCAGCCTCAAAGAGGCCCCATCTGGAGCAAAACTCTCCTCCAATGCCCTCACCCTAGGAACCTGCCCAGGAGCAGTGACCCTTCCCTGAATTCAGAGGCCCCCATCTGTCCTGCCAACTCAGGGATCTCTGCCTAACTCACCCCCTTCTAAATCTTGAGAGCATCCCTCAGGCTTCTGCCAGCCCTCACAAACCCTCCTCAATCCCGCACTTTCATGCTACAAAGGGGTCATGAGTTCTGGGAGGACTCCCCACCCTCCTGAGCCCTGACTACCAGAACAACAGTGGGAGCCTCGCCTTACCTGCCACCCTCCTAAGCTGCTCCCAAGGTGGGAGGGGAGGCTCACGCTCTGATCCCTGCCTGACCAGACCCTCTGGGGGTTGCAGGCCAGCCTGTTCTCTCTGGGGGGAATGGGTGAGTGGAGTTGGAGGCCACAGAGGGTCCGTCTAGGACAGTGGTTCTCAACCTTCCTAATGCCGCGACCCTTTAATACAGTTCCTCATGTTGTGGTGACCCCCAATTTCATTGTTATAAATTGAACATAATTAAAGCATAGTGATTAATCACAAAAACAATATGTAAGTATATATGTGTTTTCTGATGGTCTTAGGCGACCCCTGTGAAAGGGTCGATCGACCCCTAAAGGGGTCTCGACTCACAGGTTGAGAACCGCTGGTCTAGGGGGTGGTGAGAGTGTACAGGGAGGAGGTTTCACTTTCCCATAAAGTTTTCTTGATTCCTCAAGTGAGCAGGGGAAGTGTGGGCCTTCACACACATGCAATGCTGATCTGATACTGACCGTGCCTGACAAGCCTTTATCTCATGCCCATGCCTACTCTGTTCCCAGCCAAGCCCTCTAGCCCCTTGCCCAGATCATTCAGGGCCCGTTGCCCCTCAAGTTCCTTCTATTTAGATTCTACCTCAGAATCAAGAAACAACCCCATCCAATTCCACCTACACACCACTGGATGCCAGAAGTTGTGGGGCATCCCTCAGGAGCCCTGCTCCAATTCCCAACATTCAATACACATACATCCACACAGATGCTCACACATGCAATCCAGGCATTCGGCATGTGTGAGCAAGGCTTGAGTGCCCACCACACACACAGTTCTCCTTCCACCTGATTCAGACTGGTGACATCAGCAATGACAGCAGCAGGCCAATATGTCACTGCCTGCCACTCACAGCAGAACAAAAGAAGCCTCCTGACCCCAGGCTGAGCCCTGACACTGGCCACAGGGATCATCAATGGATGTTCCTAGATTTCTAGTCTCCCCCTTTACCTGGGTCCAACTGTCTGCAGAGGAAAGTGGTCAAGAGGAGCTGGAGTTACCACCCAGCATCAGGCCCTAAGGTTCTTCCACAGCAGCTCCCTGCCCACAACCACTGTTCCCTATTTCCACCTCAGAGAGGTCAAGGGCTCCAGCTGGAGTCACACAGCAAGTCAGGGCCAAGCTGGCACTAGAACCTAGGTCTCTCATCTCCTGGACCTGAGGCTCAGGGGCAGTGCATGTTGTAAGAGGAGCAGAGCCACAGTGCTCATGTCATGGTCCGTCTTAGCTCCTAGAACTCAGGATGGCAGTACCTCATGAAGGACAGGTCCCAAACCCACCCCTCTCCATCAGGTATTCCCTTTCCAGTCTCCTTGGTCATTGCCATCAAGCCCCTACTGCATACTTCTGATGACAGCAAACTCACCATAAAGCAGCCTCTCCATCTGTAGCTCTAATTGGGATCCCCCTTCCTAGACTTGGTTCTACCCCAGGGCAGTTAGTTCCCATTGTAGACCAGAGTTTGGGGGGAGGGAGGGTCTGACCCCTCCAAGGTTTCTGGACAACAAGGATAGCCCCTGAGCCTGCCATTTTCCAGGTTGCAGGTCCCAGCTCCTCCTTGCCTTCCACTTCCCATTAGTGTCCCTGTGGACCTAGGTGGGGGCCAAGCTGGAGAACCAATTGGCTGGGTGGCTCAAGGCTAGTTCCTCATGCCTCTGAAATGAGACAACTTAGGTAAAGCCCTGGCCCCAGAAGCTCTGACACTGTGGGCCCACCATACTCAGCACTGGATGAGGCCCTGCACACCAGGCATAACTAAGCCTCCCCAGTCATCTCCTCCTTCACACCAGATTTACTGTTCCTTGAGATATAGCCTCCGACAACCTGAGCCAAAACTCTGCAGCACTCTGCCTATGTCTGTGCCTCTCTAGGCCTGGATCAACACTGTGCAGGTAGGCCTCCAACTCTGAAAGTATCTCTCTGCCGGCTTGTTCTGACTCTGAAGCTGTCCCTGGGCCAGAGGCCAGAGGGTCTCCTCCAAACCCTGGCCAGCAACATGCCCAGTTCTAAGGCTTCATCACCCCATCAGCATCCTAGACATACCCTCATTAGCATAGCTGGCTGTCCCAAGTCCCAGACTATCTATCCCTCCCAATGTCCTCACTACAACCACCATGGGCCCATATTACAGTGTGCACATCTGTCAGCCTGTGGCTGCCATCACCACTGCTGTTCCAGGGAGACAGACTCATTTATGACATTATTAAAAAGTCCAGTTCCTCCCTCCCACTCCCCACACCTCCCTTTATAAAAACAGAGATTTGGGTTATAAATATCACCACGTCTTCCCTGTAGATTTCAACAGGCCTGAATAAATTGCTGCTGCCAAGGCCACCAAAACCACAGACCCACAGCCACAGCATGTTAATGGTGCCTTAAGGCTTCACTCTGATTGCCCTGGCTATCCTCCTTGGCATGCCTAGAGCCACTGGAGAGTCCCCAGCCAACCCCTCACCCACATACCCGCTGCTGCCCTGTGACCCCTAAAACAGAATCTACCCATAGTAGAGGCAGCTGGGGGATCATTCACCTACCTAGGGCTTTGATGGGAAGGAGAAAAGGGAGCTAACCCTGGCTGAACCCCCAACTTAGGCTCTACATATCAGCTACCAAATCCTACAAAAATCTAGCCTTTAAGATGGTACAGCTGGTTTGTGGGGGAGCTAGGATTCAAATCAAGAACCGTGGACTGCAAAGCTCTTTCCACCACATTCTGGCCCCCCAAGGCCTGAGGGTTAAGAGCTGATGTATTCTAAGCATTTTACATGTAATAATTTAAACTTTGTGATGACTCCATGAAGACAGCACTACTAATACACCCACTTTATAGACAAGACCCTGAGGCATAGCCAGGGCCACACAGCTTGAAAGTGGAGGAGCCAGGTTCAAAGCCAAGCAGGCTGGCCCCAGAGCCCAGCTCTTAAGGACTCTGCTCAGAGCAGCCTTCTAGCCTGGCCAGATGAGACATTCCCACTGCCTTGAAAGACTCAGCCCCATGCAAAGACGGCCCTCATCACTGCGCTAACTAGAGGACAAAAGCCCAGGCGCTGGGCCTGATTCATTGTAGGTGTTCACCCCAGCCTTCCCCGGCTGGCAGTCTTAATCTCAGGGGGATCACAAGGAGCAAACATTCTAGACTGAGTCAACTATCTAGTACCAGACAAGTGGACATGGGGCATTGCTACTTCTGGTATTGCTATCATCATAGTGGAGGTTGATCCCATCATTGTGGGCAATCTGACCTCACACCTCACAGGAGGGCACATACTCCCTTTCTCCATGGCCCAGGGACATTAAGGGTGTTTCACTCACTCTCTTACTAGGACTGTTCCAACTGTATTCGTTTCCTGTGGCCACTGTAACAAATTATCACAAACTTGGTGACTTAAAAGAACAGAAATTTATTCTCTCACTATTCTGGGGCCAGAGCTCTGAAACTGGTTTCACTGGGCCAAAACCAAGGCATGAGCAGCGCTGATTCCCTCTGGAAGCTCCAGGGTACGCCTTCCTTGCCTCTTCCAGCCTCTGCCTCTCTGGTCACATCACCTTCTCCTTTCTGTAACTAAATCTCCCTCTGCCTCCTCCTTATAAGGACACTAGCAATGGCATTTGGGACCCACCCAGACCTCCAGAATAATCACCCCATCTCAAGATCCTTGACTTCATCGTATCTGCAAAGACATTTTCCAGGGAAGGTAACTTTCACAGGTTTCAGGGATTAGGACATGGACATCTTTGGGAGCCATTACTTAGCCTATCACAGTCACCAACTACCTTCTCCTGGAAACACAGCCACATCAAACTACTGTTCACAGCTGAGTGCCTCATTTTACCTCAAGTCTGACCCTGCTGGCTTCCCCATTTCAGGTGCTAGAACCCCCATCAGCCCAGCTGCCAAAAACTGTGGGATCAACTCTAACCTCTCTTTCTTACTCTCACAGTGGACCCACCATCAGCATGCCTTATTAGTTTAACCTTCAAAATCTCTCTGAAATCTGATCGTTTCTTGCCACCAGGTATGAAGTTGTCTCCTCATCCAGCCAGTGAACTCCTATTTACCCTGAAAAGCCCTCCTCAGCATGGCCTTCCCCAGCTCCTTGGGCTGAGTTGGTCCCTCCCTTCTTTGAACTCCAGTGGCACTCTGGGCTTCCCTGCCATAGTGCTTAACACCTGGATGGTCCTTGTCAGTGGCTGTTACCCTGACCAAGCTACTACCTTCTCTCCTAGATTACTGCAACAGCCTCCTCCCTGGATTTCCAGCTTCTGCCCCTATCCCCCAGTCTCCTCAACACCACAGCCAGAGGGACCCTTAAAACCCAAGTCACAGAGGTCACTCTGTCAAAACCCTGCGGTGACTCCTGCCTCACTCAGAGCAAAAGCTGAAGTCCTTACAATGGTCTGCAAGTTCTGGCCCCATTTACTCTCTGACATCAATTTCTACCCCCTCCCTCCCTCATCTCCTCCTGCCCTCTGGCCTCCCTGTTCCTCACCCAGGCAAGGCATGCTCCCACCTGAGTTGTCACCAGAACCCAACCATGCTGGCACCCCAATCTCTACATGTTCCCTCTGCCAGGATATCCATGTGGCTTCCTCACCTCCTCCAGGACTTTACCTAAAAGTTACCTTCTCAGTAAGACACCCCTACCCCTCACAGTTCCTTTCCCACTTCCCTAATTTATTTTTCCTCCTTGACATTATCTAACACAATACATATTTTGCTTATGCATCTTGTTTAAGTCTGTCTCCTCTACTACAATGTAAGCTCCATAATAACAGCCTCCCAGGTCCAAATGTGTGCCTGTATGTGGGTGCTCAATAAATATTCATCCATTCATTTATTCTACAGATAATTATGGAACCAGGCACTGAGGAGGTCCCCTGACAAAGACCATCCAGGGTATTAAGCACTGTGGCAGGGAAGCCCAGAGTGCCATTGGAATTCAAAGAAGGGAGGGACCAATTCAGCCCAAGGAGCTGGAGAAGGCCATGCTGAGGAGGGCTTTGCAGGATAGATAGGAGTTCACTGGCTGGATGAGGAGACAACTTCATACCTGGCAGAAGAAACAATAGGTTCAAAAACAGGAAACAAAATAGTTAGACCTGTTCTTGGAACAATGGAGGGGGCAGGAAGTGAGACTAAATGGGGTGAGCAAGGGCTAATTTGAAGGGCCTTAGAGAGCAGACCAAGGGGGTTGAACTTTTCCCCATGGGTAATGGTGGGCCACTGAAGGAGAGCATGTGGCAGGTGTATGTGTCTGGAGACTCCTCCACTTCAGACACCAACAGGCAGACTAGACCTGGGGAGAGGTTAGGGTATTCTGCCCACCTACCACATGAGAGGGGAAGGACTTAGAAATTCCCCCAAATTGTGGCCTCAGCCAGGAAGCAGTTTAAGCCAGAGTGTCATTTTAGAGCCTCCAGTATACCCAGGACTTTAATGAGAGGAGACCTGGGGGAAATTAAAGCCAACAGTTTGCAACAAATGCTAGAATGTGTGGCTATGTGCAGGTATGGCACTATGGACCAAACTATGTCCCCCAAAGTCCATATGTTGAAGCCCATTTCTCCAACATGATTGTATTTGAAGGAAATAATTAAGATTAGATGAAGTCATAATGGCGAAGTACTAATCTGATATGATTAGTGCCCTTATAAAAAGAGACACCATAAATATCTCTGTCATATGAGCACACAGCAAGAAGGTAGCCATCTGCAAGCCAGGAAGAGAGTTGTCACCAGAACCCAACCATGCTGGCACCCCAACCTCAGACTTCCAGCTTCCAGAACTGCTGTTGATTAAGCCACCCAGTCTATGAGTTTTTGCTATGGCAGCCAAGTGAACTAAGAAAATGACAAAGTCAAGGAGAGCTTCCTGGAGGAGACAAGGTGTTGGGCAGTCCTAGGGCTGAAGACAGGCCAGATCTTGGCTTGCTGGACCTGTGACCACACAGTTGGCCCCAGCCAAGATCCATCCTTAATGCAGTCTACAAAGCCTCAGTAGTTTCTTCCGGGTTGGACTCTCCTGAGAGGAGCAAGAGGCAGTTGCAGGGTTGATGGGACTTGAGATCTTTCACAAAGTACAGCAGACCCCTCGGACAGGGGAAAAGGCTGGAATTTTATGGCTCCTTAGCACCAGATCCCAGCTTCCCTCTTCTGTCTCCACTAAAGGTAATGACAGCCTGGCCCGAGCCAGCCAGAATCAATGTGCAAAGGCCTCCCCTCAAACCAGGCTACCACCCTTAAGGGGCTGCCTGCAAGTGGAAACCTGGTCTCTGAATGACAGAAATGATCAGAATATGCAGAGAGAGAAAAGGTCTATAAATAAATATACATTTTAATGACATGTTTAATTAAAGTGAAGTTAAATTAATTTGCTGTAAGAAACTTAGATGTGCCCTAAAGGATTTAGAAGTAGGGCTATTGTCCCTGAGTCCAAAGGCTCCACAGAAAAGCCTGTGGTGAGATGAGGGAAGCATCCCATTCCCTGCATACAGTGTCCTCAGAAGGAGGTGGTCCACACTTACACAGCACTCTGTGTCGCACAAGGTGCATGGGATGGTATGCGTGTTTGTCAGGGGTAAACTAAAGGCTAGAAGGAGCAGTGACTAGCCCAAAGTCACACAGCATGTGTGTGGCAGCCTCCACAGGAGACCACAGGTCCTTTCTGTAAGCCCTGGGCATTTAATTCATGCTCAGCACACCAAAAGCTCCTTACCCTCTGTACCCCTGAGCTGCTGCTCCCCAGGGACCTCCCCCTTCTCTGGCTCCTCTGAGACCAAGCACAGGGAAGACAATGGGAAGCAGCCTGGGGGTTGAGGACAGGAGGCAGAAAGAAAGGGAAAGGAACTGAAATCAACAAGCTTTCCAGAATTTCAAGCAGTTTTTGGAGGAGCATGTTCGGCTGTAGCAATTTGCTCCAGGGGAAAATCATGTTCCCGTGCTCTAATATACAGAGCAGAAGGAATATTTGGTGGGTTGAATACTTGTTAATTTATTTCTCTGTTTATTAATGGGCCTGGGGGTGGGGGGTCCACACACACACACCAGATATCAGCAGGAGATGGCACCCGAGCTCTCCAAGTTTTCCTATCAAGTGTCACTCAAATTCTTGCTCCCTCCTCTAGATGCCACAGGTCAGAGGAAGGCTGTGTGGGGTTCAGGGAACTTAGCAATGAGATAGCCAGCATGACCAGACGTGAGAAGACATCTTGAGAGCATCTAGGTCCCGACTAGATGGCTCCTAGGCACCTCACACTGAGCAAGTCTACACAAGGACGGTCACACTTCTGCTTGGCCCAGAATCCCATTTCAGACAACAGTGCCATCATGTATCTTGTTGCTCAGGCCAAAATACCTTACCGACTTGACTCTCAGCCTTCCCACCCCAAAGCCAGTCTCCAACATCTCTCACCATCCCACAGCCTCCCCAGTCATGACCTCTCTTCTCTCCTCCAGACCCTGCACCCCCTCTCACCAGGCTCCCTGCTTTCCCCACTCTATCCAACTCTCTCCCCTTGGTTGCCTCTCCAAGAAATACAAAGCCTAGGAATGTTGCATATTTGGGTGTCTCTCTACTGAGCCGCCCAGGGAGGTCTGTGAGGTCATCACCTCTAAAAACCACAATCCTGGGGAATAGTGTGGGGCTCCTGAAAAGGCAAGAAGTTTGGAGTCAGGTGTGGAATATGACCCACAGAGAGTGAATCATTAGCCTCTCTGAGCTTAATTTTCAACTCCTTAGGATGGGACTAAGTGCCACACCCACTGGAGTGCTGTGCAAGCCGAGTTCACAGTGAGTCTAAGTCAGGGCCTGGCACAGTGGGTATTGGATAAGCATGAGTCTCCTGGCCTTTGCAATCCACCACAGACCACCCCCTACTTGGCCTTAAGAAGCTAGACCACCTGGTTCCTTAATCCAGGCTTAGAGACTATTCTCAGGCTGACTCCCAACTCTAGCCAGAGCCTCCCCACAGACCCTTCCTGCCAGTTTGCACAGCTGCCACCAGCCTCCTCCCAGGCCTTCATACCTCCCACCTAAGGCCCCAGGGCCTGGGGAGTCCTGTCTGTGCATGGACCCTACACTAAACCTCCATCCCTCCTCACAGGCCCCATATCAGGCTCTGTGCTGGGATCCAGGCTGCATGTTTGCTGTCTCCCTGTCCTATGTCAGGACACAGCTGTTCACTCCCAACTCTTAGTCCCCCAACCCCACCAGGGCTCCAGGGCTGGGACCTCTCTGGGCTCTGACTGCACCTACTCTCCCACACCCAACACCCCCACTGCCTGTTCTCAGGAGCTCATACCCTACCCTGTGCTTGATCCTTCTGCCTGGTTTTTGGTCACACAATTCCCAACCAGGCTAGCCCTCTCCACACTCCAAACTGTCCCATCCCCTCCCCCTGATCCTCCTAAACACTAAGGTCCAACCTTCTCCAGAAAGCACTCCCTAATTTCTCCGGCCCTTATATCCTTCCATTTTCTGGGGCTCACAGCATTTTTCCTTGGTCCCTCTAGTTTCAGGCTGCTACTCAGAGGCAGGGACCACATTGCCTACTCATTTTATGGCCACCACGTGAGGTATTCAGGAAGAATAGGCTCATTAAATGATTCAGGGGAACGAACCCAGAGGCTTCCCACCGACCAAGTGCACACCTCGGTGAGACAGATATCATTATGCCCATTGTGCAGATGGGGACAAAGAGATTAAGAGAAGTGAAGCACTTTCCCAGTGGCAGTGCTGGGATGTGAACCAGCCCCACCAAATCCACAGTCTCCATACATGACCCACCAGCCCTACAGTCCACACACACTATTCCATGTGAGCACCTCAGCTCCACAGGAGTAAACTGAGGTCCACTTGCTCAAGGCCACACAGACAGTAAGTGGCAAGACTTGAACTTAAATACCAAGCCTCTCAGCTCCCAGCCTTGTCAGACACATGTTCAGGACACCTGCCTCACAGGATCTGCAGGACCCACCTTGCCTTCCCTGGTGGCCCACCCTCCACCTGGACAGCAGAGCCACCACCTGGACTGTGGCAAAGTCTCCTCAAATGACCTTGGCAATGCCTGAAGGTGGACCCTGTGGGACCTAGGGTAAAGGTATAGACGGCACACTGAGGAGAGGACCTTGTCAATGTCCCCTTCAGCTCCTCTCTGCTAGGCTAACTGGAAGGTCTCAGGGGACAGGGGAAGAGACACACCTTTTAGCAAGAACCCTCTCTGTGTTGAGGGGTCACCTCACTTCATTGCCCCCTCATCTGTAAGTGGGATTCAGGTAATAATTACTTGAATACACATTCTAGGCACTCAGCTACACTAGGCTGGATCTGAGGATGCACCTCTCTCAGGACACCCAATCCAAGCAGAAAAGATCTGGTCTCCCAGAAAAAGAGCTAGGCAGCATTGAGTGGAGATACCAGGCTAACATGCAGGTGGACACCCTACCAAACAGCAACAATACCATACCCAGGATGTCACCTGGCCAGCTGGGTCAGAGCAGCAGCCATGGCATGGGTTCCAGGGAGCCTGGGGTCTCAGAAGGCAAGAGGATGCTACCCGCTTCCAGACTGGCTGCTCCTGAGCCCAAGGTCCAGTCTGACAGGCCAGCAGAGGACATTTGGCTCAGGTGGACTAGAAAGTCCCGAATGAGAAAGTGGCCCCAGCCTCATTTCGTGGGACAGCCATCGGTCACTCTATCCAGCACAACAGGAGGCAGCCGCACTGAGGGCGAGACAGCAGGCCAACGATAACAACGGCTTACAGCCCACAGCCTCAATGGCCAGCACTAATCGGTCTGAAGGACAACGAGCTCCATCTAATCAGACTAGAACACCTACATCCCCCAGCCTCCTCCCTTTGTGGTTTTTGTGCATAAAATTCAACCCCAAGGACAGTGGACTGAGTCCTAACCTTCCTCAGTTGTGGCTCCATCCCCCATTCCCTCTAATAAACTCCCCTCTTGCTCGCCGCATCCGCCTATTTCCTTGAACAACTCCAATCTTACACAGTCCACATCCACCATTACAAACTGTTTTCAGCATATTCAGCCTCCTCCCAACTCTGTCCTGGGCCTGAATGGAAGAGCAGAGGGTAGGCCGTGGAAGACAATGGGTCCCTGGTGAAGGGCACCCATATATGCAATTCAGTCTGGGGCCAAAAGAAACTAAGGGCTGTGCAGAAAGGGGAGTAGGGGTGAGAACCTTCATCTCTCTTTGCCCTCTGCATGCCAAACCCCACCCCCACCATCCCCACAACCCCTGCCACCCCCACCACCACCACCGCCACCAC
>NW_005371399.1:297749-300933 GCF_000412655.1 Myotis brandtii | reverse complement strand
CTACCACCCCCACCACCCAAATGCTGTGCAGAAAGGAGCTGCAGTTTTGCCCCATCCCCACCACACAGACATAGTTCTCAAGGTCCTGGAGCATCTTCAGCAACACCTCCCCACTCCCTTTCATCTGCAACTCAGGCTCCAATTGGTCTCTCCAACCCAGCTCCAGCCCTTTTATGATTCAGAAGAGCCTCTTGAGGGAAAAGGCCTCTAAGGCATCTCACAAATAAGAATCCTTTAATTGGGAAGTTTTCAACTTCTCAAAGAGAAATTTTAATTTTGCTTCCCATCTCCTCTCCCCCCAAACCTGCCAACTACACACAAAAGTTAACAAAGCCAAACACCTGACACCTGGGCATCCCTTTCCCAGGGGGCAGAGGCAGGAGTGGCCCCACCCAACCCCACCTGCACTGACCTCCAGATTTCTACCCATGACTGTGAGAAGGCCTCCAACCTCTCCCTTTGGGCCTGCCTGCTCCATATCTCCCTCACTATCCCACACCCAAAGTGCCCTTGGAGCAAAGTGTGGCAAATCATTAAAGGGTTAACAGGATGACAGGGCAGGAACCACACAGCCTACTTAACACTCAATGTACAGCTCCCCATTCTGCCCTCTATCATATTGTGCTATAGCTGATGACTTAGAATTATATTTATTGAACATTTACTATGTGCCAGATACTGCTCTAAGCCTTTCACATAAACTAGCCTACTTAATCCACACAAGGTAGATTTTCATTCCCAATCCTATATAATAAAAGGCTAATATGCAAATAGACCGAACAGCGGAATAACCGAACAACCAAACAACCGGTTGCTAATATGTGCGCTGACCACCAGGGGGTGCGCACAGAACATGGTGGGCGTCGGCTGCAGCGGGATGGTGGAGCAGGTGAGTGGGGGCACCAGACCAAGGCAGGGCACAGGTCGCTGTCATTGGGGCGAGCCTCTGGTGGTTACTGAAAATTCTTTGCTCCTGCGTGTGGCGGTCCTGCCCAGCACTCGCACCTGTTGCTGGCACCTGGCGCCTGGCGCTGTCCCTGATTGCTTGGTGCTGTCAGCAGGGACAAGCGCCATCAGCAGGGGCGAGCAGCAGCTGCCCGCCCCAATTGCCCCTGAGAGCTTCTCCACCTCCCCCTGCTCCTGAGGGACTATCGGGCAGCAGCTCGCCCCTGCTGCCGCTGCTGGTGCAGGCCCTAATCGCTTGGCACTGTCAGTGGGTGTGAGTGGGGCTGGCGCCATCAATGTGTGGGAGCAACAGTGGCAGGGGGAGCAGGGCTGCCGGCAGACAGGGGACTGGGAGCCATGGCGGGAGGGGCTGGGTGGGGGCGTGGAGGATGGGCTGAGACCCACCCCTGTGCCCACGAGGCCCACAGTTCAAGGTGCACAAATTCGTACACTGGGCCCCTAGTTTATTGATAAAGAAACTGAGGCCTCAGGAGCTTAAATAAGTGGCCTAAATTCACATCACTAGCTAGAGGAAGAGCTAGAACTGGATCCAGGTAGTCTGGCTCCAGAGTGGGCATAACCTTAAGTGCCGCCTACATCAGGGCCCTGGCCAGTACATGCCTTGAGGGCAGGGCCCTGAGTATCTATCTCCTTGGGGACAGCACAGGGCCCAGCAAACAGTCATACTGAATAAATGTCCATAGGGCAAATACATAAAAATGAACAAAAGCAAAGATCCTCCTATTCATTCTCTTACAGGCAGGCAGGATGGTCCCAAATTCACAGTTAGTTAGACTGAGGCCCAGAAGTGAAAGCAGTTGCCCCAGGTCACCCAGCTGGGGGTACAGAGCCCCAGAAATTCCTCCTTCCAGCCTGATCATATGTACCTGTCTACCACCAGAGTGTACAGAGATGAGGTTGTCCCTAGGCCCTGATTAAAATCCTGGCTGAAACAGACCTCTGAGAGCCCTCTGGCCCTGATGTAGTAATCTCCTCTAGGTCCCTGACAGATTACGCAGCCTCACCTCCCCCTTGCACACCTTGAGGCATGAGATACTCCCTATCACCTGTGCACAGCTGCAGAAATCCAAGGTCTAGCCATGAGGAGTTGAACTGTGTGCCCCTCCACTCAAATTTTGTATGTTGAAATTCTAACCCCCATTGCCTCAGAGTGTGAGCTTACGTGGAAACTGGGCCATTGAAGACATAATTAGCTAATTAGGATGAGGTCAGACTGGTGTCTGAAGGTGGGCCCTTAATCCAATATGGCCTGTGTCCTTACAGAAGGACACAGACATGCACACAGGGAGAACAGCTTGGGGGACACAGAGGATGATGGTAATCTACAAGCCAAGGAGAGAGGCCTGGCACAGATCTTCCCTCACTGCCTTCAGAAGGAAACAGCCCTGGGACACCTTGACCTCAGATTTCAAGCCTCTAGAATAGTGGTTCTCAACCTTCCTAATGCCGCGACCCTTTAATACAGTTCCTCATGTTGTGGTGACCCCCAACCATAAAATTATTTTCGTTGCTACTTCGTAACTAATTTTGCTACTGTTATGAATCGTAATGTAAATATCTGATATGCAGGATGTATTTTCATTGTTACAAATTGAACATAATTAAAGCATAGTGATTAATCACAAAAACAATATGTAATTATATATGTGTTTTCCGATGGTCTTAGGCAACCCCTGTGAAAGGGTCGTTCGACCCCCAAAGGGGTCGCGACCCACAGGTTGAGAACCGCTGCTCTAGAACTTTGAGACAATAGGTTTCTGTTTAAGCCACCCAGTTTGTGATACTTTGTTACAGCAGGCCTAACAAACTAATATACCTGCAGACCTGGGTTTCAGTGCTGACTCAGGCCTTCAACAGTCCCATGACGCTGGACAAGGCCCCACTCCTCTCTAAACCTTAGGCTCGTTCCCATCATCTCTAGCACACTGCTTGGCACTCAATAAATGCTTTTGGGAAGAATGAACAGGACAACAGCATCCACCTTCCACATAGCTATGATAAGGATGAGGTGAGATGAAGGATGGGATATGCTCTAACAAGGCCAAAGCCCTTGACACACATGGTGATGCTGGATCGACAGACACACAGAGGGTTGGCTGATGTGGCCGCAGCCACATCCTCAGCATAGAGAGTTGCTCCAGGCAGGCAGAGGTGGAAGGAGCAAGTTCTCCACCCATCAAGCCACAGACATTGCCTCAGTTCTCATCACATGCCAGCC
>NW_005371399.1:275345-297560 GCF_000412655.1 Myotis brandtii | reverse complement strand
CCCACCCCCGCCCACACACACACACACTGGGCCCTGGGAGTAGGAGAGGAGAGATCCTAAATGCCAAGTAAGGCCCTGCCCCATGTGGAGCCAAGACCTCCATGGAGGTGGCAGGCAGGTTCAGCTCAGTCAGCACAGGAAGAGCTTTCTCCACATCAGAGCTACCTTCGGGCCTGGGCTGCCCTGGAGACAGTGAGGTCCTCATCCCTGCAGGAGTACAAGGATAGCTGCAGTCCCCAAATGTGAGTCTGGGTTGGACCAGCAGACCATCAGAAGTGACTGTGGAGCTTGTTAACCACCCAGATTCCTGGAACCCCACAGTGACTCTGAATCAGAATGTCCTGGTGGGCCCCTGAAGATCCTCTCTTTAATAACATCCCTGGGTGGTCCTGATCCAGAGTCAAGCTTGGGCACCCTGGACACAGAGCTCCATGGGTTGAGCAGAATTCCATTTGGAAGAGCTTTGACAACAGTGCATGGGGATGAGGAGCAGGGGTGGACAGGAGACATGAGGGACAGAGGATGAGGAGGGCAAAGATGAAGACAAGTTGAAGATGATGACAGTAAAATGATAGGTAGCTCACCAGGTGAAAGGTACCAACAGCCATTGAAAGGGGCCATAGTGGGTGGGAGAGTCAGGGAAGATATCAAACAGGTGGGATTTGGCTGTGGTGAGAAAAGCCTTCTAGGTGGAGGTGATAGAAGGTGAGACTGAGCCTGGTGTGTATAGAGGATGGAGGAGGAGAGTCACCTGTTAGAAAGAAGGGGGGGCAGGAAGAGTGGGCTTCAACCAGGGCGTGAAATGCCTTGAACAACCAGGAGGAGGAGCTTGAACTTCAACCTTAGGCAGCAAAGAACAGCTGAAGGTTTTTGAGGAGGAACATGACATGAAGGCAGGCCTGTAGTAGTGACCATCAGCGGGGCTCAGAGGGGCTTGGGCTATTCCAGACTTACCAGATGAGGCTCCCTGTGGAGAGGGAAGGGTGAGATGACTGGGCCCAGTATCAGCACCCCATTTCCTGCTCACAGCAGCCCTGAAGAATGTTATAGAATGACAGTACCAACCATTAGGCCACTTGGAAGGAGGAGCTGAGAGGGTGAGCTGGCAGCAGTTTCTCTAGGCTGGCAAATCCAGAGGGCTTGTCTGCAAGGCTGGAGTAACAGGCCTGCCCATGGGTAGGGAGCCTTAGGGGTGAGAGCCACCCCAAGCAGCGAGGCCCAGATCCCTCCTGTCCATGACCCTTTCCCAGCACGGAGGCTTTTAAACCCTCCCAATGCTGATGACTCCCTCCCTGGCATGCCCATGCCCCATTGGCCCTCAGCTGCAGCCTTACACCCAGGTCTGTACAGCCTCTCTACCTGCCTATGGACATCTCAAATGTAACACCTCCAAATAGGACTCTTCCTTCCCCTCCACACCCATCTTCGGCGCCCTGTTGCTCAGCTCAATCAAAGGCTTCACCACCCAGAAGTTCTTACATTCTGATCTCTCACAGCCCGTCTTTCACTACCTTTAGTTTCCTACACTCAAGTCCTCCTCCCTGCCATGACCAACCAACCACCATCACTGTCTACAAGGCAGTGAGGGAGAGCCTGTGAGCATGAATCACCTCTATTCACACCCTGCAGCCCTGTTTCCCAGCCCCTCTTCCCCCCAGGTGGCTCCCAGTTCAGAGCCTGTCCACAGGGTACCTCATTTGAGAGGCCTTTTCCTGTCCATCCTATAGAGAATGGTTCCCCCTGCACCTTCGCTCCCTTTTCCTGCCTTATTTTTCTCCACAGCACTTATTACTCGTTAACGTTATATTATTAATTACTTATCTAGTATTTTTCTGTCTACGCTGTTTGAATTTAAGCTTTATGAGGGCAATGACCTGGTCTAACTTATTGACCCAGGGATGCTGGGCATGTAGAACAGGGCCTGGGATGTAGTAGGTGTTCAGTAAGTCTGTGTTGAATGAATGATGAATGAACCATTGAACTAATTAATACTTTAGTAAGAATTTGTGCAGCAGCTGGTGTATGCCACAAGGGAACAAAGGAGCGGATCAGGCTAGATCTGTCCTGACAGCCCACACCATCTATGGGGAGAAAAAGACCAACATCTATGGCTAATTCTATCCAGCCTGTGAGTAGTGCTGGGGTGAACGAATGTGAACAGGGAGGAGAGCACTGGGGAGGGGCCACCAGCTGGGCCCAAAGGTCAGGAGACACCCCACCCCAGTTTCTCTCCCTGCCTCTCAGGGCCCTGGGCCACGTCCCACTCCCAACCAAGGGGATGAAGGAGGCCTGACTCACAGCCACACTGATTGAGGGGTCAGTGAATGTTCAGAGCTGACATGTATGTCCCTCTTGCAAGGAGTAGACTTGGGCAGGGCTGTCGGGGGGAGAGGGGTATAATTCCTCCAGTGAGAGGTCAAGGGCTTTAGCATCTGGGACCCCACCCTTGCATGCCCTTCCCCAACGCCACCATCCTGCCCCACCCCTTCCAATCACAGGAGCACTGCCCAGCTGGCATGGCTCAGTGGTTGAGGGTCGACCTTTGAACCAGAAGGTCACGGTTCAATTCACAGTCAGGGCACATTCCCAGGTTGTGGGCTCCATTCACAGTTGGGAGCGTGCAAAAAGCAGCCAATCAATTATTCTCTCTCATCATTGATGTTTCTCTCTCTTCCTCTTCCTATCTCTTTGAAATCAATAAAAAGATATTTTTTTAAAAAAAATCACAGGAGCACTAGGGAAAAACCTGGCCTTCCTCAGGCTTCAGAGCTTTGCTGAATTAAGTCTCAGCTCCTCAGCATGCCTCCAAGGCTGCCCATGACCAGCCCTGCCCCCTTGTGAGCACACCACTCCCAAACACTCCAAAGTCCCCTGTCTCTACAGTTCTGCCTACAGTGCTTAGGTTGGGCCCTCCCCTAACCCCCTCTGCCCATCATAGCCATATATATATAATCTTGTGCATCCAGGCAGTATTTATAATGATACCCCATTGGCAATAATAAAAATATACAACAGAGAATTGGTTAAACATGCTATGGCTCAGACAGGCTGAAACATTACACTGCCATTTAAAAAATCACATTACAGCCCTATCTGGTTTGGTTCAGTGGATAGAGCATCGGCCTGCAGACTAAAGGGTCCCAGGTTCAATTCTTATCAAGGGCACATGCCCAGGTTGCAGACTTGATCCCCAGTAAGGGGCATGCAGGAGGCAGCCAATCAATTAAATATATATATATTTAAATATATATAGTTTTAAAAAATCACATTACAGAAGAGTATTTAATGATGGAAAAACTATCTTGCTATAGTATTAAGAGCAAAAGGCAGGTTAGAAAACAGTACAGTTTGATCCCAATTATGTCATAAAAACATATTTTGTAAAAGATTGATGGGATAAGCACCCAAGTGCTCACATTTTCTACACAGCACATGCGTTTCTTTAATGATCCGAAAAACAGAACATTTTTAAAGAACCCTACAGCCTTTGAGTCTCAGCACAGGCATCCTCTCATCCAACACCCCAATTCCCAGCTGAGAACAGCCTCCTCTCTGAGTTAGCTTCTCTTCTTGCTCCCTGCCCGCTGAGCCTCCACAGTGCCAGCCACCTGGACAGTGGGGGAGGCTGCTGTGGCCCCTGCTGAGGGTGGGGGTAGGGCCCGGCCACCCTGCCTCCTTGCCTTCCCTGTCCCAGGTCCTACCATCACCCTGGCTACCTCAAAGACAACCCTGACTGCATCCTCTCTCCCCATCTCTCAGCGGCAATTACAGGTTAAACTGGAGGGGCTAATTAGCTGCTCATTACACCCAGGACTGATTAGCAGGAATATGTTGTTGGAGATAACTGGACTTCAAAGCAAGGCCTAGTGCAGTGATGGCGAACCTTTTGAGCTCGGCGTGTCAGCATTTTGAAAAACCCTAACTTAACTCTGGTGCTGTGTCACATATAGAAATTTTTTTATATTTGCAACCATAGTAAAACAAAGACTTATATTTTTGATATTTATTTTATATATTTAAATGCCATTTAACAGAGAAAAATCAACCAAAAAAATGAGTTCACGTGTCACTTCTGACACGCGTGTCATAGGTTCACCATCACTGGCCTAGTGCCTAGGAAGGAAACCCAGCTGTCAGCTCCCTGCCACACCCCCACCAGCTTCCCGGTTGAGAGGACAGTGTCAGTTGAGCCTCAGTCACACCTACCAAAACTGCCAACCCTTCTTGAGGAGGAGGGTTGGAGGCCTGCTGCCCTGCTGAACCACTCGGTCTTCTTTATATGGGGTTGTCCCAGATAAAGGTTAGAAGTCACTTGTCCAAGTTCACAAGCAAGCTGGGGGTCAAGCCAGGCATCAACCCAGTTCCCACTCCTTCCCCACTTCCCATCTCTTCGGGACTTACTGTAGTTTCTCCACGTTCTCTCACATGGGACATGGAGTGGGAGGGCCTGTCACCTCCCACATTCTGGATGTCCTGCTCCTCGTGATACAGTCCAAGAGGCCATTTGCTCTGCTCACACAGAGCCAAGGTCACCTGGCTGCCAGTGCTTGCCACATATACATACATGGGGCTGTGCTTCATCCTGCCTGGACAGTGCCTGGACCTGCAAATCTCATTAAACCCCACACAGCAAAGCCAGCCTCTTAACAGCCTCTTGGACCCTGATTGTCTCAGTCCACCTGTTCCCACTCCCTCCTAACCTGCAGTCATGCAAACATTTTGTCAACAATGTGACAGAACCAAGGGCAGACTCCTTCAGCTCACCATTAGAGACCTCCACCCGACACAGTAACCCATTAGCTGGCAAGTCCATGAAACCTTGTTGCTCAGAAGAATGCCCCAGGCTTCTGAGCTGGCTTCCAGAGCCCTGGTATAGGAAGAGTTAGTGGGAAAGGGCACTACACCATCAAGCTTCCTAGACTGGACTTTATGGGGGAAAGGAGGGAAGGACGTACTCCCAGAAAGACTATCCCCGAATGGCTCTCCCTTGGGGATCCCACTCTACCCAGTGGCCCAGAATGATTTCTTACCTCAGGTCGGGCAGGCATTTGGGGAGTGCAACTGGGCTGGGTGTCAGCCTGGGCTTGACTCAGTTGCCCTCTTTGCCCATGGACACCAGAGCCTCAGAGCTGTGGGCACAGGAAGCTGTGAGAGAAAGAGGAGATGAGCTGTCAGCTGAAACAGGACAGCAGGGCGAAATTCTGGGGAGCAGTGGGGGGCTATGCATACAGTTGGTCTGATTCCACCTGGCTAGGCAATAAACACTCAGACATCTTTCACACACACACACACATACACACACACTAAACTCTCAGATATCTTTCACACACACACACTCATACACACACACTAAACTCTCAGATATCTTTCACACACACACACTCATACACACACACTAAACTCTCAGATATCTTTCACACACACACACTCATACACACACACTAAACTCTCAGATATCTTTCACACACACACACTCATACACACACACTAAACTCTCAGATATCTTTCACACACACACACTCATACACACACACTAAACTCTCAGATATCTTTCACACACACACACTCATACACACACACTAAACTCTCAGATATCTTTCACACACACACACTCATACACACACACTAAACTCTCAGATATCTTTCACACACACACACTCATACACACACACTAAACTCTCAGATATCTTTCACACACACACACTCATACACACACACTAAACTCTCAGATATCTTTCACACACACACACTCATACACACACACTAAACTCTCAGATATCTTTCACACACACACACTCATACACACACACTAAACTCTCAGATATCTTTCACACACACACACTCATACACACACACTAAACTCTCAGATATCTTTCACACACACACACTCATACACACACACTAAACTCTCAGATATCTTTCACACACACACACTCATACACACACACTAAACTCTCAGATATCTTTCACACACACACACTCATACACACACACTAAACTCTCAGATATCTTTCACACACACACACTCATACACACACACTAAACTCTCAGATATCTTTCACACACACACACTCATACACACACACTAAACTCTCAGATATCTTTCACACACACACACTCATACACACACACTAAACTCTCAGATATCTTTCACACACACACACTCATACACACACACTAAACTCTCAGATATCTTTCACACACACACACTCATACACACACACTAAACTCTCAGATATCTTTCACACACACACACTCATACACACACACTAAACTCTCAGATATCTTTCACACACACACACTCATACACACACACTAAACTCTCAGATATCTTTCACACACACACACTCATACACACACACTAAACTCTCAGATATCTTTCACACACACAATAAACACTCATACATATCTCTCTCACACACACACACAATAAACACATCTTTCACATACACACACACAATAAACACTCATATATCTTTCACACACACAATAAACACTCATACATATCTCTCTCACACACACACAATAAATACATCTTTCACATACACACACACAATAATCACTCATACATCTTTCACACACACACAATAAACACACATATATCTTTCACACACACAATAAATACTCATACATCTCTCTCTCACACACACACACAATAAACACTCATACATCTTTCACACACACACATTCCCTCTTGCCTACACACTCACTGACACACACACACATACACACACACACTTTATTCCACCAGCTGGGACAAGTTGAGCCTTGGGAGTGCTGGGTCTCTGGACCCAGGCAGAGGGGGATCTGAATATGCTTCCCCACCCACTGGCTCTGTGACCTTGGGAAGATAAGTCTCAGAGCCTCACTTCTCTCATCCATAAAATGGGGATACCATTCTGCCTGCCATGGCTGCTAGGAAGATAAAAAGAGAGAAGGGACTTGTAACCTGGCACACAGTAGGTATCCGGCCACCACCAGGGCCTGCCTTCCTTCCCAGCTCTGCCTCAGGAAGCAGGCCCCTGGGGGCTGGCCCTTGAGGGGGAGCAGACAAAGCACCTGGGATGCCTACCGGGTGCCTGAGCCTCCACCTTATGATTCCCCAGGATATCTGCAGCTCTCACCCTCCTAGCCCTCCCTTCCCCAGCATCTTCCAGTTTATGGTTTATTCCTTCACTACACATTCTCCAAGAGTAACTTGGGACCCACCCACCACCCCACCACCCACCTCCGTTGGGGGAGAGGACACTAGGGAGTCCTGTCTCATTGGCAACAGCCCAAGCTGAAAGGCCACAGACATCAGGCTGAACGTTTGCTGGCTGTGCAGCCCTGGGCAAAACTTCCCCATCTGAGCTTCAGTTTCCCCAATCTCTCAAACAAAGACCCAAATCCCCTTCTGAGTTGTTGCCAAGAGATTCCAATCTGATCAGCATTTCTCAAAGTGTGAGATGCATGCCAGTGGGAGTGCACAGGCAAATTTTTAGTTCCATAAGTATGTGTTTATTTTTCTGTGTATTAAAACAAATTGACAGGCACATCACAGCTGTGATTTCATGGATGTATGGCTTGGGGAGTGGCCGGTAATGCACCTTCAAACGGGAGTCACTGCACAGACAAGGATTAGCAGATATGAGTGCAGGTGGTACCCAGAGGTGGTGGTGAAAGGCAACCATGGAAAATTGGCATCTAGCCCAGGCCTGGCTCCCGGCAGCCCTCACAAGAATGAGCAGCTCACTCGCTCCATGGAAGACCAGGCCAGACCCTCTTTTCCCTCTTCATTCCCCACATGGCACATCAGCACAGGCCCAGGTCCCCAGGGGGATTCACAGGGCCTTCCAGATGGGATGGATGGAGCTCAGAGACAGCTGCCATAATGAGGGCAGACGATGGCAAAGGCCTCTGACTCCCTTCCAAAACCAATATCCTATCAAGACTAAGGTGCAAATGGGTAGAATTTCTAGGCACATGGCAGGTGAAGATGGAGGGATTCTTTAGAGGCAAGGGTATCCTTGTTTCATGAGCACAATCTTCTCCTCTAAAAAGGATGTAGAGACATGGACATTGAGCAGGTTCTAGGGCCTACCTTGGCCTTTCCGTCCTGACAACAGAGCCACAAAGGAGTGTGGACCCAGTAAGAGAGGGCCTGCCTAGTCCACAGTGCACCAGTCCCAAACTATTCCCCAGGGTTGCCTCCTAATAGCTGCTAATCCTGGAGGACAGGACAGGACTCAATGGTACCAACCTAAACAGAGGGATAGCCAGAGCCTGGGCAGTTCCTCAGGCCTGGGTCCTCCAGGCCAGGACTAGCTAGGCAGTGTCCTTGGTGATAGCCCAAACTGGCTCCTGGTAGACAGGCACAAGCTAACCAGGCCCAGGCCAATCAGGCAGCCCTCTCCTGGCAGGATTCCTGACCACCTGAGCCTAGTTCCACTTGAGCCAGCAGGGCAAGCCATCCCCACAGCACCACTCCAAGCCCCCAGCTTCCATACTACAAGATAATGAATGGGCTTCCCAATCCCTTATCCCAGACTTTCCTGAAGCTCCCCCACTTTCCTCAACAGCATCCCAAGGAGTTGCTATGGGAATGGGACCTCAGGCAGAACATAATGATTTGGGGCAAGGGAGGAGACACAAATAGAGCCAGTAGCTCTCCCAGACAAGGCCTTCATGTGTGCCAAGTTCCAGGAAGGACATGAAATCCCACCTACAGGCCTCAGAGCCAAGGGGGTGAAGAAAATAATAGCCTGCCCTCCTGCCCTCCTGGCTCCTTCCCCCTGAGTGGAGTCCACAGAGGTCTGGAAAGCAGATGTCTGGGTGTTCAATGGCATTACCATGTGCCTTGGGGAGCATGGGACTTCCAGGGACACTGCTATCACATGATACTGCCAGAGTGGGTTCATATTGTGTGGGGCTGGCACCCAGTAGGTGCTCAGTGACACTGTGATCAAAGAGGATAGTGCTGGCATGTGTGTGTATGTGTGGTGTGTGTGTGTGTGTGTGTGTGTGTGTGTGTGTGTGTGAGAGAGAGAGAGAGAGAGAGAGAGAGGCATGTGCCTACTCTGGTCAACACAGTCACAGAATCACAGTGCTTGAGAGACCCACTCCCACTATACATTGTACCTGCTCAGTGCCCAATGAGGGCTGGGGACACCCCGCAAGTCAACCAAAAAGTCAAGCCCAGAACCCAGGTCTCCTCTTCCCCACACCTGAACTCTTGACCCAACCACCCCCCCAACTCTTCCTCCCTCCCCCCCCACTCCCTCCCTTCCTTCCTTCCTTCCTTCCTTCCTTCCTTCCTTCCTTCCTTCCTTCCTTCCTTCCTGCTTTCCTTCCATTTTGTACTTGATGATTAGGATAAAAAGATGTAAAGGACATCACTCCTGCCTGCCTAAAGCTCAGAAAGAAGTAAGGCCATTGTGGTCAGAGGGAGGATGCTGGGACAGAAGTCCAGGGGGCCCAGGGAAATTTCCTCCAAAAACTGTAGTTATGCATTTCTGAGCCACGCTTCAAAGAGTCCTCAGGATTTCCCTGACTTGTCTCCCAACTGCTCTATCAGCCCACACAAGGAGGCCTCACCTCCAGGAGGTAAAGGGGGGCGGGGGGAGTTCCCATTAGCAGTCCAGCCCCTAGAAATGAGGAACCATGAGGAAAGTGCCCTCGATTGCCCTCCCCTCCCCCAGGTTCAGCACCTTCCTACATTGTTCATTCTTTCCTCCTGTGAGTCAGACATTGTCCTTGACCTGGGGCAGGACAGAGAATGGCTGAGCCCTAGTCATCAGTCTTCACCTATGGAACTCAGGTCCCCATCTCTTTGTCAGCTGCTTGCAAATTCTGTCCTGTAGTGTTTTTTTACCTGTTTCTTTTGGGATGGGGTTTAGTACTGAGAGGGAAAGAGGACACCTTCCAGAGCTTGGCTTGGAAGACCCGCCAGGCTCTCCTCTATCCCACATAGGCCATGACTCCTAGCAGCTGATACAGACTCTCAGGACCTATTTTGCACAGGTGGAAAACAAGACCTTGAGAGGTAGCCAGGTGGACCCCAGGTTGCTCAATGATGAGAAGGCAGGAGTGGGGGGCGGGGGGGAGGGAGTGAGGACCAAAGGGCGGGGTCAGGTCCAGGGCTGTGGAAGTGGTAGAAGAAGCTATCTGGAAAGACTTCCTGGTGGAGGAGGAACTTGGATTGGCTCAGATCCTGCTCTCTGACTCCTGGCAGGAAATGTGTTTCTCTGAGAGAACTGGGCCAGGGCCTGCCCTGGCAGTCCATGTGATTTGGGGCTAGAGAGGCAGGTGGAAAGTGAGGGGCGGATGCTCCGTGACAACCACCATCCCATCCCAACCCACTGAGGGTTGCCACAGCTGCCACTTCACATCCTTAACTACCACTGCCCAGTGGGAAACCAGCTGGGGATGGAAAACAGGAGAAACACAGAAAGGAGGGGCAAAACACAAAGGACAGACAGAGGCCCAAAGAAAGACAGAGCAACTGCAACCCCAAGCTGGCCAGAGGGGGAGATGCATCGATGAAAATGGATTATTAGCAGATGGGCCAGTCCACCTCCCCCAGTCAGTACTGCAGCTTCTAGGAGGAGCCTACAAACCTGGGCTTTGCAAAGATTTTTCAGCAATAAAATTCTTATTTGAAATGAAACTGTATGCAGTGGGAGAAGCCTTTCTATGCCAGACATTAAATCCAGAAGGCATATAGTGAGAACTTGATATATCAGACTACACAAACACATATAACATCTGTACAGCAAAAAGACACTATAAACAAAGTTAAGGGCAAGTGAGATACTGCCAGAACATACCACTAATATACAAAGAGCCCCTACAAATCAATAAGGAAAAAGACAAAAGAAAAGAAAAATTGGCGGTGAATTAGAAACCCACAGAAAAAGAACTAAATTGGCCAATAAGTATATGAAAAGCTGGTCTACCTCTCTAGCAATCAGAGAAATATAATGAAAATTACACAATACCATTTTTTTTCCCATCAGATTCGGAAAAAATAAATTGATAAATAACAACCAGTGCTGACAAGGATATGGGGGGATGAGGGCTCAGGAATTGGCTCTACCTTTGGAAAGGTAATTTGGCAATACTGAATAACATTTTAAACCCACACACCCTACAACCTAGTAACCTCATTTCTAGGAGCTCTCCTACAGAAATGACAGCACATGCACTCACATATAAGCATTCAAGAATGCTCATAGCAGTGTTACTGGTAATAGTAGAAAAGAACTCAGAAATGGCTTAAATGTTTTTCAGTAACAGACTGTTCAAATAAAATACAGTATATCCATGCTATGGAACAGTCTGCAGCCACTTGACAGAGGGAGGCACCTCTATGTATAACAATATGATAAATAACAAGCTGGACAATATACTTCAGAATGAGCCCATCTTTATAAATAAGTTTGGTGGTATATGCCCCAAAAGGCAATATCGAGATGTTACAGTGAACACCTCCTAGAGGGAGACAAGAAGACTTTCATGGTCTCCATTATCCACAAATATGTTTTGGATTTTCTTTTGCAGCCAGAAATGCAAAATCAATAAAGAGTTGATGGAGTTTTTCCTTTAAATCCTGCCTGGACCCTAATATAAAATGCAGACCTAAGCAGCCCTGTTATGGTTGAAAGGGAAGAGGTCTGTCCAGGCTACCCTGAGGCCCCCTCAGGGACACCAGAGCTCTAACACCAGTTGAAGAACCTCCCTATGCTGGAGAATGTGAAGTCACACTGCTGTTCCTCCAAACCAAGGCCATGACAGGAAGTTGCCATGGTCACACAGGTGGTCCAGACTGGCTAAGGCTAAAGCTAGGGCCTCTGACTCCCCTGGACTGGGATGGAAGGTTTCCTTAGGCATCCAGAAAACACTGGGATATCACAGTCTTGGGAAACCCTAGGCTGAGGCTCAGGGGAGAGCCCCGGGGTGAGGGCAACAAGAGAGGGGGCTTTGGGGCTCAGCTCTGAACTCTTACAGGGCTCTGGTTCTAGGGAAGAAGAGGGAGAGAGAGGAGGAAAAAATAACAGAGAAGTTGGGGTGTGTTTCTCTCTGTGAAGACAAAGGGTGGGTGCCAGAAGAGGGGACTGGTGTGTGCAGCTATTGGTGTTCACAGAGAGAGAGCGTTCATGTGGGTCTGCGGAGGTGAACTGTGGAGGTGGTGTGTGGAAGTGTGTCTGTATCCAGGGGAGAATGTGTGAGTGCATGTGCATGTGTGTTATCACTTCCAGGGATGACAGTAAAGAGGTAGTGTGTCGAGGGACAGGAGACCCAGGAGGTGTGTGTGTTAGGAAATATGGGCAGCCAGCAGACCCGAAGATAGGCCAGGAACAGGTGGTAAATTCCAGTGACCCATCCCCAACAGGCACTTAGCCTCATGCCTGACCCAGTGCTTCCCAATACTACCCTCCAGTTAGACCAGGCGCCTGTCCTCCTTGACAGAGAAAGGTCTCCAGCCTTTGCACTTGCGGTTCTCTCTATGAGGGTACCCTCCCTCCTTGACCAGGCCCCAGTGTCCTTCAAGTGGCTTCTTCTGACCCAACCCCACACTTCTCCTTTCAGGCTGGATCAGGAGCCCCTCTGCGATCCCCACTCTGTGTCACCTCTGTCCTGCCCTGACCCCGAAGCTCTGAGTGCTGATAGGTGAAGGGTAGGTCTTATTCTTTTCTGCACTCAGAGCTTGGCACAGAGGAGGCATCGAAAACTAAAGGTTGTGGAAAGAATGAGTGAATTATCACAGCACTTAACCCCTAGCCAGGGACACAGTGGGACCTTCATAAGGCAACAGAGCCGGACAGAAAGACCATGGCCTGGGGCCTGAGATGCCTAGCTTCCTGTCCTAGGTCAGCACGACATGTAACATTAACCATGTCACCTGGAAAATGATTAAAGCAGGAGTTCCTACCCGAGTCTCCAGTGAGGGGTACTTAGGAGGTCTGTGAGCACTGATGTAAACTTATGCACGTGGTGGGGAGGGGATGTAACTATTTCAGATTCAGAACCCCGGAGCAGGAAAGAACAAGACTATGCTCCAGGAGAGAACATTCAGGGGCCCACCTGTGCCTCCACATCAGGGGACTATTGGGAGGCATGGACCAGTACAGGTTCTGAGCCCCAAGCTCCAGCCAGGACCCCTGAGCAGGGAAGAGCTGTCCAAGATGGTGCTGCCTTGTGGGGATGAGCAAGAGCACAGCTGGACGGGCCAGAGTCTGAGTGGATGAGTGGCAGCCTTGAGTCTCACACTCGGACTCTCTGGGTCTCAGTTTCCCCAACTTACAGCCCAGGACTACACAAAGTGATCCCTGTGAATCCATCCTGAGTGTGTGAAAGGAAGCGCTGGGCCATGCAGCGGTGAGGCTCTAGGCACAGTCCTTACGTTTGGGCAGTCCTCCCACCTGTCGCCCTCTCCGGGAATAGAGGACAGGCTGCCCTAGCTGCCCACACCGCTAACTGGGCCTGCTTCAGTGCTGCAGTCACCACCTCCCACATGATGGTGACTCCAGAGAACAAGGGAGCAAGAGGTTTCATTATGAGTCTGGACTGGGTCAAGGGAGTCCAGGAGCTGAACAGAAGCACTGAGCAGGGCTGGCAGGCAGACCAAGGCCACATGAGCTCCGTGATTCCCCCAAAGTCTCAACCCCTCCAAAGCCTCTCCCAGTCTGACCCGGGGAAACCGAGGTACAGAGAGAGCCCTCTGTTGTGGGTCGCACAGGGAGTTAGTAGCAGATCTGGGCCAGGATCCCAGGCTTCCTGGCTGGGCTTATACTCTGGACACCAATGCACCTCACCCCCTCAGGTGATGCTGCATGCCTCAGCACCCCCTAATCCTTCCAGAAAGAGGTGGCTTGCACTGGGGTTCCAACAGACTAATTCAAGCACAGGCTGAATCTAGCCACCCTGAGCCTCAGTTTCCTCCTCTCTAAAAGAGAGGTACAAAAACTGCCCTCCTATGCCTGTGTAGGGACTATAAGAGCACAGAAGTACAGTCTGCTTAGAGCAGAACAGAGGCCTCAGTTTTCCCATCTGTACGTGAAAAGATTGCCCTGAGTATTCCCCAGGCCCCCAGAGCCTCTGATGCTTTACGGGAAGCCTGCTCGGTGCCCAGCCCATGCCCATCTCTTTGGGAGACAGGCTGCAGGACAAAGAACAGGGCCTGCTCTCGGGGAGCACCCTCTGGTCTGCAGATAGGAATGGTGGCCCTGGAGCAAAGGCTATTTAGCAGAGCTGGGAGTGAAAGTGCCTATGGCAGGGCTTCCAAAATGGTGCCCTGTGCCTCCACATTGCCAGTCCCCACCACACCAAGTCTGCTCCACTCATTACCTGCCTGTCCCCTGTAGGTGATGGGTTTGTGACCCTGCTCCAGGGGGCACAAGAGGCTTAAAAATGGAAAACACACTGTGAGCTGAGCAGTGATAAAGGAAGGCTTCCTGGAAGAGACAGGACAAAGAGGGTCAAGTTCATACAGGTGCCTGAATACCCAGTTGAGGAATTCAGGCCCTGAGAAGCCACTGGCAGTTTCATATGTGCCCCTTCCTCCTTGGGCAGGGATGCGTGACCCCACCCGGGAATGGCCCAGAGCTGTGTCTCCAGCAGAGGGCTTGAGGTGGAGGGGGACCTGGGCTTGAGGCCCTATCCACCCCTCCTCCCCAGCCAAGGACTGTGCCGCCATCCCAGAGAACTCAGTCCTGGTCAATAGTGCCCGGGTCTCATTGAAAACAGCTTTGCCACTGGTGAGTGCCATCTGCCCAGGGAGGGCTCCCCAACAGATTAAGAGCAGTGCCAGCCCAGAATCATTGGTATTCTGGTCTGGCTGCCGGCTTCAATATGGCTGGGAGACACAAGGGCAGAGGCACCCCTCAGAGAACACCCAGCAATAATTCCTCTCCAAGTCCAATGTATTTTCTCTCATTAATGCTTCTGAAAAGCCCCACACTCTACAAATAGGGAAGGAGCACAGGGCTCCGAAAGAGAGGGGAAGGGAGGAGATGGCTGGGGGTGACAAGGACATAGTAAAGGTGATGTGGGCAGCTGGCTAGAGGCCCTGTGTCCTGGATTCAAATCCCACCCCATCTCCACCTGCCTGCAGGACCATGGGGCAAACTTGGCCTACACCTGTCAGTGGGGAATGGCTCCCTGCTGTGTCTGCTCTGTCCACCTCAGGGGACTGTTTCCAAGATCTACTAGGGTCATAGGTGAGCAGACTTTATACACTGTAAAGGAAAATACACCTTAAATTGACCCCCATCCCAGGGTCCAGGGAAGGCCTGGAGCCACAGAGCAAGGAGATGAGATAAGCACCAGGATTTGGATCATCCTCCCACTCCCATCTTGTCTGTCTCAAACTCACATCCTCCCTTCCCCACAAGCTCACCTGAGACCAGCCTCCCAGCCAGCATGCCCCCTCCAGCACCCCCTGCTATGGAGCCAGAGGGATCATCCCCACATGTCCTCTACTCAGAAAACTTCCATGGCTCCCCATTATCCTTGGAACCAACTCAGGCCCATCTGGGCAGCCTCACCTCCTCCCTGGCCTGACCCCACCCACAGCTCCTCTCACCTTTGCACATGCTATCTCCTATCTGGAATTCCCTCCTCCTTGACCCCAGCTCACCTGTCAATCTCCTACCCCCTCTTCATGATACAATCCAAGTTCTCCTCTACTGCAGCCTTTCTGACTCCCCTGGCTCTCCCTGCTCCTTCCTCCTAAGTACCAAGTACCCACCTATATTATGACTTAGTAACACAAAAAGCTATTTTAGGTTTTCCTGATGCTGCAGTTCCTGATTAATCCCCACAGCAAACAAAAGGAGAGATGATTAAATTAAAAGACAGACAATAGTGTGGTGAAGGCCTGTGGGGGGACAGGTGAAGGGTGGAGGGGTCAATGGGGGAAAGGGGGGACATCTGTAATACTTTGAACAATAAAGATACATTTTTAAAAAGACAGATGCTTCCTGTTTCCAGCTGGAACCTCCAGCCTGAGCCAGAGGATCGGAGTCCTGCTCAACCACCTGCCCAGCTCCAGATCACTTATCCTTCCTATTCCATCTCTGCCAGGCCTGGGCTGACACCTGCAGCCCACCTCCTAGATCACAGGTCTCCTCCCGGAGCCCTCCGCTACGTGACCTTGGATAGGACAGGCCACCTCTCAAGCCTCAGTCTCCACATCTGTCATCATCCTCATCTCTCAAGGATAAAATGAAAGAAATATGTGACCACTTAAGGTTAGATAGACTTTATCTCATTTTTTAGAGATGGATGCTGAAATATTTAGGAGTGAAATTCCATGATGTCCATAATGTACTTTCAAATAGCTCAGGAAAAAAAGATATAGCAAAATGTCAACAGTTGCTAAATCTAGGTGAGGTCACCCTAGCCAGTTTGGCTCAGTGGATACAGCATCAGCCCACAGACTGAAAGGTTGCAGGTTAGATTCTGGTCAAGGGCACATAACTCCGTGGCAGGCATAATCCCCAGCTCTGATGCAAGAGGCAGGCAATTGATGCGTCTCTCTCACATCAATATTTCTCTCTCTGTCTCTCCCCCTCCCTTCCACTCTCTCTAAAAATCAATGGAGGAGAGAACCAAGATGGCGGTGTAGGTAAACGCCTGCACTTGCCGCCTCCCACAACCACATCAAAATTACAACTAAAATACAGAACAACCATCATTCAAAACCACCTGAAAGCTGGCTGAATGGAAGTCCTACAACTAGAGAAGTAAAGAAGAAAGTACACTGAGAAAGGTAGGAGAGGTAGAGGCACCGAATGGGCTGGTCCAACACCCACATGTGCCGTTCTTTAAATTGGGAGGGAGATCATCCCTGCAGAGGCCACCCGTGCAGAGCAAGGGTCCCAGCCCCACACCAGAACTGCATCCTATGGTTCCAGAGCTGGGAAGAAAAGTCCCCCTAACTACAGGCTGGTTTTCACAGCGGGGATTGTGGCTAAATGACATGGAGGCTGCTGGAGACCAGCACACGAACTTACTTGGACTCTGAGCTCCAGCACAGCGCGGCTTTTGGAGACCCAGACACATACAGGGAGGAATTGGATTGTCTGGCATCTGGGCAGGAACTCAGAAGCAGCTTTCTCACAGACAGGGATGCTTGCAGGGGTCATTGTTCCTGTGCTGGGACCTCCCCTGTGCCACAGCTGACTGGCAGGGCCATATCTGAGTCTCTATAAGCCTGGCACATACTGTTTACTCCAACCTAGTGATTCCCTGAGACCATGCCCCATCCAATTTGCAGCCCCACCTAAGCTGTTTGCAGCAGCTTTTACATATGAATGGCCTGTCCTGGCTCAGGCTTCAGACTTTCCTAAAATCTCTCAAACAAGCTGCAGCTGGTGTCAGCAGCCCCCAAACCTTTAATAAAAGGCTTAAGACCCGGCACTTGCACCAGCCTGCCTTGCTTCACAGCTGAGCCTCACTTGGGCACCTCCAAGACCAATACAAATAGCAACCATCTGCAGATCTCTCTGTAGCTCCTGCCAGTTGGCTCCAGGCAGTGGCTGACTTTGCACCTCCCTGGAGGCCCTAGAGCCAGTGCACCCAGTAGACAGCTTCAGACTATACTAGATTACAACTCTACAAACCCATAAGTGACACACTCAAGACACAGACTCAGTGAGCACCAAAGCCCTACTGAAGCAAGTCCTGCTCCATAGGGGTGTTTCCTGCACAGCAGCCCCACCGTAGCCACAGCTGCTCCTCACAGCCAATTGGCCAGAAGGTCAATTCCTCCCAGTGATGCCAATAGCACTCAAGGCTCAACTATAAGACTGTGCACACAGCCCACACAGGGGCACACCTAGAGTGCCCAGCTACACAAGGCCACTCTCCCAATTCCAGGAGACATAGCAGGTCTACCTAATACATAGAAACAAACACAGGGACACAGCTAAAATACAGAGAAAAAGAAACATGTCACAAATGAAAGAATTGGAAGCAAGCAAATTACTGGATACAGAGTTCAAAACCATGGTTATAAACTTACTCAAGGACCTTCATGAGAACTTCACGGATCTTAGTTAGATTTCCTCCACCCCACACCCCACCACCACCACCATTTTTTCTGGGTGTTTTTTGTTTATGCTCTTTGGTTTATTTGTTTGTTTTATTGTGTTTTCTCTGTGTATTCTTTCTTTCTTTCTTTTTTATTTTCCTCTATCATTTTTTATTTCTTTTCTCTTTCCTAATTCTCTTTTTTCTGGTGGTCCCTTTTGTTGGAGTTATAGGTGTCTTGTACACATTTGTGTTCTGTTCCTTTTGTGTCATGTCTTGTCATGTTGTATTTTGTGCTTTTCAGTCAGCACCTCTACAATGGCTGGCACAATGTGGTAGAGAGCAAGCTACATAATCAGACACCATGAGAGGAGACTCCATCCAGGAACAGGACAATCCTATATAATAAAAGAGAAACATGTAAATTGACCATCCCTTTGCTACGCTCACCAGCCAATCAGGGTAAATATGCAAATTAACCCAACAAAGATGGTGAGTTAATTTGCATACACAGGCGCCAGGCGGAGAGCAGAAGCCGGAGAGCTGGCAGCTTGGGAGGACATGGCTCCCTCGGTCGCTCCCTCGGTTGCTCCCTTGGGGGGACGTGGCTCCCTCAGTCACAGGGCAGAGAGCAGAGCCGGAGAGCCAGAGGCTTGGGGGGCCGTGGCTCCCTCAGTCGCTCCCAGTGTGAGGAGCACCAGGAATTCTGGGAATAGTAGTTCTGATGGCAGCCCAGGACCAGAAGCGGAAGCCCAGAGCACGGAGAGCACCAGGAATGCTGGGAATCATAGTTCTGGTGGCAGACAGATCTCCTAGACACTAGAGCAAAGTGAGTCTTACTGTTGCAGTGGGGGATGGAGGAAAAGCAAAGATGAGAGACATAAGTAAAATCAGAGTGTCTAGGAAAAATTAAAGGGAAGATATCCTAAAACTTCCAGGAAATCTCCACCAATGAAGCAAAGAAAAAAAATGCCTCTATTATTCTGTGAGCAACAAACCAAACTGGGTTGGGGGTCTCAGACAATTCGTTCATATGATTGCAAAGACAGACAGAAACTCCCGGATTGGAGAGGGCTCCCCTGAGGGCTCCCAGATTGAAGAGGGTGCAGGTCAGGCTGAGGGACTCCCCCCCACCCACCCCCCGTGCATGAATCTTTGTGCACTGGGCCCCTAGTAACATTCAATAAATCAGCAGAACCCAAATATCTCAAGTAGGGGGCCTCCCTAGAACACTCAGTACAGAAGACCTGAGAGACTGCACCACTTGGTCCCACAAAACATCTACTACATAAGACAAATCCAAAAAATCTGGGTGGCATAGCAGTTTAATCTATACATAGAAACAATGACAAAGGAACAGAAAAAATGGGGAGACCAAGAAACAACCCCCAAATGAAAGAAAAGGAGTAATCACCAGAAAAGGAACTAAATGAAATGGAGGCAAGCTATTTGTCAGAGAAAGAATGCAGAGTAATGGTTAAAAGGATGCTCAAACATCTGGATGGAAATTCGCCAACACATGTAAGAATCAAGAGTAAATTAAAAATGTCATAGCTTCAATAAAGAACACAATGGAAAGTTTCAACAATAGACTAGAAGAATCTGAGGACCAAATCAGCAATTTAGAAGACAAGGTAGAAAAAAACATCCAAGCAGAGCAGCAACTGGAAAAAACTTAAAAAGCAAGAGGAGAGTCTAAGGGAGCTTTGGGACAACACAAAATAACATCCACATAACAGCGATGCCAGAAGGGGAAGCTGAGCAAGGAATAGAAAACCTGTTTGAAGAAATAATGACAGAATACATCCTTGATTTGGGGAAGAAAAATGTCATACAAGTCCAAGAAGCACACAGAGTCCCAAACAAGATGAACCCAAAAGACTGACACCAAGGCACATCTAATTAAATTGACAAACGTAAAAGACAAAGAGAATCTTAAAGTCTTCCAGAGAGAAACAGAAAGTTACCTACAAGGGGTCTACCATTAGACTAACAACTGATTTCTCAACAGAAACACATCAGGCCAGAAGAGAAGGGAATGAAGTACACAAAGTGATGCAAAGCAAGAGACTGAATCCAAGAATACCCAAAATTGAAGGTGAAATAAGGAGCTTTGCAGACAAACACAGACTCAGGGCATTTATTACCACCAAATCAGCAATGCAGGAAATGCTAAAGGGGCTATTTTAAAAAGAAGAAATAGAAATGGAAGAAGGAACACAGGCATAAAGAATAAAAATGGCAACAAACAAGTACTTATCAATAATAACCTTAAACATAAATGGATTAAATGCTCCAATCAAAAGATATAGGGTTGCTGAATGGATAAAAAAAAAAAATGACCCATATATCTTCTGTCTACAAGAGACCCACCTCAGAGAAAAGGACTCACACAGACTTACAGTGAAGGGACAGAAAAAAAATTTTCAGGCAAATGGAAATGAAAAAAAAAAAAAAGCTGGGGTAGCAATACTTATATCTGACAAAACTGACCTCAAAGTGAAGGCCATAACAAGAGATAAGGAAGGCCACTTCATAATACTAAAGGGATCAATTTAACAAGAGGATATAACTCTGGTAAACATATATGCACCCAATACAGGAACACCCAGCTACATTAAAAAAAAAACTTCAGGAAGATATCAAGGAAGAGATCAGCAGCAATGCAATGATAGTAGGGGACTTTAATACCCCAGTGACAACATTAGGTAAATCCTCTAGACCAGTGGTCGGCAAACTGCGGCTCGGCAAACCGCAGCTCGCGAGCCACATGCGGCTCTTTGGCCCCTTGAGTGTGGCTTTTCCACAAAATACCGGCTCTTCCACAAAATACCGACTTCTGCGCATGGGGCACAAAGTTTCAATCGCACTGTACGTGCGCGCCCGCACATGGTATTTTGTGGAAGCAGTGGTTCTCAACCTTGGCTGCACATTAGAATCACCTGGGAATCTTTTTAAAATCCTGATTTCTGGGCCTCATCCTCCGGAAATTTTGTTTCTTTGTTATGGGGTGGGGTTACAACATTAGTAACAAAGAAACAGAATTTCCAGAGGATGAGGCCCAGAAATCAGGATTTTAAAAAGATTCCCAGGTGATTCTAATGTGCAGCCAAGGTTGAGAACCACTGCTCTAGACCAAAAATCAACAAGGAAACAGCAATCCTAAATGACACTCTAGAACAGATGGAACTAATTGACATCTTCAGAACATTCCACCCCAAAGCCACAGAATATACATTCTTCTCATGTGCACATAGGACATTTTCAAAAGTAGAACACATATTAGGACACAAGCTAAGTCTCTACGAATTCAAGAAGATTGAAATCATATCAAGTGTCTTCTCAGACCACAATGGCATGAAATTAGAAATCAGCTACAATAAAAATACTCAAATACAAGGAGGCTAAATAGCATGCTATTGAACAATGAATGGGTTACCAAAGAGATCAAAGAAGAAATTTTAAAAAACATCCTGTAAACAAATGAAAATGAACACACAACAATCCAAAATCTAAAGGACACAGTGAAAGCAGTTTTGAGACTTGAGAGGGACATTCACAGCACTACAGGCCTACCTAAAAAAAAAAAAGAAAGAAAAACTAGTAATAAGTTATCTAACACTATCACTTAAAAATTTAGAAAGAGAACAACAAGAAAAGCCCAGAAGAAGTAGAAGGAAGGAAACAATAAAGTTCAGAGTAGAAATAAATGACTTAGAGACTGAAAAAAAAAATACAAAAGATCAATAAATCTAAGAGGTGGTTCTTCAAAAGGATAAACAAGATTGATGAACCTCTAGCCAGCTCACCAGAAAACAAAAAGAGAGGATCCAAATGAACAAAATCAGAAGTGAAAGAGGTGAAGTAACAACTGACCCCACAGAAATGCAAAGGATCATAAAAAACTACTATGAACAACTTTACTTCAACAAACAGGAAAACCTGGCTGAATGGACATATTCCTAGAAAAATACAACCTTCCAAAACTCAATCAAGAAGATTCAGAAAGTGCCCATCAGTAGATGAGTGGATTAAAAAACTGTGGTACATCTATACAATGGAATACTATGCTGTGGTAAAAAAGAAGGAGTTCTTACCATTTGCAACAGCATGGATGGAACTGGAGAGCATTATGCTAAGTGAAATAAGCCAGTCAGAGAAAGATAAATACCACATGATCTCACTCATTTGTGGAATATA
>NW_005371399.1:270378-275246 GCF_000412655.1 Myotis brandtii | reverse complement strand
GGACACATATGTAATAACTTAATCAATAAAAAAATTTAAAAAAATAAAATAAAATACTAATATTTTAGCCCCCCACCCCCCCCGCCAAAAAAAGAATATTCAGAAAACCTGAATAGGCCAATAACTACTAATGAAATTGAAGCAATAATAAAAGAACTCCCAGAAAACAAAATCCCTGGTCCAGATGGATTCAGAGGGGAGTTTTACTAAATATTCAAAGAAGAAATAACTCCTCTACTCCTCAGACTATTCCAAAAATTTAAGGGGGAAGGAACACTTCCAAACTCTTTCTATGAGGCCAGAATTACCCAATTCCAAAATCAGATAAAGACACGACAAAGAAAGAGAATTACAAACCAATATCCCTGATGAACATAGATGCTAAAATCCTCAACCAAATTTTGCAAATCGGATCCAGCAATGTATTAAAAAGATCATACATAATGACCAAGTGGGATGTATTCTGTGGATGCAAGGCTGATACAATATTCACATATCAGTAAATGTGATACAGCACATAAACAAATAGCAAGACAAAAATCACATGATCATATCAACCGATGCAGAAAAAGCATTCAACAAAATCCAACACCAGTTTTTTATAAAAACTCTCAGCAAAGTGGGAATAGAGGGAACATACCTCAACATAATAAAGGCCATATATGACAAACCTATAGCCAACATCATACTCAAAGGGCAAAAACTAAAACCATTTCCCCTAAGAACAGAAACAAGACAGGGATGCCCTCCTTCACCACTCTTGTTCAACACAGGTCTGGAAGTCGTAGCCATAGCAATCAGACAAGAAGAAGAAATAAAAGGCATCCAAATTGGAAAAGAGGAAGTAAAACTCTCATTGTTTGCAGAAGTCATGATACTGTACAAAGAAAGCCCTAAAGACTCCATCAAAAAACTACTAGATTTATTAAATGAATTCAGAAACATAGCAGGATACAAAATGAATGCCCCAAAACCCATAGCATTTTTATACACTAACAGTGAACTCTCAGAAAGAGAAACAAAAAACAAAAACAAATAAAAAGAAATCCCATTTACCGTTGCCACAAAAAAAATTAAGATACTTAGGAATAAACTTAACTCAAGAGGTAAAAGACCTGTACTCTGAAGACACAGGACATTGAAAAATGAGATAGAGGAAGATATGAAAAAGTGGAAGAATATACCACGTTCATGGATTGGTAGAATCAACATCATTAAAATGTCCATATTACCCAAAGCAATCTATAGATTCAATGCAATCTCTATCAAAATACCAACAGCATATTCCACAGACCTAGAATTTCCAAACACTCCAAAAATTTATATAGAACCAAAAAAGACCCCAAATAGGTGCAGTAATCTTGAGAAAGAAGAACAAAGTTGGAGGAATCACAATACCAGATTTCAAGTTATACTACAAACCAACTATACTCAAAACAGCCTGGTACTGGCACAAGAACAGGCATATAGATCAAAGGAACAGAACAGAGAACCCAGAAATTGACCAAAGCCACTATGATCAATTAATATTTGATAAAGTAGGTAAGAACATACATTGGAGCAGAGACGGACTCTTCAATAAATGGTGTTGGGAAAATTGGACAGGTACATGCAAAAGAATGAAACTAGACCACCAACTTCACCAGACACAAGAATAAACTCAGGGAGAGAAGATGGCGACTGGCAGGAAGGTAGGGAGGGAGAGAGTGTGAGAGCGCGAGGGAGTGATAGAGGAGTGTGTGGATGCATGTGGTGTGTGTGTGTGTATGAGCTAGGGACAGTTAGATTCTGCAGGTCTTCTAAGGGGCTGCTAAACCAGGCAGTCTTAGACAGTGGAGCCCCGCTCCCAGCGCGGACCCTCCTGGGCAGCCATCACGGGCACAGAGACCATGCCATCTTGACAAACAGAGCTGCTTGAGACTAGGATCCTGGCCTCAGCACCACCCAGTCTGGTCTCAGACGCAAACCAGGACCCTGCAGCCACTGGGGACAGAGACCTGCGACCACAGCTACAGAGCCACGGACACCAAGAATCCAGACATTCCCGCGACAGATCTCTGTGAGTAACAGAGCCCATCCCCCTCCCCGCAGGCTCGCAGGCAGCACCATAGTAACTGATAGACCCACCCCTTGCCCGGACCTCAGTGATGCTACAGGAAATAGCCCGGAAGCATGCGAACACCGGGAACTTGGCCCCAGCAGCACAGGCTACAGGAACCTTAGCCACGGAGCTAACGTGCGAACACTGGGAACTTGTCCCCCGCAGCACGGGCTACAGGAACCTTAGCCTGGGAGCTAACGCGTGAACACTGGGAACTTGTTCCCCGCAGCACGGGGTCCCCAGAATTGGCCACTTCCTCCCGCTCCAGCCTGCAGAGTGGGAGCCCCTGGAAAATCCTCTCCCAGACATGAAGTCTGGGAACAAAACTCCAGCCTTAGCCTTGAATGAGCACTTTCCTCACCTGGGAGGATGGCCATCTAGGCAATTCCTTTCCTTTCAATTCCACAAACAAGCAAGGAGACTCTCCGTGTGCCGCACCGAACAAAATGGCCCGAAGGTACCAAAGTGGACAAGACACGGGCGCTTGGGACCTCAGGGGACAGACCCTCTAACGCAGGGGTTCTTAGCCTGGGAAAGGGGGATGGGGAAAAAAATCCTTTTTGGGGGAGACCAAGATGGCGGCATAGGTAAACACCGCAGACTGCTGCCGCAAACAACCACTTCAAAAATACAACTAAAAGACGGAACGGACATCACCCAGAACCACAGGAAGGCTGGCTGAGGAGAGACTCTTCAACTAGAAGGAAAAATAACAGCACACCGAGGCTCAGAGGAGGCGCAGTGTGGAAAATACTCAGGTGCGGAGGTGCGCGCGCAAAGCGGGCTGGTGGCTGAGAGCGCGGTTGTCGTTTTCGGTCAGGGGGGAGTCTCAGACTCTGAGCTCCAGATCTGGGCGAATCGCTGGGGACTCGGACTCAAACGGGAGAAGCGGGAGTGTCTGGCATCAGTTGGAAGGCAGCTTTCCCTCCGAGGTTTGCAGCGGTTCCTGGGGTTCTGAGAAGCAGAGCCTCTGGGAACGGGACTGAGAGGGGCCATTACCGCTCCCTCCGCCCGCCCTGTTGAGCCCGCCCCGCCCAAGCCCTGCGCAGAGCCATTTGCCGGATCGCCTCAGGCAAAGGCTAGATTAGCACCTCCCCAGAGGACAGAAGTTTTCCGCGGCAGACACAGCTGATTCACACAGCCAGTCGGCCTGGTGGTCAAATCCCTCTAGTATTAACTACAACAATCAAGGCTCAACTAGAACAAGACTGCGCACAAAGACCACTAGGGGGTGCACCAAGAAAGCATAAAAAATGCGGAGACAAAAAAACATGACAGAAATGGAGGATATAGAGCTAAAAATCGCAATTTTGAGGGCTTGCAAAAATGTGCTAGAAGCTGTCAATAAACTTGAGGAGAGAGTCACGAAAACTAATGAGACCCTCGATGCTATGATAAAGAACCAACTAGAAATTAAGCATACACGGACTGAAATAAAGAATATTATACAGACACCCAATAGCAGACCAGAGGAGCGCAAGAATCAAGTCAAAGATTTGAAATGCGAAGAAGCAAAAAACACCCAACCGGAAAAGCAAAATGAAAAAAGAATCCGAAAATATGAAGATAGTGTAAGGAGCCTCTGGGACAGCTTCAAGCGTACAAACATCAGAATAATTGGGGTGCCAGAAGATGAGAGACAGCAAGATATTGAAAACCTATTTGAAGAAATAATGGCAGAAAACTTCCCCCACCTGGTGAAAGAAATGGACTTACAGGTCCAAGAAGCGCAGAGAACCCCAAACAAAAGGAATCCAAAGAGGACCACACCAAGACACATCATAATTAAAATGCCAAGAGCAAAAGACAAAGAGAGAATCTTAAAAGCAGCAAGAGAAAGAGTCTCAATTACCTACAAGGGAATACCCATACGACTGTCAGCTGATTTCTCAACAGAAACTTTGCAGGCCAGAAGGGAATGGCAAGAAATATTCAAAGTGCTGAATACCAAGAACCTACAACCAAGATTACTTTATCCAGCAAAGCTATCATTCAGAATTGAAGGTCAGATAAAGAGCTTCACAGATAAGGAAAAGCTAAAGGAGTTCATCACCACTAAACCAGTATTATATGAAATGCTGAAAGGTATCCTTTAAGAGGAGGAAGAAGAAAAAGGTAAAGATACAAATTGTGAACAACAAACATGCATCTATCAACAAGTGAATCTAAGAATCAAGTGAATAAATAATCTGATTTACAGAATGAACTGGTGATTATAATGAATCAGGGACATAGAAAGGGAATGGACTGACTATTCTTGGGGGGGAAAGGGGAATGGGAGATGCGGGAAGAGACTGGACAAAAATCGTGCACCTATGGATGAGGACAGTGGGTGGGGAGTGAGGGCGGAGGGTGGGGCGGGAACTGGGAGGAGGGGAGTTATGGGGGGGAAAAAAGAGGAACAAATGTAACCTGAACAATAAAGATTTAATTAAAAAAAAAAAGAGGGGGAACTGGTGTTGAACTCTAAGCCCCAGAACTTGCCTCTGGGTTGCCCCGGATGGTCAGGCCAGCTGGCCCCTCTAGCCTAGGAGACAGATGCTTCTGCCGTCTGTCTGCCACTTACCCCGTGGTCCCCAAATGTCACACAGATGTCGTGTTTACCTGTCCTTTCCAAAGTGGGTGTGATTGTTTTTTACATTCTCCCCTGCAGACTATGGGAGCTATAGCTTCTCCACATCTTTGCCTATTCCTGTTGTTTTCAGTCTTTTAAAATGTAGTCTTCTTAATTGAAGGTCAGATAAAGAGCTTCACAGACAAGAAAAAG
>NW_005371399.1:264094-266473 GCF_000412655.1 Myotis brandtii | reverse complement strand
CCATTTGCAACAGCATGGATGGAACTGGAGAGCATTATGCTAAGTGAAATAAGCCAGTCAGAGAAAGATAAATACCACATGATCTCACTCATTTGTGGAATATAGAGAACAAAATAGACTGATGAACAGGGACAGATTCAAAGACAGAGAAACAGCGATCAGACTATCAATCCCCAGAGGGAAAGGAGGGGAGGGTGGGGGTAAGGGGAAGAGATCAACCAAAGGACTTGTATGCATGCATATAAGCCAAACCATTGGACACGGACAACAGGAGGATGACAGCATGAGAGGGAGGGGGGAGGTTGGGGGTTAATGGGGGAATGAGGACACATTTGTAATACCTTAACCAATAAAGAAATTAAAGATTTAAAAAAAGACACACCAAAAAAGAATAAACTCAAACTGAATAAAAGACTTAAATGTAAGGCGTGAAACTATGAAAAGTCCTAAAGAAACTATAGGCACCAAAATCTCAGACATCTCTCATAGCATATCTTTACCAATACATCTCCTAGGACAGTGGTCGGCAAACTGAAGCTCGAGAGCCACATGCGGCTCTTTGGCCCCTTCAGTGTGGCTCTCCCTAAGCCTTACGAGTACCCTAATTAAGTTAATAACAATGTACCTACCTATATAGTTTAAGTTTAAAAAATTTGGCTCTCAAAAGAAATTTCAATCGTTGTACTGTTGATATTTGGCTCTGTTGACTAATGAGTTTGCTGACCACTGTCCTAGGACAATGGAAACTAAGGAGAAAATAAACAAATGGGACTACATGAAAATAAAAAGCTTCTGCACAGCAAAAGAAACAATCAACAAAATAACAAGAGAGCCCACTACATGGGAGAACATATTTGCCAATGATACATCTGATAAGGGGTTAATCTTCAAAATATATAGGGAATTCATACAACTCAACAAAAGGAAGACAAACAATCCAATTAAAAAATTGGCAACGGACCTAATTAGACACTTCTCCAATGTGGACATACAGAAGGCCAAGAGACATGAAAAAATGCTCAAAGTTACTAATCATCCAACAGATGCAAACCAAAATGACAATGAGATGTCACCTCAAACCTGTCAGAATGGTTATCATCAACAAATCAAACGACAAGTGGTGTTGGTGAGGATGTGGAAAAAAGGGAACCCTAGTTTACTGCTGGTAGGAATGCAGACTGGTGCAGCCACTGTGGAAAACAGTATGGAGTTTCCTCAAAAAATTAAAAATGGAACTCCCATTTGACCCAGTCATCCCATTTCTAGGAATATATCCTAAGAAACTGAAACACTCATCAGAAAGAATATATGCAACCCTATGTTCATAGCAGAGCAATTTATAGTAGCTAAGATTTGGAAACATCCTAAACGCCCATCAGCAGATAAGTGGATAAAAAAACCATGGTACATCTACACAATGGAATACTACACCGCAATAAAAAAAAAGAAAAAACTCTTACCATTTGCAACAGCATGAATGAACCTGGAAAGTATTATGCTGAGTAAAATAAGCCAGTCAGAGAAAAATACCAGTAAGTATCACATGATCTCACTCACATGTGGAATCTAATGAACAAAATAAACTGATGATCAAAAATAGACCCAGAGTCATAGAAGCATGAACAGACAGTTGAACCTCAGAGGGAAGGCAGGGAAGGGTGGGTGGGAAGAGAGCAACAATGAACCTGTATGCATATATGCATAACCCATAGACACAGACAATGGTGTGGTGAGGGCCTTGGTGGGGGTGTGATGGGAGCAGGCTGGAAGAGGTTAATGAGGGGAAAAGGAAGACCTATGTAAAAAACTATGGTACATTTACACATGTAATAGTTTCAACAATAAAGAATTTTTTAAAAATAAGCAACAAAATAAGGAAAAAAGATTAAAAATATGAACAATATAATGGCAATAAATACATATCTATCAACAATTGAATTTAAAAATCAAAATAAATGAACAAGAAATCTAATGAACAAAATAAACTGGTGAATAAAATAGAATGAGAGGCATAAAAACATGGAACAGACTGATGAATCTCAGAGGGAATGGGGGCACAGGGGGGTGGGAGGGGAAACAGGAGGCTATTAACCTAAGTTCCTCCCTACGGACACAGACAGTAGGATGATGAGGGCCTGGGGTGGGGCAGGGAAGGAACCAGGTAGAAGGGGGCAATGGGAGGGGGAAAAAGGGGGACATCTGTAATAGTCTCAACACTAAAGATTTAAATAATGATTTTTTAAAACAAATAAAATCTAATCTAATAAAAGAGAAACATGCAAATTGACCACACCTCCGCTACGCCCCAAGCCACACCCACTAGCCAATCAGAGCGACTATATGCAAATTAACCCAACCAAGATGGCGGCCGGCAGCCAC
>NW_005371399.1:249482-263308 GCF_000412655.1 Myotis brandtii | reverse complement strand
GTAATATGCAAATTGACCCTAACAGCAGAATGACTGGGAATGACTGGTCACTGTGACACACACTGACCACCAGGGGGCAGACGCTCAATGCAGGAGCTGCCCTCTGGTGGTCAGTGCGCTCCCACAGGGGGAGCTCTTCTCAGTCACAAGCCAGGCTGACGGTTGCCAGTACAGTGGTGGTGGTAGGAGCCTCTCCTGCCTCCTCAGCAGCGCTAAGGATGTCTGACTGCAGCTTAGGCCTGCTCCCCGCTGGCAAGTGGACATCCCCTGAGGGCTCCCGGGCTGCCAGAGGGATGTCTGACTGCCAGCTTAGGCCCAGTCCCCCGGGGAGTGGGCCTAAGCCAGCAGGTGGACATCCCCTGAGGGGTCCCAGACTGCAAGAGGGCACAGGCCGGGCTGAAGGACACCCCCCCCAGTGCACAAATTTTTGTGCACTGGGCCTCTAGTAAATAAATAAAATAAAATATTATGGACCAGAAAAAATATTCAGTGGAAAAATATCCACAGGTAAGGATTAACAACAAAAATCTAGGGATAAATATGGGACTTTCTTATACTATTCTGTCTACCTTCCTGTATGTTCAAAAATTTTCCTAACAAAAAGAAATATTTTTAATAAACCAGCATTGATGTGAGCCAGGAGTCCCACAAACAGTGCCCCATGCTCCTGGTGGGCCTGAAAGGCAGCTGTGTCTCTTAAATAGGTTAAACATCCCCCCTGCCATCTCTTTTATGTGTTTCCCTAGAAATCACTTTATCACAGGCTCCACTGAGTCCTAGCTCCACATTTAGAAGCCTTAGCACATTTAGAAGCCAGACAAGGCACTTTAGTGAGGCAACTATTGTCTTCTGATTGACCACCCGCCCACTTGCCCACCATCTCTCTGTTCTGCAGAGCAGCCCTCACTTGCAATGCTGGCTCCCTCCTCATGTGGCCACCACCCACTCTGAGCCTCAGAATGCCCCCACCTGTTAAGCAGAAATTATGACAAGTCAGTGACTGCCTGGATATCTCATTCAAAAGCAGTTACCCCACAAAGAGACCGAAATCCCCATTTAACAAATGGGAAGGCTGAGACCCAGGACCAAGAGAGACTGGAAGCAGAACAGAGAAGGTAGGAACAGAGGAAGGTGACAGTGAGCAAAAGCTCCCTGCCTGCCCCAATTCCCCCTCCTCCCATCCTTCAATCCCAACCCTGGCAATATGTCTGAAGAGAGGGTAAACTGCACCTCCTTTTCTCTGGCTTCCGTTTATTGAGCTTTCTGGTCAGGAATAAACAGCCAAGATTACAATGACCCAACCAGGTCTAGCTGACCCACGCAAACACTGGCTGGCCCACCTCTGCTGGTTGATAATGGAAGAATTATCAGTACCACCAAGTAATTGGCTGCTAACTGCTAAATGTCATGCAGTTCATAAGGAAGAGTTGTGTGTGGTCAGAGACTGGGCCCTGCCCTGGACTGATGGAGCCTCCAGAGGTGGGCACCTCAGTGCAAAAGCCTGAGATGTCCTGGGCATAGCCCACAGTCCTGGCCCAAGGGGGAAGAGGAAGTGGCGTAGCCACAAAGGCCCTTAGGGACACATCACAGGCTCCTGCTCAGTCCGTTTGGCCCAGGTCCATGGACAGACCAAGTACCCAAGATGAATAAGCCTGGTCCCTGCCACAAAATATTCCGAGGCCTTATGTCACAAGCCTAGCAAACAGTAGGACTGACACACAGTAGATGCACAGCAAATGTTGGCTAAATGTAAAGCAGATACACTGCTCTCAGAGTTCTAAGGAAGGAACAGCTACAGCAGCTAGGAGTACAGGAAACGGGTGTTTAAATATGGCATTTGGACTGAGTGTTGCAAAGTGTTGAAGGGATCAGGTGAAGGGAACAGCACAGCCTAGCCCTGGAGGGTGAGAGCCACAGAATGTGTGAAGAGGAGGGTAAGTGGTATTTGGCTGAAGCCTGGGGGCACACAGGAGCATGGTGGGAGCTTGCTGGGGCAGAGGGGCAGATGGTGAGACTGTGCAAGGCACTGAGGGGTCCAGACGCCAGCCTGCATGCAACAGAGAGCCCTTGAAGTGTTTTGAGCAGGAGTGTGATGACCAGTTAAAAGCTATAGAGTCCACAGTTACTGCCAGGTTGCACTTCCCAAAAGGGTAGGGGCTGGTCTTACTCATCTCTGTCCAGCACAGCCAGCACAGCTGGCCCAGAGGAAGTGCCCAACAAGTGAATCACTGAATGATTATAGGATCATCAGATGGACGACTGGGGACTCCTGGACTCAGAGCTGTAGAATATCATGTTTGTATAAAAATATATGTTTAGCCCTGGCCAGTTTGCTCAATAGTTAGAGTGTCAGCCCACAGACCAAAAAGTTGTGGGTTCTATTCCCAGTCAAGGGCACATAACTCAGTTGCAGGTTCCCTATTCCTAGAAGGGGCACATGTGAGAGGCAACCAATCAATGTTTCTCTCATGTCGTTATTTCTCTCTCTCTCTCTCTCTCCCTCCCTCCCTCCCTCCCTCCCTCCTCCCTCCCTTCCACTCTCTCTAGAAAATCAATGAAAGAAATATCCTTAAGTGAGGATTAAAAATAATCTTCCCCTTGGGGCAGCCTTAGGAGGTAGGCAGGGAGATAATTATCTCAAATTTACAAAGAGGGAAACTAAGGCTCAAAGAGGGACAGTGACCTGGCCAAGGTTACCCAGCTACTTAGCAGTGAAGACCAGTGCTCTCCCCAGAAGGCTAAGCCCTGCTTGCCTTGGCATGGCCCAGGGCTGCCCAGGAGGTAAAGGCCCACCCCTCCATACTCCCTGGCACCACCCCCTCCACCTCTACCCAGTGCTGAATAGGCAGAAAAATGCAGCAAATGCTGCTTCATTGAGTGTTCTCCATACCACCCCAGCTGGGATTGGCTGCTTGTCACTAAGACAGCCTGTCCCTGCACCTATGACAGAGACAGAGCTGTTCACGGAATCTCTAGAATCCCCATGCTTGGTCTAGACCGGCCTCCACCCCCGAAGTTTGGGAAGCAAACCTATAGAGCAAGAGTCCTGCACTAGGAGTCCAGACACAGGGTCAAACCCAACTCACTCTGCAACTCTGAAGAGTCACAACCCAGTTTTAGCATCTGTTAAATGGAATGGTGGCTCTCTGCCTATTTTATAGAACTACCGTGAGGACTACATGAGGGAAGGAGTGGAAAGGAGTGTAAAAACATATGAAAAATTATAAAACAAATTTTGTCCTGGAAAATAATAATAATAAGGCTTCTCTCTACTTCAACCTGGACACTATACTCCAGCAGGACTCACTTCCCCCTCCTAGCAAAGATCAAACCAAGCTAACATTTACTGAGACTCTTCAAGGCATCAGGCTAGGGCATGCTTCCCATGTATTATTTCAAAGCCTTCTAATAACACCTGTATAAGATAGGTACCATTCTTCCAGAAACAGAGGAGGAGACTGGGGCTCCAAAAACTGAAATTACTTGCCCAAGCTCACCTAGCTTAGAAGTAGCTGAGTCAGGATTCAAACCCAGTTCCAGATGCATCTAAGTTCAGTCCCCCTTTTTTTTTACAACTTCACTCAATTAGCTCACTTCCCTCAGTCTAAAAAGCGGGGTTCCGGGCATGCCAGACACCAGGTCACCCACACCTTCCCAGCCAACAGCCCCCTTCCCTGCCCCGCTGCCTTCAATGCCCTCCTCCTCCTCCTCCTCCTCCTCCTCCTCCTCTTCCTCCTCCTCCTCCTTCTAAGTTCAGGCCCTTTTGCTCACAGCAGGCTGATTCAAGGGGCCCATTTCCACAGCCCCAAATCTCAGACATACATAATCAGTGCTCAGGGTGAGGCTGCATGTCACATACACATACTCCCAGGACCCTGACATCAGATATGCTGTGCCACCCCAAGGCTTTTGGACCAGCAGGGCCATAAGAGCTGGGTGAGGGATGGGAGGGTGGCTGGCACAGCTGGTCTTGAGCTAACTGGATCAGTCCTGGGCATGGAGCCACTTGCCTGGCTGCCCTGGCAGATGGGTGCTGGAACTAGGCCACCTGCCAAGGTTCAACCTCCATGTCCAAACCAACCTGGACACTGAGGTTCCATTTTGGCTTCCTCACACCCTGACCCTGGTGGCTAATAGTGCCTACATAGAACCAGAAGGCCAGGGATTCTCTTTCAGTGGCTTGCGCCTCCCCTGATGTGACCATATGGCCCCATATGCTCCCTGACAGCTGGACTGCCAAGGCAACTGCCTGAGGATGTCCTCTGCAGAGGCCCCAGCCACTGCCCATCCCTACCCAGAAGGCTAGTCACAGCCAGGAAAATCCCAGGCTGGAATGCCCTGCCCCCAATTTAAGACTATATGAGACCCCTCACTGGTCTCAAACTCTTCCCCTGTCAAACAGCAGTAGTGACCCTCTACCCTTTCCCTTTGTATCCCATTTCTGAGGTCCCAAACTTCCACCCAAAGTCAGTCCAGGTCTCCAGAGAAACAAATAAACTTATCCTTTTTACAGGCATAGAAACTGAGGCCACAGGGACTTGCTCAAGTGTACCACTGGGAGGCCCATACTAAAAGCCCATATTTTTTATTTTTTAAAATATATTTTTATTAATTTCAGAAAGGAAGGGAGAGGAAGAGAGAGATAGAAACATCAATGATGAGAGGGAATCATTGATCAGCTGCCTCCTGCACACCCCACAATGGGGATCGAGCCCGCAACCCAGCATTTGCCATGACCAGGAATCAAACTGTGACCTCCTGGTTCATAGGTTGATACTCAACCACTAAGCCATGCTGGCTGGGCTAAAGGCCCATATTTATGACTCCGGGACACCTGCAACATATACCCAGGTGGTAGGAATAGTGATGCCCCAGGCCCTATTCAACTCTCATGGCTTACATTGCCCCACCTGGTTTCCCACCCAGGCCAAATCTCTGCATCCTCCATTGCGTGGGGAACCATGAATGGCCCCTTAGCCATCCTGGTGAAGGCAGGCAAGGAGCCTGTCCAGCTGTTGCCCTCACTACCAACCAACCTGAATTCCCATAGCTGCCTCAGGACCACCTCCCTGCCTCTGGCTCTCCTAGCCAACCAACCCCTTCCATGACCACCAGAGGGAGCAGTTTAAATTGCAAATCTGATGGAATACCTCATCTACAACCCCTGAAGAGGGAATCAACCCACACTCCTCAGCCAGGCACTCAGGGTCCTCCTCCGTCTTGTGCCAACTTGCTCTGTGCCTGCTGTGCCCCTGCATGAACTACTCACTTGCAAACACGTTTCACTCATGCCTGCTGTTTCCCTCCTCTGTGCCTTTGCTAATGTTGTAAAGCCCTTGTTCATTCATATTCTCCATTCATTCATTTACTCAATATATTTACTGAGCATCTCCCAAGTGCCAGAAACATCTGAGGAGGTCAAAATGCACCAGCCCTTCCAATTCATCTGAAATAGCCCCTTGCTCACTCCCCTCCCCCAAGGCGTGGTGCTTGGGAGCAGATGTCTGGGCCCTAGAAGCCCACAGAAGAGACTGTGAGTGGTCAGGGTAGCCTGTCCCCATTTCCCTCAAAAGGCGGCTTGAGTGATCAGAGGTACCTTTCCTCCCTCAAGTCACCCTAAAGCCCAGCCTACCCAATAACTTCTTATCATTGAATTTGTTAGAATGCACTATTTTTATCATTTAAAACATAAAGATGGCAGGGTCAGGGCCTGGTTGGAGACAGAAATTAAAGGGGCTACCCCTTACCAGTCAGAAGGTTTGAGGGGCAAGTGGCTGTCTTTCTAAAGGGGCAGCCAGTGGGGGCTCGGAGCACCTGGCTAGGATTTTTAACCTTACAGCAGAGACCATGGACCAAAGAGGTACCCTGCTCTCTCCCTCCCCAAGGCTTAAGGCCCCAAACAGAGTGCTTATCCTGCTAGACTCAATTGGGGTGGGGGGAGGACAGAAGAACTAGGGCAGGGGGTTCAAACAGGCCTTGATGGCAGGAGTACAGCCAAACAGGCATCTGGCCATGCTCTAGCCACCTGGGTGTCAACCAGAGCATTGGTCAACACTCAGGAGGCTCAGGGACCCACAGGGGATTGGGGGAGGGTGGGGGGCGGGTAAGAGGAGAGAGAGAGAGATAACAGCTAAGAAAGACTGAGTCAGCAAGAGGGTGCCTGAGAATGAAGCTAGCAGAGGTTGAGGGAGCCACCACAAGGTTCAGTAGGCCTACCACTCCCCTCCTCAAGGCTTCCAATGGCCTAAGTGGCCCTGGGGATGAGTCTGGGCTGCCATCAGGACTGGAGAGTCACAAAGGCCTGCCTGAGGCTGAAAGCTACTCTTGCCTTCTGTGCCTCAGGTGGGCCACCAGAGAAGGAAGCATCTTAATAGACACCAGGCCCCCTCCCCCCATGTACATTTAGACCTCCCTGTGGAAACTATTCCCTTGAGGGTGAGCTCTATAGCTCCAGGATGGAGATTTCAGGAGAGTGGGAAGGGTTCCAGGTCCTAAACAGGATGATAATGCCAGGGCCCAGCCTAGAGGGGCAGGCTGGGGATGATACAACATCCCAGTGCTGAGGATAAGCAAACCATCATGCAAAGCCCTGGCAGACTCTGGTCCCAAATCTAGGAAAGTTAATGAGGGTGGGATCAAAAAGTACAAGAAGTTAAGCCAGGGAGAATCAGGCTGGGAGTGGCTGTGCCCATCTCCTTGTCCATCAGGGGAGGATGTTAGTCACAAGCACAGAACAGCTGCCCTGGGGAGACACTTCAGAGCCCTGATGCTAAGTCAGTAAAGAGGGCCAGGTGCCTTCCCTGCACCCGCCCCCCCTCACCAAAGACCAGGGTTAAAGAAAAACTTCACCAGAAGGCTGTCCTGAAACTGGAGTTCTCCTAATTCCATCTCTGCCTCAAAATCCTCCTCAGTGAAATGGAGAGGAAGTGTGCCCGTGGAGCCCCACATTCTCACAAGGTGGCTGAAAGATTCCAGAGGGAAAATGGAAGTGGAAGTAAGGCTTAAGCCTGAAATCTGGTCACACAACATATTACCAGACCCCAGAGACCCAAGTAGATACTGACTGGTCAAGCATCACACCCCTCCAGCCAGCATCTAGGCTGAGAACAAGACTTCTGACCCCACAGGCTCATACACTAAGTGCCAGGAAAGAGGGCATATGGACAAGGGCTGCTGGGGAAACCAACTGCTCCAATCCAGAAGCCAAGCTATACTGAAGGATCCAGGAGTAATCAAAGAAGGCTTCCTAGAGGAGGAGGAACCTGCCCTGAAAGCAGGGAGGATTTGGTAAAGGGGGAAGGAGGGGTTTGAGGGGTCTGATCTCTTGTCCTTCCTTGGGCTTCTCACTCCTGGGGACACACAGGTTCCCTCCCTTTCAGGGGCTCCATCCTGGACCACATCTTCCCATCCCATCTTCTACTGCAGGGGCAGGGGCTGGCATTTTTAGGGGAAGGGGCTAGGAAGTTCCCCGAGGCAGCCAGCACAGGACAGGAGTGTGGGAGGAGACTGAAGGATGGGGGTCTGGGGACACAGCACAACCACAACCTCATCACACAGAGTGAGACACACAGGAGCATGGCTCCAAGCAAATCAGGGATGGCGGGGAACCAGGCTAGAGGGCCTAGAGGTTACACACACAACACACACACACACACACACACACACACACATACACTGGGCAATCTCCCCTTACCCCCACCACAAGCCCCGTGACCTTAGCCTGGCAGGAAAGACCTGGAAGCTGTAGTCTCGCAGTCCTGCCGACCCAGGCAGGGTCACAGGAGTCCAGCGACCCTAGAGGGGCTGGAGGGGTACACACACACACACACACACACACACACACACATACACTGGGCAATCTCCCCTTACCCCCACCACAAGCCCCGTGACCTTAGCCTGGCAGGAAAGACCTGGAAGCTGTAGTCTCGCAGTCCTGCCGACCCAGGCAGGGTCACAGGAGTCCAGCGACCAGAGCGGCTCCAGCTCGGCACCTCGGGGCTGGATGGATGTCCCCAAAAGCCAGCCACTGTGCCGACTGGGTGGTAGAGACGCACCTCTTTGACCATCAGGCAGCATAGCCCGCGCCCCGCCCCATTCATCCCTCGCGTTCTCTCCTCCGGAAAGAAAGGTTTGAGTACTACCATTAAAGCGTCTCCATCCTCTCTCCGCACACACAAAGTTGTTCCAAGTCGCCAGGGTTCAGGTTACAGGCGAGGGTTAGGCGGGGCCGCGCAGTGGGAGGGCGCGCAGTCTGGAACTGAAGTGCAGTGGGTACCCCATTCCCGCTCCGCGCGTGCACGCACCCATGGCGCGCACCCAACACCCAGTCCCCACCCAGTGCCCCAAGGCTCCGGCCCAATCAGAGGCCGCGCACGCAGCACCGCCGGAGGGCAGACACCCCAACTCCTACCCTGTGCCCCGCGATCCCGACCTCCCCTCAGTGTCCCTGCTTGGCCATACTCACTCTCCTGGGGCCGCATCCCCGCCTGGCCTCCGCTCCGCTTCCCACTCTGGCTTGGTTCCCCCTCCGCAGGATTCGGCTCCGGGATTGTGGCAAAAGCAACCAGCGAGCAGAGAAGGCGTGTGCGCGCGCGTGCGCGCGGCCTGTGTGTACGCGGGAGGGCCCTGCGCTCCCCTGCGCGCCCGCTCCTGCCTCCCGCTCTCCACGCTACGATGCCAGTAGAATCCCTAACGCGCGCTCCCTCCCGCCCCGGCGCTCACATTCGCGTGCGCGCACCCTGCCGCCGCACCCAAAGGCCTGGAACCCAGGCCCGCCGGATCTCCGAAGGGCGGCCCTTGGCCCCCTCCGTCCCCTTCCCGGCTGACCCCGCCTCAGGTCCCCTGCCGCTCCCAGAGGGACCCTCTGGTGTCCCAGCTTCTGCACCATGCCCCGCCAGGCCGCGGCTGCACCATGTCCCAGCCAGGGCGCCCAATCGGGCCGCCGGTGCTCGCACCCAGAGGCTCCAGCTCCTTCCTACTAGCCCGCGCCTCCGCCTGCAGCCTCCAGGTCCGCTCTCTCCCGCTATCTACCTTGCCACCGCCCTCTCCAGCGTCCCCTGCTCCCCGCCGCCCTACTCCTCTCACAGTCTCCGCATTACATTGGGTACCGCCCGCCGCTCGCTGGGCCCAGGGTTCGAGCACACAGTGGGCGGCGAGGGGACCCCAAGGCGCCGGATCCAGGTGCCCCGGGCCGCCGCCCCTTCTGCTCTCCGCTTCCTCTGACCCTTCTACCTCTGGCCTGTCCGGCGGCGTCGGCCTCTGCTAGCCTCAGCTATCTCTAACAACCCCCATCTCGCTCGGGTTTAAAGGGATAGCGCACCGGGTTAGACTTGCCCCACCCGGGGCATCCATAAGAGCGGCCTGGCCGCCGCACGGACGGTCCTGGAAGGTGATGCAGCCTGGGCCCGTGGTGCGCCGAGGTTGAGCCCGGTCTTCCCCACCTGGAGGTGAGTCAAGGACAGGGGTGGTCTGAAGTTTCTCAGACTAGTACACCATCCAGGGTGCATTCAGTGCTTGTTGGCTGCTAAGCCTAGGAGCAGGCTGGTGGTGTGGAAGAAGTGCAGGATGGGCGCTGGGACTGCGTGGCCAGGAGAGGAAGGATCAGGGAAGCAGATGTCTGAATCTGAGACCAGGATGAAGACACCTGTCATGCTGGGAGGACAGAGCTCATAAGGTGACTTCCCACTCCTGCTGCCTGCCTCTCTCTGGGCCTCAGTTCTGGGGCCATGCCCCCCCCCCCCATATGGTATTAGATCCCATAGGAGAGGGAGACCCAAGGCAGGTCTTCAGTCCCCAGAATTCTGCTTCTGAGAGCTGGGGCCACCATCACCCCACCCTCACCAGGCCTGGTCTTCCCTCTCCCTCATTCTATAACCTTCTTTCTCTATTCTCCTCTTCAATGGAGCAAGGCAAAGAGATACAGGGACCTACTAGGGATAGCACACTACAGTTTGTAGAGCTCTTTCACATCCTAGATCTCCCTGGACCCTCGTGACACCACCTAAGAACTAAAGTATACCCCTAGACTCCTGGTCAGCCTGATCCTGGGCAGGGCTGGTGCATGAGCACTTCATCTTCTTCCTCTCACCACCCCAGACAGACCCTTGCTCCCCAACCACCACGGAGGGATACATTTTGCTCATTTGTTTACTGCGCATCTATTATGTGCCCCACCCTGTGCTAGGTACTGGGGACACATTCCTACCCTCAAAAAAAATGAGACAGCAGGAGGTATGATGGAACTTTTGGGAATGGAGGAGGTCCAGGAGAGCTCCTGCAGGAGATGACATTGAAGCTAGGAATTGAAGGATGAGTAGGAGTTGACCAGGCAGAAAGGAACATAAAGGGTATCCATGCCAAGAGAAGAGCATGTGCAAAGAACTGGAAGTGGGAAATAAGAAAGGATGAGTGTATGGGGCGGGGGGGCGGGGGGAGAGCTATAAGAGCCTTGAATTGAGGAGTTTCAACTTTGTTCTGGGTCAGCAGCGGGACTACCCTTAGCAAATCTAGGCAGAAGCCCTCCCCATCTTTCAGCCATTACAGAGGTATAGCTAAGGGCTTCCCAAATCCCGGAGCTTTTGAAAGAGGCCTCCTCTTCTCTCTTTATGCCCAGTCCCAACCTCTGCTCCCCATCTCTGCAGCCCGATGCAGTATAGCGTCCCCCTGCTGGTCAGAGTTAGAAGTGGGCGAAACCTAGGCTCCACTGTGATCAGGATACTAGTATGAGTCCAAAGAGGGCCAGACTTGGGCACCCACATATCAAGGTGCTCTGTAAAGACCCCAGACTTTGGTATCAGGCATACCCCATGCCAGTTCTAGCTTTAGTGTCCTCCTCTGTACAGTGGAAATAAAAATACTCAGCCACCAAGGGGGTTGGCACAGGAATGACCCTGCACACAGTAGATATTCAGCAAATGACCTTTTTCTTCCCCACATCTGAGTTTGGCTTTGTGGCCCATCCCAAAGTCCCTTATTGTGTTCCTTGCTTGTCTGGCCATTTTCCTTCTGCCTTCTTACCAGACTTCCTGGGGCCTCTAGGGACATGAGCTCATGGCTGTTGCCTACTCTGGCTCAACACACCCCCTACGGAGTCTTCCCAGGGCTCCCATGGGCCCTAGGGAAGCCAAACAGAGACAAACAGCCTTTCCCTAGAGTCCTTGACATCCAAGCTGTCACATTCCCAGTCTACATCCCCATCCATTTCTCCCACTCTCCTGTTCTGGGAGCCGCACAGACTTTGTGTCTGTGCTTGAGAATTTATGCCCCCAGCTTTGCTCTGCAGCTGCAGGTATGTAGCATGCCCTCTCTGAATTTCAAGTTCCTCCCCAAGTATGGGAGCAAGCTTGTGTGCCACATAGGGGCAATGAACATAAGTCTAACATTTATTTCCCCTCAGTAGGCCCAGGCCTTGGCCTTCTAGCCAGCAGTTCTGCACAGAGCCAGGCAGGTACAGAGGTACCATCTGTAGCCCCTATGTCCTGCCCTGTGCTAGTGGCCAGTAGCTATTGCCACCTGTGCCACCCAGTAGGCTTTACAGCGAGGCAAGGCATGAATAATGAACAGGCCCACTTGGAGGAACCACTCACTGCTGCCAGAGCAGCATCAGCTGGGGGCCTGGGGCAGAAGTAAGACCAGTGTGGCAGCTCCGGGAAGGAGCCCCTTCACTATAGCTGGGAGCTTGCTATTTCCTGACACAAGGACTAGGTCAATGCCTCTGCAGATGCACACCCAGGGCCCCTGTGCTATTTTCAGCTATCTCCACAGGCCAATAGGGGAGATCTGGCAGTATCCCAGACCTAGTCACCAAGCCAGATCCACCCCAGGATGATTGCCCACCGGGAGTCTCAGGAGACAGTGGACATGTCCTGCCTGCCTTCACAGCAAACCCCTGGCTTCCTGGGTCAGGCTGAAAAGTAAATAGGGTGACCAAGGTTCAAAGAAATTTCCCACCCAGCCAGGCTATCTGCTTGCTGTCTCTCATCCTTTCTCCCCACCTCCAAGTCTTTCTCTATCTCCACCACCACTTGGCTTCCACACAATCCATTCACTTCTAAAATCCTTTCATCCTTAAAAAGCCTTCCTTGGCTACCCTCTGCCTTGCTCCAATCTCCCTCCTTCTCTCTACTCTTAACCAACTATGTGTCAGGAATTTTCATTCATTGGATCATCCTCATACTAATCTGGTATTATCATTCCCATTTCAGAGAGGGAAAACCAAGGTTCAATGTGGAGTTCCAGGATTTGAACTAAGAGCCATTGTTCTTTATTCTTTCCACAAAAATTATTGAAGGCAATGAAACTAGACCACCAACTTACACCATACACAAAAATAAACTCAAAATGGATAAAGGACTTAAACATAAGACGGGAAAACAGAAAAATCTTACAAGACTCCATAGGCAGCAAAATATCAGACATGTGTCATAGCAATATCTTTACCAATACAGCTCCTAGGGCGGTGATGGCGAACCTATGACACGCGTGTCAGAGGTGACACGCGAACTCATTTTTTTGGTTGATTTTTCTTTGTTAAATGGCATTTAAATATATAAAATAAATATCAAAAATATAAATCTTTGTTTTACTATGGTTGCAAATATCAAAAAATTTCTATATGTGACACGGCACCAGAGTTAAGTGAGAAAATAAACAAATGGGACTACATCAAAATAAAAAGCTTCTGCACAGCAAAAGGAACCATCAACAAAACAATAAGAAAGCCCACTGCATGGAGAACATATTTGCCAATGTTATCTCCAATAAGGGTTTAATCTCCAAAATTTACAGGGAACTCATACAATTTAACAAAAGGAAGATAAACAAGTCAATCAAAAAATGTGCAAAGGAACTAAATAGACACTTTTTGAAAGAGGACATACAGAAGGCCAAGAGACATATGAAAACATGCTCAAAGTCACTAATCATTCAAGAGATGCAAATCAAAACAACAGTGAGGTACCATTTCACACCTGTCAGAATGCCTATCATCAATAAATCAACAAACGACAAGTGCTGGAGAGGATATGGAGAAAAAGGAACCCTGGTGCACTGCTGGTGGGAATGCAGACTACTGCAGCCACTGTGGAAAATAGTATGGAGATTCCTCAAAAAATTAAAAATGGAACTCACATTCGAACCAGCAATTCCACTTCTGGGAATGTATCCCAAGAAACGAGAAACACCGATCAGAAAGGGCTACTATGTTCATAGCAGCACAATTTACAATAGCTAAGATTTGGAAACAGCCTAAGTGCCCTTCAGCAGATGAGTGGATTAAAAAACTGTGGTACATCTACACAATGGAATACTATGCTGCTGTAAAAAAGAAGGAACTTTTACCATTTGAGACAGCATGGATGGATCTGGAGGGCATTATGCTAAGTGAAATAAGCCAGTTGGAGAAAGATAAAAATCACATGATCTCACTCATATCTATAATAATAAAAGCATAATATGCTAATTAGACTGGACGTCCTTCCAGACAACCTTCCAGACAAAGCTGGAGCTGCAAGGTAAGCCCGGGTCCCGGGTGCCAGAGGGAAGCTGGTGCCAGCAGACTGGGAAAGGAATGCCTATTCTTGCATGAATTTTATGCATCGGGCCTCTATTGTGGGATATAATGAACAACATAAACTGATGAAAAAAAATAGATCCAGAGACAGTTTCCTCAAAAAACTAAAAATGGAACTCCCATTTGACCCAATGATCCCACTTCTAGGAATATATCCCAAGAATCTAGAAACACCAATCAGAAAGGACATATACACCCCTATGTTCATAGCAGCACAATTTACAATAGCTAAGATTTGGAAACAGCCTAAGTGCCC
>NW_005371399.1:247173-248845 GCF_000412655.1 Myotis brandtii | reverse complement strand
GGGTCAATCGGGGAAAAGGAGACATATGTAATACTTTAAACAAACAAAATTATTGAGGGGCTACTTCATGCCAGGCAGTGTGCCAGGTGAGGGGAATACACATCAGAGTTCTTAGAGTCTAGAGAAAGAAACAGACAGAAATCAAACCATCATGCAAAGAAATATAAAATTACAACTGTGACAAGTGCTATGAAGAGCTGTGAGGCTGTTAGGTCAAGGTCTGGTCTGTTCTTGGGAAAGGCTTCCTACAGAATGTGACATTTGACCTAGGATCAAAAAATTGGGTAGATATTAACTTGGAGAAGTAGGGGGCTCCAGAGAGAAGGACTAACACATGCAAAGGACTTGTGGTGAGAAGAGGGAGAGAAAGGGAATTGGAGATGCGGCTGCAGATGGCATGGGGCCAGAATAACAGGTCCTTGTGGGTACCACAAGGAGTTAGGGATTTAGTTTGGTAACTCTGAGCTGACCCTGGAGGTTTGAAGCAGAAGACAGTGGCCCACTGTTCCTCTAACTGCTTCCCAGGCCACCACACGGCATCCTACACCCAGAGAGCACTTCTACCCCCTTCTTCTGATGCCCATGTCCTCACACAAGGTAGAGCATGCTGGAGATTCAGACTTCGCAGCTGGGCTGGCAGCATGGGGTCAGGAGACATTGGTTCAGCCTCCATGCAAACTCTTGCTGAGAAACTTTGGGCTGTGTCTGCCCCCTCATCCCCCTACACCCCACCCCGTTCCCCGTAACTGTAAGCTAAGGTGGGCTAATCCTCCCTGCCATCTCCTGGCTGATCCAGGACCAGAGTCTGTAACAAGGGATGTAGAAAATTCAACAGTCAAAAAGGTACCCACTCCCCAGCTGGATTCCAGAGCCTAAAGCCCTGCAGGTGGGGAGAGGGGCTGCTTGGGGCCTACTACATACCTAGGGCCTTCCCATCCCTCCTCCACTCCTGAGTTTACTTCCCCAGACCTCCCCACCCCCACCCCAACCTAGCCTCTGCTCTCACTCACTGCTCCCCTCATCAGATGTCTGGGAATCCCTGCTGGTCTATAAGAGCTATATTGGATCCTTGGGCCTTTGGTTTCCAATCTGCAAAGAAGAATAATTATTTGCTCCTCCCATCTCCCTGGTCAGAAGAAAGGATGAAGGAAACTGGAATTCTAGGTATAACCTCAAGCTACTCTATCAGGGGCACTGCTCCCTCCCCAAATCAACATAACTGGGGGAAATAGACACACCAGCTGACCTTATAAAACATCCCCTTGAAAAATCTTAGCCAGCTTCCCCTCCCCAAGGACACAGCACACCTCCCCAATAGGACTGTATCACCTTCACAGGTGCCACCAGGCAGAGACAGCCATATGGGTCCTGTTTACAGGTTGGAAACAGGCTCCAGAGAGAAGAGGCTGGATGGAGTCACAACAAGCCCCCATCTTAGTTCATCCCAGGCTGCCTGGGGGAGTCCAGGGAAGAGGAACTATGTAGGGTGTCACTTCCCCTCCACTCCAGGGCTCCCTAGTGGGTCCAATGGACAGGAGGTGGGGCTGCTACAGAGCTCACTCACTCCCTGGCAGCACTGGACTCTTGTTCTTGGAGGCTTTCTTATGTTTTTATTGATGAGGGAGAGAGAGAGAGAGAGAGAGAGAGAGAGAGAGAGAGAGAGAGAAGAGAA
>NW_005371399.1:245832-247036 GCF_000412655.1 Myotis brandtii | reverse complement strand
GAGGAGGGAGAGGGGAGAGGAGGGAGAGGGGAGAGGAGAGAGGAGAGAGGAGAGAGAGAAACATCGATCAGTTGCCTCCAGTTGAACCCACAACCTGGGTATGTGCCCTGACTGGGAATTGAACTGGCAACCTTTCAGTGCATGGGACAATGCTCAACCAACTGAGCCACACTGGCCAGGGCTTGCCTTATCTTTTTAAGGGCCTATCCTAAGAATACTGGATGACCCTGAAGGAGCTGTCCCCAGATTAGCTGGGAGCCTTCAGCTAATGGAGCAGGGGCCAGGTCAACTTTTTGAGAGGGCCTGGGTCAGTCCACATCAGCTTTTTCTACAGTAATACTTGCCTGTAACATGGGGTAGTGCTTTCCTGTCCACACACCTATCACATGTACCTTCTCAGTGAAGCCTCGCTATAGCCCAGGGAAGTAGGAACAAGGATGATCTTCATTTACAGATAAGGAAATTGAGGCACAGGCTTATGGCCAGTATGAACATTAGGGATCTGCAGAGTCACACAACAGAAGCTCAGGAAAGGATAGTGCCAGAGCAGCAGAAGTGGTGGATGTTGGGGTCTAGGCAGAGAGGTGACCCTGCCTATTACTGAGAGGAGGGATTGGACTAGCAGTTTGGGAGGCCAGTGGGACAAGGGGAGTTTGGGGACCTGGAAGTGTGTACATCTCAGGGGAAAGACCTGCCATTCAGCTCCCATTCAGAGAGTGGGCCCTGTGCCAGGCTCCATGGGGAACTCACAGGGTGTGAGCACACAGGCACATGGTCAGATCCATAGAGAAATGCCAAGATTCCAGGTTCTAGAGTGGGTACTGTGTCAGGGTTGAGGGATGGAGGCTGGCAGGGTCACAGAACTGATTGTCAGTAGCTCAGGGAGCCTGGCCCTGGTCTCAGAGGAGAGGAGGGGGCCTACTGCAGTCACTTGGGCTGATATCAGCCAGATATAGTTCTCCCAAAAAGGTGATGGAATGGCTGCTACCCTTAAAGGATGTGTAGGAATTCACTGGGCAGGTGAGTGGGGCCTAGGGAGTGGGGAGTGTACTGGTAGGGGCACAGTTGGGTCTGGGTCACCTCTGGTTCCTCAGCACCTACCAGCCCAGGCCTGGCCATGGCAGGGATTCAGGGAGTATGTGCTTATCACATGGATGATGTTTGAATGCAAGAGGGAAGGAAAAGAGGGGAAGGGAGGGGAAGA
>NW_005371399.1:239195-245813 GCF_000412655.1 Myotis brandtii | reverse complement strand
AAGAAAGAAAGAAAGAAAGAAAGAAAGGAAGGAAGGAAGGAAGGAAGGAAGGAAGGAAGGAAGGAAGGAAGGAAGGAAGGAAGGAAGGAAGCGGAGAAGGGGAAGGGGAAGGGGAAGGGTAAAGGGAAAGGGAAAGGGAAAGGGAAGGGAACCTTTTTGTCTGAGCACAGACAAAAAAAATAACAAAGCACCCACACTCTTTTTTTTTTATTATTCTTTTTAAAAAAATATTATAAGTATTACAAAGGGTATTACATATGTGTCCTTTTTTTCCCGCCCTTGACAATCCCCTGGCCTCCCCTACCCCCCAGTGTCTTATGTCCATTGGTTATGCTTATATGCATGCATACAAGTCCTTCGGTTGATCTCTTACCCCCTTCCCTCCTGCCCCCCAACCCTCCCCAGCCTTCCCGCTGCAGTTTGACAATCTGTTTGAGGCAGCTCTGCCTCTGTATCTATTATTGTTCAAGAGTTTGTAATGGTCTCTATTATCCATGAATGTGTGAGATCATGTGGTATTTTTCCTTCATTGACTGGCTTGTTTCACTTAGCATAATGCTCTCCAGTTCCATCCATGCTGTTGCAAATGCTAAGAGTTCCTTCTTTTTTACAGCAGCATAGTATTCCATCGTGTAGATGTACCACAGTTTTCTAATCCATTCATCTACTGATGGGCACTTAGGCTGTTTCCAGATCTTAGCTATGCACCCACACTCTTGAGGGTATAGCTGGATGGTAAGCAGGGTGCACTGGGAACAGGTGGCAGGGCAGGGTGTCAGGGCTAAGTCAGCAAGATCCTTGAATGCCATGGAGGATGATTGGACTTTGAAGGTGTTTAAGAGGATGCCGAAACCGGTTTGGCTCATTGGATAGAGCGTCGGCCTGCGGACTGAGGGGTCCCGGGTTCGATTCCGGTCAAGGGCATGTACCTGGGTTGTGGGCACATCCCCAGTGGGAGATGTGCAGGAGGCAGCTGATCGATGTTTCTCTCATCGATGTTTCTAACTCTCTATCTCTCTCCCTTCCTCTCTGTAAAAAATCAATAAAATATATTTAAAAAAAAAAAAGAGGAGGTAGATGGTCAGATCCGAATTCGTGGACACTCCCTCTGACTTTTGTGAAGAGGATGGATTGAAGGGCGTGAGACTAGGGGTGGAGCCTGGAGGGAAGGCTGTTGGGGTCATCCAGGTAAGGGAATGCAGTGGGTGAACAGGTCCAAAGTTAGATACTTAAGAATTAAGAGGCAAAATTTCAGGAGTCTGGGTATGAAAGTAGGAAAGAAGATGTCCCCAAAGCCTTCCAACAGAGTAACTGCTGTTTGCTGGGAGCTGACCTTGTTCCAAGGAACCCTTACACCAGCATCCCTCAGTTGCAGTATGTAGAGGGCACCATGGCACACTGCACAGGCCCCTTCAGGGTGGGACATGCCTCCCTTTGCTGGACATGTTGAGACTGGCAGACCACGGGTGAGTACCTTCCCTCCCGAAGAGAGGTGTACCTTGCCCAAGACCTTGCCCTTTCAGCGACTTGTCAAAGCAGGGGATAAAGACCCAACCTTCTTGCCCCAACTCAGGGCAACCCTGCAAAGAACACTTAAGTCCCAACCCATCAGAGTCCACCTTCTCCCTTGCCCTATGTTGCTTCTCCCTCTGTCCCTCTCCCCATGGCTATTGATCCCAGTAAACCTCTTGCATACTAATCTCCCTCCATGCACTGGTATTATCATATCCATCTTACCCATAAGGAAATTGAGGCTCAGAGATGTTAAGTGTCTTGCCCACCCCTGTTGCACAGCTGATGAGTGGCAGGCCAGGGTCCCTGGCTGGCTGGGGGAAGGGTGGAGGGTAGAGTTTGTGGTTAGACCACAGAGAAGGCCAGTGTAGCCCATAGGCCAGTGCTAAGCAGGGACTTGTTCCATCTGCCTCTCTCTCTCCCCATTCCACAGATGGGGAAATTGAGCTCAGAATGTCATTTAATGATGGCCCCAAGTGTATTCCCTAGGGTTATGCCTCCCAGCTCAGCACTTTGAACCAGAGTGATGTTTCTTCCTGCCTGTCCCCTTTACAGCAGGGCTCAGAGACCTGACTGGATCAACCCTTCCCAATTTCCCAAGGATGAAATGAGGCACCTGTCGCTCCCCTGGCCGGTCACAGAGACCTGTGCAGCAGGCTGAGTTGCCCAGCCCTGGCATGAATCTGATGTATTAGGCTAGGTGAGGAGGCAGGCATTTGATTGGCACAGTAGAGCAAACAGACTGGAAGGAAATCTATTTGAGTGTTTGATTGATTTTATTTTTTTAAATCCTCACCCAAGGACATGTTCATTGATTTTGAGAGAGAGAGAGAGAGAGAGAGAGAGAGAGAGAGAGAGAAACATTGATGTGAGAGAGAAACATCAATTGGTGGCCTCCTGTATGCGCTCCAACCAAGGATTGAATCCACAACCTAGGTATGTGCCCTGACCAGAAATAGAACCCATGACCTTTTGATGTATGGGATGATACTCCAACCAACTGAGCCACACTGGCCAGGACAATTAATTTTAATTAATTTTTAATTTAAAGTAATGCACCCCATTTGACATTGCACAATCACTACACTGCTGGCATTCGTCACTGCTGCTGCTGCTGCTGCTGCTGCTTGGTGTGCCCAGTGGCTCCCTGCCCTTCTATCAGATGAGCCAGACACTCACATAGCAGACTGGCCCTTTGCAAAACCTGGGAAAGAGTCCCCTCCAAGGGTTTTGCCCCTTCTGTCCAGGAGTAGAGCATCTGGTGAGTCTCCTCTGTGTGGAATGCTCCCTCCTGGGAGGGCCCAGTTGGGCCATTATCTGTTCCAAAGTTTGGACTCAGGTGAGGTCACAGATCATTTGGGGGAACAAGGGAGATTCTGGATGCACCTGAGCTCATAGTTACCCAGGCCACCCATATGCAAGGGCAATCCTATACCTAAAGTCAGATCTATCTTTAAAAAGCATAATCCCAGTTGTCGTGATCTACAACTTCGAGGTCAAAGCTCTCCTGTCTCTGTTGATTTGGAATTTGACCACATATGGGGTGGGGAAAGTTTATCTGAATTGGGAGAGACTAAGTCCATCACACTCTGTAGCTCCTGGCCCACCCCTCTCCCCACACCAGGCCTCATGCCCTTTGATCATTATCCTGTGGGGTAGAGAACAGAGACTGTGAAGTGAGGCAGACTTGGTTATAATCCTAGCTCTGCTACTTATGAGCTGTGTGACCTTGGATAAGTCACATAATCTTTTTCTTAATATAGTTTATTGATTTTTTACAGAGAGGAAGGGAGAGGGATAGAGAGTTAGAAACATCGATGAGAGAGAAGCATCGATTAGCTGCCTCCTGCACACCCCCTACTGGGGATGTTCCTGCAACCAAGGTACATGCCCTTGACCAGAATCGAACCTGGGACCCTTTAGTCCTCAGGCCAACGCTCTATCCAGTGAACCAAACCGGCTAGGGCAAGTCACATAATCTTACTGAACATGGCCTTTAAGGACCTTTTTGACTGTGTTTCTTTCTTGTTCCCCTTCAGACCTCACCCTCTACAGAGATATCTACAGAACACAACATTCAATAGCCTCCTCCAGGAAGCCCTCCCTTATTAAGCTTTCTTTTATCCCTACCACTGCTATTCCCAGGTGCTAGCCCTGCCCTGAACACAAGCCCTCTCTGACCCTTCCTGCACCCTCTATATTTCAACTGTGTACTACACACTCTGCACAGGCTAGTGGACTACAGAGAACAGGGCCTTTAATGCAGACATCCCTGGTTCAATTCAAGCTCAGCTCTATGCTGGTGCTTAGGCCCATCCCTTGAGCACCTAAAATTCGAGTAATCCAAATTGAACTCATCTTCCCTCCCCTCACCAATTCTTGCTTCTTTTTCTTTCCTAACTCAGTAAACAACACCCAATCAACCAACTGCTCAAGCCAGAGAGCTAGGAACCACTGGGACTACGCCTTCTGCCTCATCCCCCACATCCAACTCTGCACCAGGTCTTCTGTCCCCACCCTCAACTACATACCCTCTAATGGGGCTGGCAGAGGGGAGGAGAAGGGTTCTCTGTGGTATTTACTCCAGTGCCTGGCAGGGCTGGGAGAGCCTTCAGAGACTAGCCAGTCCTATCCTCCCATTTTACAGATGAGGACACTGAAGCCCAAAGAGGGACAGAGGCTGCCTTGAACCCACAAGTGAACTGCCCATAGCAGTGCCACACTGAGAAGCCAGGTCTCCGCTATGGCCCAGGTGGGAATCTCAGAGAGGTCATGTTTAAGGCCAGGCCCTGTGGTAGTTGCAGAATTAAACCTGAAGTCCCAGCCCACTTCCACCTACACCCCAGGCCCAGAAGGGCTACAGGGAAGGATTGAGGGGTTGGGGCTGTGTTCAAGTTCCCAGGCAGGAAGAATAATCCACTGATGGGAGCTCATGAAAACCAGACATCACTTCATAACAATGCCACAGCCTGGCCCCAGGAGTCCCTCTTGGATGTGGCCATAAGAGCAAAGAGGAAGGGGCTTTAGCCATGATTAGAGCTAGTGGTCATTCTCTATGGGCCCCCCTCACAGTGTCTGCTCAAATGAAAATTAATGCATTCCAAAGATAGATAAATACCACATGATCTCACTCATTTGTGGAATATAAAGAACACAATAAACTATTGAACAAAAATAGATAGAGGCAAAGAAGCATCGAACAGACTGTCAAACTACAGCGGGAAGGTAGGGGAGGGTTGGGGGGGTGGTAAGAGATCAACCGAAGGACTTGTATGCATGCATATAAGCACACCAGGGGGCGGGGGGCAGTGAGGGCAAGTACCAGGGGGAAGGGGAAGCCTGGGGGAAGGTCAATGGGGGGGAAAAAGGGAGACATATGTACTACTATTTGTAATACCTTAAACAATAATAAATAAATAAATAAATAATAAAAAATAAAATTAATGCATTCCCAACCATCAGAAGAATTGGTAGGAAAGAGGCCATGAAGGGGAGTCCTCCCAGTTAGAGGTCCCAGGGAGGGAACCCAGGGTGGACAGGGCTACTACCTTTTACTGAGCACCTTTTATTGAGCACCTTTTGCATGCTGGGCACAGTGCTAAGGGTTTGACAAGCTTCTACCCTGTGGCTATAAGGCCACCTCCATATGACCCAAGCATCACTCTAACCCTCCAGGCCTCAGTTTCCTCTCATGTAAAATAAAATTAGTAATAATAACTACCTCTAGAGGCTGTTAGGTGATTAAATAAGAAAAGGTTGTGTAAAGTATCTCCTACAGAGAGAGACAAAATGGCAACGGTACGGATGTGTCCCGAGCCTTGTCCCAGAGCAGATAGGGTGAGCAGCTGAAACGAGTAACATCCAGCCCGAATTGGCAAAGGAGACTCAGCTGGGAGACGGTTTGCAGCTGGAAAGGGCAGAGGATCCCTGGAGAAAGGTAAAATCAAGGCTCTGGGAAGGATAATCTGCCAGACCTCTGAGCCCTGAGGATCAGAGGGGATCCACACAGCACCAACTTGAGCCGCGTCCCTTGGGACAGTCACAGTGTCTGACTGTGGAAAGAAGGTCTGCAGAACTGCTAGGCTGCAGGGGACTCTAGACCTGGGTCCACAGTCAGGAAAAGCTGAAGAGGAGTGCTGGCAGAAGAGGAGTGCTCAGAGGTGCAGCCTCTCCCCCACTCTGTGGCCTGTGCCTTTCTTCATTGAGCTTAGTGCATAGGTCCTTTCAGATACAGACACTTACCCATGGCTGGAGTGTGGGAGAAGGTGCGAACTTTTGGAATCTGGGGAAAGAGGGGGGTCCAGGAGAAGTGGCAGCGAGTTTGGCGCTGAGTCATGCCTGAGCCCAGGACCTAGGCAACCATTTTGTCCTGAAGAGATAGCCCCTCCCCTCCAGTATCCAGGCAACCAATACAGCCACACCAGATTCCACCCTGAATGGTACAAAGGATCTAAAAAAAAATCTAAATAGTCCCTGAGAGTCCAAAGGGACTGTCCTAAAGAGAGACCTTTAGTCCAAGCAACGGGAACCTGAGAAACAGTACAGTACAGAAGACTGGGATCTTGAGCCAGCCAAAGAAAGACTTAACTTTTTCATTTTTATTTTTATTTTTTTATTATTATTATTTTGTTATCTCTTTTTTTTCTTTATTTTCCTTTTTTGTTTGTTGCTTTATTTTCTATTTCTTTTCGCATTATTTTTCCATCATTTTATTTTATTTTATTTGCTATTTTTTATTTTTATACCATTTTTTAAATCAATTTTTTTGTAAATTTATTATTATTTTCTTCTCATTCTCTTTCCTCTTATCCACTCATCCCCTTTCTACTTCCTCTATACTGAACTGAGATCCTCCCCATATTCATCCAATTCTTAACTTTATTTTCTGTATATAAGCTCAGCCTCAACAGATTCTGCCCCCACCCTCTTTGCTGGGGTTTGGTGTTTGTATTCTTTTTGTTTGTTTGTTTGTTTATCTATTGATTCTGTGGTGTTTTCCATATATCCTATCTAATAATAGACAAACACGGTAATTGACCGTACCTTCGCTACACCTCCCATTGGCTAATCAGCGTGATATGCAAATTAACCGCCAACAAAGATGGT
>NW_005371399.1:234149-238482 GCF_000412655.1 Myotis brandtii | reverse complement strand
TTTTGTGCACCGGGCCTCTAGTATATATATATATTCTCCCTTTGTCTTCCTTTTTCTTTTCTCTCTTATCTTTTTCTCTCTCTTCAATATCATTTATGCTTTCTTTTCTCTCCCCTAATTCTCTTTTCTCAGGTGGTCACTTATAGTGGGGCTATTGTCATGAGTACATTTGTGCTTTGTTCCCTTTGTGCTGTGTCTTGTCGAGGTGAATTGTATCCTGTCTGGCCAGGTGCTAGACAGCGAGCCTCATAACCAGACACCTGGAGAGGAAACTACATCCACAAATGGTTCAATAACACCCCAGACCCAACTACAGAGGCAGGAAGAAGGCGGCAGTGAGGGAGAGAGCATGAGTGAGTGAGGGAACAAAAGAGCAGTGTGTGGTCATGTGGGATGTGTGTGTGTGTATGTGAGTGAGGCACAGTTAGATCCTGCAGGACCTTCAGGGGCAGGCTAACTGGGCTCGCCTAACTAGGCAGCCTCTGGACCATAGTAAAAAGTACCAGGAAGCTGGCTCGTCCTCAGAGGCCTAGCCTTTTGAAGGGGAGAGCTGCTGTGACTCAGAGCCCAGCCTCACCACCACCCAGGGTGCCCTCAGATAACACCTGGGACTCTACAGCCACCCCTGCTAGGGACCTGCTACCTCGGCTATGGTCCCATGGTAAACAAGTCTCCAGCCACCATGGGTGCAGGCTCCTGTGAGTTCTGAAGCATGTTCCGCCCTCACCGGCCAATGCCTTAGCCCAGGGCACTGCAACCACATGAGCAGCAGACACATGAGCAGCCCACTCCTTTCCAAGGAGCAGCAGCCCCGCAAGCAGCCTGCCCCAGGCCTAAGAACAGAAGCCTCACGTGGTCTGCCCCTTTCTTGGAGCAGCAGCTGTGTGAGCAGCCCGCTCCCCTGTCCAAGGAGTAGCAACCACGTGAGCAGCCTGCCCTGTCCAAGGACCAGCAGCCGCACGAGCAGCCTGCCCACGATTGAGGAGCAGCATCCCCGTGCAGCCCACCCCTGTCTGAGGAGAAGCAGCTTCACAGCCCGCACCCTGCACCTGTCTGAGGAGCAGCAGCTGTGCGAGCAACCTGCCCCCATCCGAGGAGCAGCAGCTGTGTGAGCAGCCCACACCCGTACCAGGAACAGCAGCACTGCAAGCAGCCCACCCCAATTCAAGGAGCAGTAGCTGCCTGAGCAGCCAGCCCCAGTCCAAGGAGCAGCAGCCACATGAGCAGACTGCCCACGTCCGAGGAGCGGCAGCCCTGCGCAGTCCACACTGGTCCAAGGAGCAGCAGCCACACACAGCCTGCACCTGTCCAACAAGCAACAGCTGGGTGAGCGGCCTGCCCCCATCCAAGGAGCAGCAGCTGCACGTGCAGCTTGCTCCTGCCCGAGGAGCAGCAGTTGCACAAGCAGCCCATTACCCTGTCCAAGGAGCAGCAGCCACGCAAGCAGACCGCCCCCATATGAGGAGCAGCAGCTGCGTGAGCAGCCCACACCCGTACAAGGAGCAGTAGCCGTGTAAGCAACCTGCCCCTGTCCAAGAAGTGGCAGCCTCACGAGCAGCCAGCCCCATCTGAGGAACAGCAGCAGCGTGCACCCAGCCCTGATCCAAGGAGCAGCAGCCACATGAGCAGGCCGCCCCATCCAAGGAGCAGAAGCCACATGAACAGCCTGCCCCTGTCCAAGAAACAGCAGCCACGCTCAGCCTGCCGCCATCTGAGGAGCAGCAGCCTCGTGATCAGCCCACCACTGTCCAAGGAACAGCAGCTTAGCGAGCAGCCTCCCCCACCAGCCAGAGGTGACACCACTGCTGCGAACAGCACCCACCAGAGGAGCCACTGCCAACTGAGGAACAGCTGCTTCCGCGACCACCCGAGGAGCAACCACAGCCCAAGGAGCCACTGCCACCCAAGGAGCAGTCCCTGCAAGACTCGACATCTAGATCAGTAGGTGAGACCCAAAATGGGTAGACAAAGAAACCCCCAAAGGAAAGAAAAGGAGGACTCGCCAGAAAAGGAGCTATGTGAAACAGAGGCATGCAATATCTCAGAAAAAGAATTCAGAATACGGGTCCTACAATTCATAAACCACATGGAGGAAAAAATCAACATCTCATTTAAGAATCAAGAATAAATGAAGAGTGATATCGCTGCAATAAAAAACACCATGGAAAGTTTCAACAGTAGACTAGGAGAAGCGGAGGACCGAATTAGCAAATTAGAAGACAGGGAAGCAAAACACACCCAAACAGAACTGCAATTGGACAAAAAAAATAAAAGACAGGAGGAGAGCCTAGGGAACTCTGGGACAACATGAAATTAAGAAAAATATAAATAATAGGGGTGCCAGAACAACAGGAAGCGGAACAAGGGTTAGAAAACCTATTTGAAGAGATAATGTCAGAAAACTTCCCTGAGGTGGGGAAGAATAAAGTCAAATAAGCACAGAGAGTTCCAAACAAGATGAACCCGAAAAGACCCACACCAAGACACATCATAATTATGATGGCAAATGTTCAGGACAAAGAGAGAATCTTACAGGCTGCAAGGGAGAGACAAAAAGTTACATACAAGGGATCTCCCATTAGATTATCAAATGATTTCTCAACAGAAACACATTAGGCCAGAAAAGAATGGAAGGAAATTTACAAAGTGATGCAAAGCAAGGGACTGAATCCAAGAATACTCTATCCAGCAAGGCTCTCATTCAAAATTAAAAGGGAAATAAGAAGCTTAACAGACACACAAAAAAAAAAAGGCTAAGGGAGTTTATCACCACCAAGCCAGCAATGCAAGAAATGTTAAAGGCACAAAAAATAATAATGGCTACAAACAAGTAGGTTTCAATAATAACTTTAAAAGTAAATGGACTAAATGCTCCAATCAAAAGACATTGAGTGGGTGAATGGATAAAAAAACATGACCCATATGTATATATGCTATCTACAAGAGACCCACCTCAGAATAAGGGACTCAGACAGACTGAAAGTGAAGGAATGGGAAAATATCTTTCAAGCATATAGAAATGAAAAAAAAGCTGGAGTAGCAATACTTATATCTGACAAAATAGACCTCAAAGTGAAGGCCATAACAAGAGATAAGGAAGGCCACTTCTTAATACTAAAGGGATCGATACAACAAGAGGATATAACCCTGATACACATATATGCACCCAATGCAGGAGCACCCAAATACATAAAAAAAAACTGGAAGATATCAAGGGAGAGATCAACAACAATACAATCATAGTAGGGGACTTTAATACACCACTGACATCACTGGATAAATCCTCTAGACCAGTGGTCGGCAAACTCATTAGTCAACAGAGCCAAATATCAACAGTACAACGATTGAAATTTCTATTTCTTTTGAGAGCCAAATCTTTTAAACTATATAGGTAGGTACATTGTTATTAACTTAATTAGGGTACTCCTAAGGCTTAGGAAGAGCCACACTCAAGGGGCCAAAGAGCTGCAAGTGACTCGAGAGCCGCAGTTTGCCGACCACTGCTCTAGACAAAAAATCAGAACAGAAACAACAATCTTAAATGACTCACTAGGTCAAATGGACTTAATTGATATCTTCAGAACATGTCACACCAAAGCCACGGAATATACATTCTTCTCAAGTGTGCATGGGACATTTTCAAAAATAGACCACATATTGGGTCACAGCAAAGTCTTCCCAAATTCAAGAAGATTAAAATCATATCAAGCATTTTCTCAGACCACAATGGCATAATATTAGAAATAAACTACAATAAAAATAATCCAAAAAATTCAAACACTTGAAACTGAAAACCATGCTATTAAACAATGATTGGGATACCACAGAGATCAAAGAAGAAATTAAAAACATCCTGGAAGCCAAAACCGGTTTGGCTCAGTGGATAGAGCATCGGCCTGCGGACTGAAGGGTCCCAGGTTCGATTCCGGTCAAGGCCATGTACCTGGGTTGCGGGCACATCCGCAGTAGGAGATGTGCAGGAGGCAGCTGATCGATGTTTCTCTCTCATTGATGTTTCTAACTCTCTATCTCTCTCCTTTCCTCTCTGTAAAAAATCAATAAAATATATTTTTTTTAAAAAACATCCTGGAAAATAAAGACAATAAAAACACAACAATCCAAAAATCTATGAGACACAATAAAAGCAGTCCTAGGTGGGAAGTTTATAGCTCTACAGGCCTACTTCAAAAACAAGAAAAAAATGGTAATAAATCATCTAACTCTACAACTCAAAGAATTAGAAAGAGAGCAACAAGAAAAGCCTACAGTATCCACAAGGAAGGAGATAATAAAGATCAGAGCAGAAATGAATGACATAGAGACCAAAAAAAAA
>NW_005371399.1:228957-231344 GCF_000412655.1 Myotis brandtii | reverse complement strand
ATCAGACCGTCAAACCTCAGAGGGAAGGTAGGGGAGGGTGGGGGTAAGGGGGAGAGATCAACCAAAGGACTTATATGCAAGAATATAGGCCTAACCAATGGACACAGACAACAGGGGGTGATGGCATGAGTGGGGGGTGATAGGGGGTAACGTGGGGATAAGGACACATATTTAATAACTTAATCAATAAAAAAATAAGAAAAAAAAAGAATGACTACAAATGTTCTAGAACTGGATTTCACCAAGGATTGTTATGGGTACCAATATTAATGAAACAATGTAAGATTAAAGCATAGAATTTAAAAAAATAAAATAAAAAAATAAAGTATCTCCTACAGTGCCAGATATGAAGTAGATGCTTATGGAATGCTAATCTATAATAATAAAAGCATTATATGCTAATTAGACTGGATGTCCTTCCAGACGTCCTTCCATATAAAGCCGGGGCTGCAAGGGAAGCCTGGGTCCCAGGTGCCAGAGGGAAGCTTGTGCTGGCAGCCAGGGGAAGGAAGGCCTATTCTTGCACAAATTTTGTGCATCAGGCCTCTAGTTACAAATAAGACAACTCGTGTGATAAGGCCTAGAACCCCACCCTGCCAAGGCTGACCAGCAGACCCTGAGCAACAGATGAATGATTATTCTGACACACATTTCTGTGAAAGAGAAAGTTAAGGGACTGTGTGGCTATATGAACCAGACCACCTCATTCGTCTGACTCTTCAGGCTTTTATTGTAACAGCAGTTTTGGGATAAAATTTATCTTTTACAATCAATAGGGTAAGTAATCTTAGGAGGACACATGTGTCTGCAGTGTCCTTTAAGCAAGGACACCTAAAGATTAAGCATAAAGATTCCAGTAAACACCCGAGGGTTTGCACATACACAGACTTGTTTGGAAAGGTCAAGGAACAATTATTGGTAGCCGCCTTTGGCCAACTTCTCTTTTTGGAATTTCCTTCTTACAAACTTCCCAACCAAGTCTCCCATGCCCTACATTTCCCCCTTTTTTTGTTTTGCTTAATGTAGAAGACAGAGGATTGCAGTGAACTTGTTGCCTGCGAATTCTGGGTTCTACGAAGTGTGTTCACTGGTTGAGTTCTGATTTTACAGACTATAAGAAAAACAAAAAAAGCAATGGTTAGTTATCTGGAGTATGTGGAGTGTGAGTATGCTCCAATAATTGCTCAGCCTCTGCCATCAGCTTCTTCATTATTCCCCAGGTTATTCCAGGAGCCATCTGGGTCTGGGGAAGGCACAATGTTCGGGGTACAGAGTCCCCAGGACCAAATTCTTCATTTCTGGAAGAGGATTAGTCCCGTGCCATGCCATGGCAGGGTGTAATCCAGGGAACTGGAACCCACATACTAATGTTGTGGGGGTAGAAATACATGCATATCTTCTCCCCTGTGTTAATAATTTGCTGGGTCCCATCCAGTTATTAGTGTCCACATCTCGCCACAAGACTTGAGGTTTCTGAGATGGGGTTATTGAGGTAAAGTGCCATTCTACAGAGGATTGAAAACAATCATTCAGATTCAAAAATTTAAGAATAAAGACTCCTGCGTCCTTCCCCCGGCCCTGCTGGTGAGTTGGAGTCGGGCGGGGAGGAGCCGGGCAGAGACCTGCGAAGTCTCCGGTGAGGAGCCCGCTTCCCTTTCCCGTGGGACTCGGCACCCGGGGAGGCGCCGGGTCCAGTCCTCAGGACCGGGAACAAACTTTCTGGATCGTCCCGGGACACTTGTCGGGCCAGCGCAGCACCGCGCGGGGAGGAGGAGCCAGGCCAGGGGGACAGGTACGTGTACGTGGCACGCTGCCGTGTGAGTGGCACTTGAGGGATTCTTTTAGTTCAGGGGGTTAAGGGAAGGGGGCGCAGAAGTGTCCCTTTCCTGCATCTCCCCTCCTCCCCGCGCTGGCTGGAGGAACAGGTATTGGGGCGGGGGTTGGAGGGTGTGGGGGCACCCAGTGAAAATATCCCTAACAAGATTCGGGGTTGGCCAAGCACAGCGGGGAGGAGGTGGCTCCCAGAGCTATGGGACTTGGCGTTACTCAGTGATAACCCTGGGGGAGACAGAGCGAGGTTGTTTTGACGGAGAAAGATGTCATCAGGGCTCTACCCCTTTCCCTGATCCCTGGGGCCCGGGAGCTGGATCCTACGGGAGGAACAGGCAAAGGCATAGAAATCTAGGGCTCAGTTTCCCTCTCCAAACTCCCGGCTTACACTAGAGACAGAGGTGGCGCCACGTTGAGGTTTGCAGCACTTGACTGGTGTGAGGACCTGCTTGTTGGGTGGCTGTTGCTCAACTTCATAAGTTCTCAAGTGAACCTGCGTTTAAGTCATGTCTGTTGTTATCGATGGTGTGTGTGTGTGTGTGTGTGTGTGTGTGTGT
>NW_005371399.1:209935-227787 GCF_000412655.1 Myotis brandtii | reverse complement strand
GGGTCGATTTCTGGGTTCTCTATTCTATTCCATTGATCTATATGTCTGTTCTTGTGCCAGTACCAGGCAGTTTTGAGAACAGTGGCTTTGTAATACAGCTTGATATCTGGCATTGAGATCCCACCTACTTTGTTCTTTCTCAGGATCGCTGCAGCTATTCGGGGTCTTTTTTTATTCCAGATGAATTTTTGGAGAGTTCGTTCTAGATCTTTGAAGTAGGCCATTGGTATTTTAATGGGAAGTGCGTTGAATTTATAGATTGCTTTGGGTAGTATGGACATTTTAATGATGTTGATTCTACCAATCCAAGAACATGGTATGTTCTTCCATCTCTTTATGTCTTCCTCTATCTCTTTTTTCAACGTCCTGTAGTTTTCTGAGTAGAGGTCTTTTACCTCTTTAGTTAAGTTTATTCCTAGGTATCTTAATTTTTTTGGTGCGATGGTAAATGGGATTGTTTTTATAATCTCTCTTTCTGAAAGTTCACTATTGGTGTATAGAAATGCCTCAGATTTCTTGGGGTTAATTTTGTATCCTGCTACATTGCCAAATTCATGTATTAAGTCTAGTAGTTTTTTGATGGAGTCTCTAGGGTTTTGTATGTATAATATCATGTCGTCTGCAAATAAGGACAGTTTTACTTCCTCTTTTCCAATTTGGATGCCTTTTATTTCTTCTTCTTGCCTAATTGCAATGGCTAATACTTCCAGTACTATGTTGAACAGGAGTGGTGAGAGTGGGCATCCCTGTCTTGTTCCTGTTCTTAGGGGAAATGGTGTTAGTTTTTGTCCATTGAGTATGATGTTGGCTGTGGGCCTGTCATATATGGCTTTTATTATGTTGAGGTATGATCCTTCTATTCCCACCTTGCTGAGAGTTTTTATCAAAAATGGGTGTTGGATTTTGTCGAATGCTTTTTCTGCATCAATTGATATGACCATGTGGTTTTTTTCTTTCAATTTGTTTATGTGATGTATTACGTTTATTGATTTACGGATGTTGTACCATCCTTGCATTCCTGGGATAAATCCTACTTGGTCATGGTGTATGATCTTTCTGATGTACTGTTGGATCCGATTTGCTAAGATTTTGTTGAGGATTTTGGCATCTATGTTCATGAGGGATATTGGCCTGTAATTCTCTTTCATTGTGTTGTCTTTACCTGGTTTTGGTATTAGGGTGATGCTGGCTTCATAGAATGAGCTTGGAAGTGTTCCTTCCTCCTGAATTTTTTGTAGTAGTCTGAGGAGGATAGGTTTTAGTTCTTCCTTGAAAGTTTGGTAAAACTCCCCTGAGAAGCCATCTGGTCCTGGGCTTTTGTTTGCTGGGAGCTTTTTGATGACTGCTTCAATTTCTTCCATAGTTATTGGCCTATTGAGATTTTTAGATTCTTCCTGATTGAGTTTTGGAATGTTGTACTTTCCTAGGAATTTGTCCATTTCCTCCAGGTTGTCTAGTTTGTTGGAGTAGAGCTGTCCATAGTATTGTTTAACAATCATTTGTATTTCTGTGGGGTCTGTTGTTATTTCGCCTCTATCGTTTCTGATTTGGTTTATTTGGGTCCTCTCTCTTTGCTTCTTGGTGAGCCTGGCTAGAGGTTTGTCGATCTTGTTTATCCTTTCAAAGAACCAGCTCTTGGTTTCATTGATTTTCTGTATTGTTTTTTTGGTCTCTATGTCATTTATTTCTGCTCTAATCTTTATTATCTCCTTCCTTCTGCTCACTCTGGGGTTTTCTTGTTGCTCTCTTTCTAATTCTTTGAGTTGTAGAGTTAGATGATTTACTACCATTTTTTCTTGTTTTTTGAGGTAGGCCTGTAGAGCTATAAACTTCCCTCTCAGGACTGCTTTCATTGTGTCCCATAGGTTTTGGATTGTTGTGTTTTCATTGTCATTAGTGTCCAGGATGTTTTTAATTTCTTCTTTGATGTCATTGGTAACCCAATCAATATTTAATAACATGCTATTCAGCTTCCAAGTGTTTGAGTATTTTGGGTTGTTTTTATTGTAGTTTATTTCTAACATTATGCCATCGTGGTCTGAGAAGAAGCTTTTTATGATTTCAATCTTCTTGAATTTGTGGAGACTTTGCTTGTGACCCAATATGTGGTCTATTTTTGAATATGTCCCATGAGCACCTGAGAGGAATGTATATTCCATGGCTTTGGGGTGAAGTGTTCTGAAGATGTCAATTAAGTCCATCTGATCTAGTGAGTCATTTAGGATTGCTGTTTCTTTGCTGATTGTTTGTCTAGCGGGCTTATCCAGTGGTGTCAGTGGTGTATTAAAGTCCCCTACTATGATTGTATTGTTGTCGATCTCTCCTTTGATATCTTCCAGGAGTTTTTTTATGTATTTGGGTGCTCCTGCATTGGGTGCATATATGTTTACCAGGGTTATATCTTCTTGTTGTATTGATCCCTTTAGTATTATGAAGTGGCCTTCCTTATCTCTTGTTATGGCCTTCACTTTGAGGTCTATTTTGTCTGATATAAGTATTGCTACCCCAGCTTTCTTTTCCTTTCCATTTGCCTGAAAGATATTTTTCCATCCCTTCACTTTCAGTCTGTGTGAGTCCCTTCTAATGAGGTGGGTCTCTTGTAGACAGCAGATGTATGGGTCATGTTTTTTTATCCATTCAGCCACTCGATGTCTTTTGGTTGGAGCATTTAGTCCGTTTACGTTTAAAGTTATTATTGAAAGGTACTTGTTTATAGCCATTTCTTTTTGTGTGTGGCTGTTTTCTTTCTGAGCTTTTTATTCCTTCTTTTTACACCAGTCCCTTTAGCATTTCTTGCATTGCAGGCTTGGTGGTGATAAACTCCCTTAGCCTTTTTTTGTCTGTGAAGCTTCTTATTTCCCCTTCAATTTTGAATGATAGCCTTGCTGGATAGAGTATTCTTGGGTTCAGTCCTTTGCTTTGCATCACTTTGTAAATTTCTGTCCATTCTTTTCTGGCCTGATGTGTTTCTGTTGAGAAATCATTTGATAATCTAATGGGAGATCCCTTGTATGTAACTTTCCGTCTCTCTCTTGCAGCCTGTAAGATTCTCTCTTTGTCCTGAACATTTGCCATGGTAATTATGATGTGTCTTGGTGTGGGTCTTTTCGGGTTCACCTTGTTTGGGACTCTCTGTGCTTGTGTGACTTTTTTCTTCCCCACCTCAGGGAAGTTTTCTGATATTATTTCTTCGAGTAGGTTTTCTAATCCTTGTTCATCTTTCTGTTGTTCTGGCACCCCTATTATTCGTATGTTGTTTCGTTTCATGTTGTCCCAAAGCTCCCTTAGGCTCTCCTCCTGTCTTTTAATTTTTTTCTCCAATTGCAGTACAGTTTGGGTGTGTTTTGCTTCCTTGTCTTCTAATTCACTAATTCGGTCCTCCGCTTCTCCTAGTCTACTGTTGATGCTTTCAATGGTGTTTTTTATTGCAGCTATATCGCTCTTCATTTCTTCTTGGGTCTTGCATAAGTTATTGATTTTTTCATCTGTTTCTTCTTGCTTCTTGCATAAGTAGTTGATTTTTTCCTCCATCCGGTTTATGCACGCTAGGACCCTTATTCATTATTATTTTTCTGTCATGTTGCATGCCTCTGTCTCACTTAGCTGCTTTTCTGGCGAGTCCTCCTTTTCTTTCCTTTGAGGGTTTTGCCTACCCCCCATGTTTGATCTCACCAACATATCTAGATGTTGAGTCGTTCAGTGGCTGCTCCCTGGGTGGCAGTGGCTCCTTGGGCTGTGGTTGCTCCTTGGGTGGTTGCGGTAGCAGCTGCTCCTCAGTTGGCAGCAGCTCCTCTGGTGGGTGTTGTTCACAGCTGTGGTGGCTCTTCTGGCTGGTGGGGGGAGGCTTCACGTACAGCTGCTGTTCCTCAGACAGAGGGTGTGGTGATCAGGAGGCTGCTGTTGCTTGGATCTGCTGCGTTGATTTAAAGGCACAAAATACAACACAACAAGGCACAACGTACCAGGCACTGAACACAAATATATTCACGATATTAATAACCCCAAATAAAGGTGACCACCCAAATTAAGAGAATTAGGGGATAAGGAGGAAAGAAGAGAAAAAGATAAAAGAGAAAAAAGAAAAGAAAAGAAAAATAAGAAAGTAAACAAAAGGAGTGCAAAAGTGAAATTGGGAAAAAAAGAGGGGGAAAAAAGAAAAAGAAAAAAAAGAGTGAAAAGAGAGAATGAAGTAGAAGAGGGGAAGAGACTATTTGTATGAGGTGAAAACTCAGATAGAACTCTCATCATCCTTCTTAAGGAGACCTATTGAGACTTTTTACTCTAACTAAGCCATTCTGCTTACTTATTGAACATGACATATTCACTTCCACTTCTATGCCTTTGCATATGCCCTACATTCCACTAACATTATACTCAAAGTCCAAAACTTTTTCCTTCAGAAAGTCTTATTTGACTGACCTAGGGACTTCTAATCAATTATTGACCCAGTACCCCTTAGCTTTTATATGTTGTTTATTCATATGTATATTTATTTGTATTTATGTTGCTTTGTAAATATGTTTTATAGTTGTTTTGTGTGTGGAATCTGTCTCCCCACATAGGATGTAAGCTCCTTGAGAGCAGGGACCATGTTATCCCTATACATTGTGAAGCATTCCCTCCACCATTTCTTCACAGTGCCTAGTGCTATTTATGTGATCATTGAATTTAACTGACATACTTACAGGCTCAGAACAGGTCTATTTTAGAGTTCAGAGGAAACAAAAGGCCTTAGAGTCATTTCTTTGTAACTCTATCTCAATCTCTTCCATCTGCTTACCCTGGATTCTATATTGCTCTTCTCCCTCTCCTCTATTTCCCTTCTTAGCTCTTTGCCTCCCTCCCATGCAGCATACAGTAAGGTTGCCTGTTTCTAAGCAGTCAAATAAGTGGGTATTTCTGCAGTCATTCTCCTTTTCTTTTTTCCATTCTCCTTTTTAAGAGCATATAATGCTATCCTAGCCAAATTTGCCTTTGTTTCCCTCTTCATTCAGTTTTCTGGGTCAGTTGCTGCATCTTTTTGCCTTGCTGTCCCATACTATTCCACAGCACTGAGATCTCATGAATTTTTCTAATTTTTTTTTATTGGTGGTGGTGAATTGCTTCATTATTAAATATATGCATGTATCAAAAAAAGGCCTCTCTGTTTAAGGTTTGGCCTGGATGGGTGGACTCTGAAGGTCTCTAGTCCTCTGGATTGGACCAAGTTGGGAAGTCAAGGAGACAGAGAGACTAGGAAAACAGCCATGTGACAGCCACCACTACAAAGCCCTTACAGCATGTGTGCTTGGCTTCTGCCTACATTTTATCCTCTCATCCTCTTGAACAACCACATCACAGGTATTGTTATGCCCTTACATAGATGAGGCTCCACGGGTTAATAATGACTTGCCAAGGTCATTGCCTGTGAGCCTCAGAGCAAGATGTGAGCTTGGAGCCATGATGAAGAAGGAGCAGGGAGGGAGCAGGTGCCAGGGTCCAGCCTCTTCTCAGGGTTCCAGATTCACTAGCCCAGTGCAGTGGGGCCTCCCAGTTCCCAAACCAATGCTTCCTCAGACAACCCTGCAGGCACTGCAACAGTTTACAAGGCCAGGAAATGCCGCTTCTTCCCAGTCTGAATCTGACAGCAATACTGAAAGTACCATGGAAAGAACCTGGTCATGCATCAGATGGAGCTGGAGCAGAAATTCTTAAGATTAAAAAATAATAACATGTTACTGCACTAATTACATGCCAAGCACTGTTAAGTGCTTTATATGTTGTTTAATTCTCACAACATCCTATAAAGTAGGTGCTTTATCATCCCCACTTTCAGATGAGGAAACTGAAGCATAAAGTAATGCACTCAAGTTCACATAGCCTGGAAGAAGCAGAGCCAAGACTCAATTTTAGGCAATGAGGTTGCAGAGTCTGCAACTGCAAACATTCCTCACTTTGCCTATCAAAACAGCCAACTACTGCCTCAAGCCAGAGCCACCCATGATGTTTTTGGGGGTCAGGTTCGACTGACAGCATTTCTACTTGCACATACTTTGTAGAGTACAGAAAGTGAGACATTTGTCTTTGCAGACTCAGAACAGAGGAGCAAGATGTGCTGCCCCTGCTTTTGCCTCTGTTCCAGAAGACAGTCCCAGACAGGTAGGCCATGTGGAAACATGAGGCCACTAACCTGATGAATGATTTTAGAGATCATGTTCCCTGTATGATTTCCTGAGATGAACCAGCCTGAAAAGCCCAACTCCTCATTCCACCCACCTCTGGAGTGTTTGGGGGTACTCTCCAGGGTCCTGAAACATCTCTCCTGGATGTAGGCTGGAAGTCTGGACTCACCAAAACTGACTTGGTTCTCTGGATATGTTCTTTTAAACCGGACAAGTAAATCAACATTTGGTCATGGACTATTATCCTAAGCCCACATGGGGAGCTAATTCTTAGATTTACCACCACCACAGAGAATCTTTCTCAGTTCATTAATTAATGCACCTCTCTCTCCTCCCTGTGGGTGGCTCCATTCCCACTTGAAACTAGCAGAGGTTGGGAACCTCTGGCCACGGGCCTTATAGACCAAATCATTTGGTCTGGCCTTGCCAAGGCATTAGGGGTGAGTTAATTAAATGTTTGACCAAATATAGCAGGCTAATTTTTAAGTTGATAATTTTGTATGGCCCACAAATAATGTTATAAATATCCAAATGGCCCTTGGCAGAAAAAAAGGTTCGCCACCCCTGATTTAAGTTATGCAACTCAATGAGATGGGCTGTAGCCTGGAATTCTGGTGAGCGCAGCAGGAATTGTTTAGCCCAGGTACTCAGGAAATGTCATCAGCTGCCATCATCACCACCTTAGCCTCTTCTTCCCTGGGCAGCCCCCTTCACTGGGACAGCAACCACACCCAGGTGTGCACCCCCACCTTGTGGCTCCAGAAAGCACATCCAGGAAGAAAGCAGTGGTCTCATTATTGTGTTCAAAGGATGGCCAGAAGACAGCATTTAGTGGAAGAAAGTGAAGTGTCCTTCTCTCAGAAGTTACTCAGAATTCTCTTTGTCCTAAAACTACTCCCTTGGGGGGACCTGGAATATCTTGTCCTATCTGTGCTTTCAAGTTAAAACTGGGTAAGAGGCCCAGCTTGTGTGGCTCAGTGGATTGAACATTGTCTCATGCACCAAGAGGTCATTGGCTTGATTCCAGGCCAGGGCACATGCCCAGCCAGGTTGCAAGCTTGATCCACAGTAAGGGATGTGCAGGAGGCAGCCAACTGATGTTTCTATGTCCCTCTCCCTCTCCCTTTTTCTCTCTCTCTAAAATCAATTTTTAAAAATTTTTAAAAATTAGTAAGAGTCTAAGAGGGTCTCCCTCAGTCCCCACACCCACCATTCACAAGTCCTGAGGAGGGGTGGATCAGGAGCTCCAGATTTCACCTTTCCATTCTGATGAAAGTGGCTTTCCCAGCCATGTTCCACATGTGATCCCATGGAGCTGGCCACAACACAAACTGTCTCCTAAGTACAAGGGAGCCTCCCTGAGGGATGTGGGGGAAAGGAGTGTCTGACCTAGCTTATACCAACTCTGGGAGAATCTGCCCAGCTGGCTCCCTGGATCTCGGAAGGACACATATTATATGGGCAAGAGTAAAGGTGGTGGAGGAGGAATAGCAGTCACTTCCAGGGCACAGCTCTTTCTTGGCAGGCAGTCAGGCACCCAGAGCACTGCTGGGGTTGCAGCATGGGGAACAGATAGAGGCAAGTAAATCAACATTTGGTCATGGACTATTATCCTAAGCCCACATGGGGAGCTAATTCTTAGATTTACCACCACCACAGAGAATCTTTCTCAGTTCATTAATTAATGCACCTCTCTTTGTACATACTTTGCACACTGAGGAGACCAGGAGGCAGCTGTACCCTCCTCCACCTGAATACAGGCCAGTCACTTGTATGAGCATGTGGAGAAGATTCCTTTTGAAATTCCAACATTTTCTAAAAGGGTGAGGGGTCAGGCAAGTGACTGAAAACGGGCCTGCTGAGTTAGGGTCAGGGGAGCACAGGTTCTGCATAAAAGCTCCTGCTGATTTTTCAAGTGAAGCCAAAAGCCAGACTTCCCTCAGAAACTGCCCATTTTTTACATATTGTCCACTTATTCAATTTTTAAAATAATTACCTATGGGCCAAACATATGCCATCTCTGGCTAATAACCTTAGACGCTGCCACTGACCAAAGGCCCCAGTGGATACCAGCACAGTATAGATCAGCAGTTCACAGTTCACAGGGCCCCTGCACACATATCCTCATCTGAGCCTCAGGGATCATGGTCCCTTTTTTACAGATGTAGAAACTAAGGCTCAGAGTAGGCAGAATCCTTGGCAAGGCTCCAGCCCAAGCCTCTTCCTGCTGCCCTATGTCAGTAAAATGACCCCTTGTTGCAGCCAAGGGAACACAGGAAAGCCCTTCAATAGGAGGAAAGCTGGGCTCCACCCAGATTGAACCAGCCTGAGATAGATGACACCAGGGTGCTGTAAGGAGCAAAACCCAGGAGCCTGTGGAAGAGGGGGCAATGATTTTATTCACCTCTCCATCCTCAGTGGGCCCTTTTAATTGATGTTCTGTGTGTGAGGAGGTCCTCAAGGCCCAGAAGAGGTAAAACTGGGTGGCGGATGGGGTGCCAGTGGCCAGGTAGTTGGGAATGGATAATAGATTAGGTTGAATTTTTTTCCATTTGGAGGTGATGCACAGTCCACTGTGTGCTTAGTCTCACTGATATTTTTATCATATAGGATGGGGTGAGGGCTGCGTGGGAACAAAGCTCAGGGGCCTAGGTACACAGGGAGCTAGAGTCCAGGACCCAAGGCACCAGGCTTCTCATGGGGAAACCACAGGGAGGTGAGAAAACCCAAAAGTCCAGGACAAAGAGGCACCGATGTTCTTTCCAGTGTTTTATCCACGTGCATATGTATGCCCAAGGCATGTCATGTGCATGGAAGCACCAACATGTGCACACATACATGTATATGGGCAGATATGATAAGGGGCAGAAATAGAATGCTTGAAATTATAAGAAAATTGAATTGTAAGAAAAATTAATCATGCTCTGTTAATTGTGATTGTTTTGTTCTTATTAAAGAAGGCACATTCTAACCTAGCTGGGAGTTACACACTGGAGCTGGGAGCTCACTTGGAGATGCAGCCCATCCTCCTCATCAGGGAGCTGCCTATTATTGTGGAAAGATCAACAACCTGCTGCAGAAACCAGAATCGCCAGCCCTTTGAAGACCCCAGCCCTTGCTTACCTGTTAACCACCCATTTGGCATACCCTTTGGCTACTTCCCCATGTAATCTTTGCCCTTCTACCCAATATAAGCAGCTGGTTTATGGTGGGGTGCAGAGCAGATTTTTGTGAATGACCGGCTGCTTTCCCATGCTACCAGCAGTATTGGAATAAATGCACATTTATGATTCAGCCCTCTTTGATTAATTGGCTCGAGTAGTGACAGGCAGCACGGACCATTGTTTGTCCAGTTACAGATATACTCCCACACACATCACCCAGCCTTTGATCACACAATGCTCCCCACCTAGGACACCTTTTCCTTCTCTCTGACTCCTCCCATGGCATTTCTTGGGTCTCTCCCATTCCCAGCCCCTGGAGCAAAAGAGGGATGTCTGGACCATGACTCAGCCCTGGAGTACTACAAATACCCATATATATGGAAGGAGGGAGAGGGGCCTAGAGCAAGGTGGAGCCCAGGGACCAGGAAAGTACCAGGGGTGGCAGAGGGACAGGAAGGTGTCCCAGTGCTGCCAGGATGGGAGTGCTGAGGTTGCCAGCAGGAGTCTGAGAAGGGCCTGTTGTCTGGAGAAAAGGGCACCAAGATTGGGCCTGAAAAAATCCTTCATCCACACCTCTTTCAGGAAATCCTCCAAGATTTCCCAAGGCTGGATGCTCTCTCCTTCCCCTGAGTTCCAGCAGTCCTGATGGTAGACAGAATCCACTGGACACTGTGCTCAGGAAATCTTAAATTCATCTTCCTGAAACATACAAAGTCCTGCATCAGCAAGATGAGGATTGGACTTTTAAAACCCACCCTTTTGCAGTGGGGAGGTTACCTTCAGCACCTAACAACAGGAAAAAAACAGGCCAAGTATGATTGGTCAGTTCCAGCTCACAGAAAGGAAGGCATGAGCTGATTGGCTAGTGCTGATTGGCTCCCTTATAAAATGGAGAAGCCAGAAACCTGAAAAAAGCAAGTGGTGCAAAGGGAGATGGTAGGGGTTGGCTGTCCTCCTGGAGGCTGGAGGGAACACATTCCACAGCTCAGAATTCTCCCTCGTGACCAGCAGGCCAGAATGGAGCACTCCCAGGGGAGGTGTCCAGTTTCAGCCATACTCCCAACAGATCACAACCTTGGCATTCCCAGGAAGATGGGCCCAAACTCAGTCAGCTCTTGGAGGCAAAACTATTAGCAAATGTTTCTGGCACTCAGATGAGTATTAACTATAACAAACCCATAAATATTCCCCAGAGGATCCCAGTGCCTGTGTTCCCAAACAAGTTTTTGGAAGGCCAAGAGTTTCCCAGCAGGAAAGGCTTTGGGAATGGTGTAGCCCAGTTCCTATTGCATAAATGAGGAAACTGAGGCCCAAAGGAAGTGGTAGAGAGGGATTTATTCTAGATCACACAGGTTCTTAGAAGCAGAGTTGGGACTGGGTCCAGGTCTCCTGACTCCTGATTTGTTTAGCTCTTTCATCTGCCCCACACAAGCCCCACCCTATCCTCCACCCTTCAGTTTTCAAGTCAAGGATCACCTCATCTAGGAAGTCTTCTCCGGTGCCCCCTCTGTTCATCCTTATGCAACTATGGTTTCCTGCAGGCCATCCATCATAGCTTGGTCACATTGTACTCTTACTGTCTGTTAATATGTCTGTCCCCCCACAAAGCTGTGACCCCTCAATGGCAGGATCAATCTGCTCCATCCTCATGTCTCCACCCAGCAGGACCCAGGGCTCAGCTGAAGGCTGAGAAGTAAATGTCTCTTCAATAGAGAAATGGAAGACTTTGGTATTTTAATCTCACAATTTGCCTCCATGTCCCCAGCCCTGTGCTTGGTAGAAGAGAGGGGAAAGGCAGAGGCTCAAGTTGTGCCCCTGAAAGCTCCCAGACTGGAGCTATGCAGAAGATGTACTAAGTCAGGGGTTCAGACATGGTCGGCTCGGGGTTATTCCTTAGAGGCCTAGGTGCCAATAGCGGGACTAGCACTAGACAGGGTAGGACAAGCTTTGGTGCCCATGCAGCAGGCAGATGCAGGAAGGGGCTGTCCACCGCTCCAGATCTTTCCAGCAGTTGTAGAACTGTGAGACTGCTACCCTGAAGAGCTCTCAAGCCTCGATGGCACACCTCCGAGGGCATTATTCATGTTGTTTTGTACATCAGCAGCATCCCCCAAAGCCCAGCTATAATGTGAATGGTGCCCCAGGAGCTGGCTAATAAAGTGACTCAGCACTCAGAGCTACAGAGTTGATGGTGGGACTCCTTAGTCTCACCTTTGCAGTATCCCTAGTGGGGATCATGGGTGGAAACTGATTAATGATTGCCAGCTCCAATGCACCTGCCCAGGAGAGTCTGGACACTCCCAGCTTTGAGCCTTTCTTCCTAGCCCCTGCCCCCAGCCTCCCACTCAGCAGCCAGCAGCCATCTACCTGCACAAAGTCTGTGATGGCATATCTGCAGCACCCTGGATGGAGCAAGGCATTGTTAATCACAAGACACCCACCTACTGTAGCACAATATTTATATTTTCCAATAACAGGAAATGAGGTAGCTAATATAACAAAAATGGGGGCATAAGGGCTGCTCCATATACTACTGGAACCATTAAAGTAGTATCCCAGTGTGCCACACACCATGTAGCATTTCTAATTCTCACAAAAAATTTGGGAAATCTCAGAAGATTGAAGATGGTGGCCAAGCAGGATGGCAGTGAGGAAGAGAGTGTGAGTGAGTGAGGGAGTGAAAGGGGAGTGCGTGGACATGTGGGGCATGTGTGTGTGTATGAGTGAGTGAAGGACAGTTATTCCGCAGGACAGTTGGGGGCTGGCGGACCAGGCTCCCCTAGCTGGGCAGCCTCTGCTACCACTGAAATCTCTCCCAGGGTGGCTGGCTCTGCCACAGAGGCCATGCCATCTTGAAGGGGAGAGCTGCTGTGACTAGAAGACCAGCCTCACCTCCACCCGGGGTGCCCTCGGACTCCACCCAGGACCCTACAGCCACACTGGCCAGAGACCTGCTGCCTCGGCTACAAATCCACAAACACTGAGACTCCAGCCTCCCCAGCTGTAGACTCCTAAAAAATTTGTCCGGGAGGAGACAAAATGGCGGGCAAATAGGTGGAAATGTCCTGCACCTTCTCACAGAGCAGATAGAAGAAACAACCAAATCAAATAACATCCACCTGGAATTGGTGAATTAAACACAGCTGGTGAGACAATCCATGGCCAGAAAGGACAAAGGATGCCTGAAGAACAGTAGGATCAGGGATTTGGGCTGGAGAGAGAGAAACACCCGACTACTGGGACAGGGAGGTCAGAAGGAAACTGCGCTGCACCAAGTCCATGTCCCTTGGGGACACATGTAATACTCGACTGTGGAAGGGGTCCACAGGGCTGCTGGCAGCTGGGGACTCTAGATCTAAGTCCACAGCTGTAGGAGGCTGTGCCCAGAAAGGCAGCCTGAAGTTCTGCACTGGCTGCACAGTGCAGGGGGGAGAGAAACGTGCAGTGGTGCTGTTGCTCTGCCTTTATATTTTCCTTGCTTTTACTTGCTAAACCCAGTACATAGGATCTTCTGATTACAAACACTCACAGAGGCGGCAGTTCAGGTGGAGGTGCAGTTTTGTGGATGCTGGGGAGGAGCACAGGGATAGGCGACCAGGAATCCAGCATTGGAACATTCTGGTGCCTCTAGCCCTAAACAGCCATTTTTCTCCTGAAAAGCCAGCCCCCCCCCGCCCCCCCTCCAGCAGCACCCACAGGGGAACTAGTACAGCCACACCCAGGGAAACAAGAAATCTGAATACCCTAAGGGAGCCCTCGAGGATTGGGTTGAGGGGCCATTTGGACCCAGAAACTAATGCAGCAATACCCCCACCTACAGCCTGTGTCACAAATAGACACTTGTGTAAATGCGACTGAAAGCAGGCAGACAAAGCAGGCACATTGGTCCCACCTGCCTGAAACCGAGGCTGTGGAGACAGACACAGAGGAGTTGTGGATCGCTGGAAACTTCAACACGGTGCTGACTACCTAACAGGAAACTGAGAAGTGGCAGACAGAGCAGTACAGGGGGGTCTTAAACCAGCCCCCCATGAGACATTAAAACTCAGCTGAAGCAAATGACACTTCACTACTTCACTTTTTTATTTTCTATCTTTTACTTAAGAAAGAAAAACAAATTTTTTTTCTTTATTTTATTTTATTAATTTTACTTTTTTAACCTTTTATTGTTTTGGATTAGTGTTCTATATGATTTTTTTAATTGTTTATCATTATTTTACTTTATCATATTTTTTCTTTTTTGCCAACCTTTTCCCTTTTTCATCCTGTTTCTCTTCTCCTGTTCCTGCTTTAGTTTCTCTCTCTCCTTTCTTTTTCCCCTTGTTTAAAATTGAACTTCTGTATCTGCTTTATTGATGTGTTACTATTATAGTAGTCTCTGTTGGATTATTCATATATCTAATTTCCTCTCCCCTGCTCCAAGTCCCTGCATCCTTCTCTCTTCTCTTTCTTCCCTAGCCAATATTTTTTTATGGTTTTGTTTTTTCTATCCTCGCTTGCTCTCTTCTTCTCTTACTTGCTTATTCAGTTCCACTCACCAAACTCAAACCTATTTGCTCTCTACTCTATTCTCTTTTTCCAAAAATAGATAAGTAGATAGATGGATGGATAGATAGATAAAAGAAAGGGGAAATATGTTTGTTTGTTTTGTCTTTTTCATTATTTTATTTTTTTATTTAATGATAATTTTGGTTTTTACTTTTCTTTTTATCCACCCATTCTCTTTCTACCTCCTCTATACTGAATTATTGCTATTCCCCCATTCATTCAATTCCTTTACCTTACTTTCTGGAAATAAGCTCTGTCTCTTCAGATTCCGTCCCCCACCCTTTTTGTTTCTGGGTGTTTGTTGTTTGCATTTTTAGTTTGTTTGTTTTGTGGAGGTTTCTCCCCATATATGTATATTTTCCCATTCTATTTTCTTTTTTTCTTTCCTCTCTTACATTTTTTCCTTTTCTTAATATCATTTTTGCTCTCTTTTCTTTATCCTAATTCTCTTTTCTCTGGTGGTCACCTTTATTGGGGTTATCAGTGTCATGGATACATTCGTGTTTTGTTCCCTCTGTGTTGTGTGTTGTTGAGTTGTATTTTGTGCCTTTCAGCCAACGTGGTAGAGAGTGAGTCACAAATCAGACACCCTCAGAGGAGACAAAGAAACAGCCCCCATCCAAAAAAGGGGGGAATCACCAGATAAGGAAGTAAACAAAATGGAGGCAAGCAATTTGTCACAGAAAGAATTCAAGCAATGGTCATAAGGATGCTGAAAAGGATGAAAGACAAATTCAACGACATGTGTAAGAATCAAGAGGAAATGAAGAAGGACCAGGAGGAAATGATGAAAGACATAGCTGCAATAAAGAATACAATGGAAAGTATCAACAGTTGACTAGAAGAAGCTGAGGACTGCATCAGAGAACTAGAAGACAAGGTAGGTAAAAACACCCAAGCAGAGCAGCAACTGGGAAAATAACTTGAAAAGCAGGAGGAGAGTCTAAGGGAGCTTTGGGACAACATGAAATGAAACAACATCTGCATAACATGGTTGCCAGAGAAAAGGAACTGAGCAAGGAATAGAAAACCTGTTTGAAGAAATAATGACAGAAAACTTCCCTGATAGTGGGAAGGAAAAATTCACACAAGTTCAAGAAGCACACAGAGTCCCAAACAAGATGAACCCAAAACAACCAACACCAAGGCACATCATAATTAAATTGGCAAACACCATCAACAAAGTAAGAATCTTAAAGGCTGACAGAGAGAGACAGAAAGTTACGTATAAGGGATCTCCCATTAGACTATCAACTGATTTCTCAACAGAAACACATCAGGCCAGAATGGAATGAAATGAAATATACAAAGTGATACAAAGAAAGGAACTGAATCCAAGAATACTATACCCAACAAGGCTATCATTCAAAATTGAAGGTGAAATCAGGAGCTTCACAGACAAAAAAAGGCTAAGGGAGTTCATCACCGCCAATGCAAGAAATGCTAAAGGACTGCTGTAAAAAAGAAGAAATTGGAAGGGAAGAAGGAACACAGGCATAAAGAGTAAAAATGAGGACAAACAAGTAGCTATCAATAATAACCTTAAACGTAAATGGATTGAATGCTCCAATCAAAAGACATAGGGTAGCTGAATGGATAAGAAAACATGACCCATATATCTGCTGTCTACAAGAGACCCACCTCAGAACAAAGGACTCACACAGACTTAAAGTGAATGGATGGGGAAAAAATTTTCAGGCAAATGGAAATTTAAAAAACAACAACAACTGGGGTAGCAATACTTATATCTGACAAAACTGACCTCAAAGTGAAGGCCATAACAAGAGATAAGGAATGCCACTTCATAATACTAATGGGAGCAATTCAACAAGAGGATATAACTCTGGTAAACATATAGGCATCCAATATAGGAGCAAAAAACACATAAAAAAACTTCTGGAAGATATCAAGGGAGTGATCAACAGCAATACAGACATAGTATGGGACTTTAACAACCCATTGACACCACTGGATAAATCCTCTAAACAAAAAATCAGCACTGAAACATCAATCCTAAATGACTTACTAGATCAGTGATGGCGAACCTTTTGAGCTCGGCGTGTCAGCATTTTGAAAAACCCTAACTTAACTCTGGTGCCGTGTCACATATAGAAATTTTTTTATATTTGCAACCATAGTAAAACAAAGATTTATATTTTTGATATTTATTTTATATATTTAAATGCCATTTAACAAAGAAAAATCAACCAAAAAAATGAGTTTGCATGTCACCTCTGACACGCATGTCATAGGTTCGCCATCACTGCACTAGGTCATATGGAATTAATTGACATCTACAGAACATTTCACACCAAAGCTACAGAATATATATTCTTCTCAAGAGCACACGGGACATTTTCAAAGATAAACCACATATAGAAACAGGCAAAGTCTCTTCAAATTCAAGAAGATAGAAATCATATCAAGCATCTTCTCATATCACAATGTCATAAAATTAGAAATCAACTACAATAAAAACAATGAAAAAAATCAAACACTTGGAGACTAAATAGCATGCTATTAAACAATGATTGGGTTGCCAAAGAGATCAAAATCAAAATAAAAAGCATCCTGGTAACAGAAGACAATGAAAACACAACAATCCATATGGGACACATGAAAGCAGTCCTGAGAAGTGAGTTCATAGCTCTACTGGCCTACCTCAAAAAACAAAAAAAATGGTAATAAATTATCTAACCCTACAATTTAAAGAATTAGAAAGAGAGCAACAAGAAAAGTCCAGAGTAAGCACAGGAAGGAAATAATAAAGATCAGAAATCAACAACATAGAGACAAAAAAAAATACAAAAGATCAATAAAACCAAGAGCTGGTTCTTGAAAGTATAAACAAGATTGATGAACCTCTAGCCAGGCTCACCAAGAAACAAAGAGAGAGGACCCAAATAAACAAAATCAGAAATGAAAGACGTGAAGTAACAATAGACCCCACAGAAATATAAAAGATTGTAAAAAAAAAAAAATACTACAAACAACTCTACTCCAACAAACTGGACAACCTAGATGAAATGGACATATTCTTAGAAAAATACAATCTTCCAAAACCTGAATAGGCCAATAACTACCCATGAAATTGAAACAGTAATTAAAAATCTTCCAGCAAACAAAAGCCCTGGTCTGGACAGCTTCATAGGAGAGTTTAACCAGACATTCAAAGAAGAACTAAAACCTATCCTCCTCATACTATTCTCAAAAATTCAAGGGGAAGGCACACTTCCAAGCTCTATGAAGCCAGCATTACCCTAATTCCAAAACCATATAAAGACACCACAAAAAAAAGAGAACTACAGGCCAATATCCCTGATGAACATAGATGCTAAAATCCTCACAAAATTCTAGCAAATTCTAGCATTACATTAGAAAGATCATACACCATGACCAAGTGGGATTTATTCCAGGGATGCAAGGATGGTACAATATCCACAATTCAATAAATGTGATACATCACATAAACAAATTGAGAGACTAAAATCACATAATCATATCAATCGATGCAGAAAAAGCATTTGACAAAATCCAACACCCTTTCTTGATAAAAACTCTCAGCAAAGTGGGAATAGAGGGATCATACCTCAACATAATAAAAGCCTTATATGACAAATCTACAGCCAACATCATACTCAAAGGGAAAAAAACTAAAACCACTTTCCTAAGAACAAAAGCAGGACAGGGATGCCCACTTTCACCACTCCTGTTCGACATAGTACTGGAAGAACTGGCCATAGCGATCAGACAAGAAGAATCAATAAAAGGCATCCAAATTGGAAAAAAAGAAGTAAAACTGTCATTATTCACAGATGACATGATATTGTACATAGAAAACCCTAAAGACTCCATCAAAAAAAACCTACTAGACTTAATAAAAGGACTTGGTAATGTAGCAGGATACAAAATTAACACCCAGAAATCTATGGCTTTTTTATACACCAACTAGAGGCCCGGTGCACAAAAATTTGTGCAC
>NW_005371399.1:208197-208899 GCF_000412655.1 Myotis brandtii | reverse complement strand
GGCAGGCGGGGAACCTTGGCTTCCTCCATCACTGGAGCAAGCAAGCCTCCTGTTCGCTTCAGCTGCCTGGCTGCCGGCCGCCATCTTGGTTGGCAGTTAATTTGCATATCGCCCTGATTAGCCAATGGGAAGCATGTCGGAGGTACAGTTAATTACCCTATTTGTCTTTTATTAGATTAGATAATGAACACACAGAAAGAGAATCTTTAAAAAAAAAATCCCATTTACCATTGCAACAAAAGATCCCTAGGAATAAACTTAACTAAGGAAGTAAAATACCTGTATTTAGAAAACAACAGGACATTGAAAAAAGAGATAGAGGAAGACATAAACAAATGGAAGAATACACTGTGTTCATGGATTAGTAGAATAACATCATTAAAATGTCCATACTACCAAACGCAATCTATAGATTCAGTGAAATCCCCATTAAAATACCAATGGCATATTTCAAAGATCTGATTCTAGAACAAGCTCTCCAAAAATTCATCTGGAATAAAAAAGACCCCGAATAGCCACAGCAATCCTGAGAAAGGAGAACAAAGTTGGAGGGATCACAATACAAGATATCAAGCTATATTACCAAGCCACTGTTCTCAAACTGCCTGGTACTGACACAAGAATAGACATATAGACCAATGGAACAGAACAGAGAACCCAGAAATCGACCCAAGCCATTATGCTCAATTAATATTTGACAAA
>NW_005371399.1:205141-207769 GCF_000412655.1 Myotis brandtii | reverse complement strand
ATACCTATCATCAACAAATCAACAAATTACAAGTGCTGGAAAGGATTTGGAGAAAAAGGAGCCCTCATGCACTGTTGGTGGGAATTCAGACTGGTGCAGCCACTGTGGAAAACAGTATGGAGATTCCTCCAAAAATTAAAAATAGAAGTCCCAGGAGATTAAAAATGGGGGCAGAGTAGGAGGATCTTGCAGGGACATGCTCCCAGGAACAAGCTGGAATTGCAACTGAAGTATGGAAAGGCTTCCTGAATAATCAATGGAAAACTCACAGGAGAGAACCCTGATACCCAATGACCCAAGGTGGAGACTGCATAGAGACTGGTAGGAGGCAGAGGCATGAAAGGGCTAGCTGGGCACCCTCAGATAGCAGCTGAAGTCCCAGAGATATATCTCATCGGCGCGGGGGGTGCCACTGAGAATGAATCCCAAAGCAAAGCAGTGGAGTGCTGTCTGCCAGGGAGTGGCAGCTGAAAGTTTAGGCACCCTCTTAAAGGGCCAATGGACAAATATTCCCTGTGGAGCCACCCACCTTGTGCTTTGTCAGAGGGAGGGTGAAGTGGACTGGAGCTGTGAGGACAGACGCAGGACTGGGGACTCAGAGGATAGAACTCAGAAAGCAGACACCCTAAGTTTCCTGGGCTGAGTCATTCCCTCACACAGCAGGGGACATCTTTCCCACATAGACATCTGCCTTGCCTAGGTGGAAGACAGTCGACACACCCTATTGGAAAACAATTAGCCTCCAGGCAGAAGATTGCCTGGGGGCAATTCAAGTGGGAATCCTATTAGTCTGTAAACAGAGGCAATCTCTGGAGGCTTTGAGTCTTTGCCTGATCCAATTAGTCAGAAACAGCCTTTAACACTGGCCTGCACTAGATATTGAGAGGTGTAGAGGATCTACCTAATACACAGTCACAAACTCAAACAGACAACAAAGAAACAACCTCCAAATGAAAGAGCTAGTAAATTCTCCAGAAGAAGAGATAAATGAAGCAGAGATAAGAAGTTTATCTGAAACAAAGTTCAGAGTAATGTTGTTAAAAATGCTCAACAGTATGAAAAAAGATATAGTAACTATGGAAAAAAGACCAGTCTGAGATAAAGAATGACATAACACAAATAAAGAACACATTGGAGTGAATACACAGCAGATTAGGGGAAGCTGAGGATCAAATCAGTGAATTAGAAGACAAAGTTGAAAATATCACTCAATTAGAAAACCAAAAAGAAAAAACAATTAAAAAACAGGAGGTCAGCTTAAATTGTATGCGGGAAACGTATTTATCCATTCTACCAGTGTAGTAGAGCGTGGGACACGTATTAATACTTTTTTTATAGACTAGCGGTAGAATGCGGGTAACGTATAAATACGTAAACTAAAGTTATCGTAATTTTACTGAACGTTGCCATTTGCACAAGAAATTAGCAAAAATGGCCCGCGCCACCTGTCAGCGCACGATAAAAACTACCCGCAAACAATGTGTTAAGGGAGCTGTGGGACAATGTGAAACATAACAATATTAGAATAGTAGGTGTGACAGAAGAGGCAGAAAGGTAGAAAGAAATAGAGAAGGTGTTTGAAGAAATAATGGTAGAAAACTTCCCTAACCTAGTGAAGGAAAAAGTCACACAAGTTCAGGAGGCACAGAGAACCCCAAACAAGAAAAACCCAAACAGACCCATGCCCAGAAATATCATAATTAAAATGCCAAAAATTAAAGACAAAGAGAGAATCTTAAAGGCAGCAAGAGAAAAGAAAACTGTTACCTACAAAGAAGGCTGACACCTGATTTCTCATTAGAAACTACAGAAAGGAATGGCATGAAGTACTCAAGGTAATGGAAAGCAAGGATTTGAGACCAAGATTACTATACTCAGCAAGGCTATCCTTCAAAATAGATGATCAAATAAAGAGCTTTCCAGACAAAAAAAGGCTAAAGGAGTTCATCACCACCAAGCCAGCATTACAAGAAATGCTAAAGGGTTTGCTGTAAGGGATTGCTGAGAAGAAGAAACAGAGAGAGAAACCTAGCCATACAGAATTAAAATGGCTATAAATAAGTACCTTGCAATAATAATCCTAAATGTAAATGAATTAAATGCTCCAATCAAAAGGTGTAGGATAGCTGAATGGATACAAAAACATGACACAACTATATGCTGTCTACAAGAGACCTACCTCAAAACAAAGACACACACAGGATGAAAGTGAAGGGATGGAAAAAGTTTTCCATGAAAATGAAAAATAAAAAATAAGCTGGAGTAGCAATAATCATATCTGACAAAATAGACTTTAAAAGCATCATGCTAAGTGAAATAAGCCAGTTGGAGAAAGATAAATAAAGGGTGTCCCAAAATTCACACAAGAAGTAATTTTGATAGAAAACACAGGTTTATAATTAAAAATTGTAAATTTTTTATTGATCCATAAAGTTTACAGTATAGGGTTATGTATGGAATAGCATATAGGGTAAATGGCCTCCACGGCTTTGCTGGCACATACGCACTCTTTTGTTGAAATTTTCCATGACCGTTTTGCATAAATGTGGCTGAATTTCGATGAGGCTCATTTTCATCTTGATGGCTTGGTTAATCGACAAAATTGTCGCATTTGGGGTTCAGAAAATC
>NW_005371399.1:197902-204607 GCF_000412655.1 Myotis brandtii | reverse complement strand
TAGAGCCAGAAGGGGGAAAATATTCTAGAATATAATAGAAGTAATCCTATTATTTGCAGATTTTTAATATTTCCTACAACTTTTGTGATATCATACTATGTTAGTATGGTTTTGGTAATATAATTATACTTAAAATCCTTTTATTCTTGAAATATTAATGTTTATTGCAGTTAATATTATTATATGTAAGATCATTTTTTTAAATAATTGGTATTTATTGCATGTAACATTATTATATTTAAGATCATTTTTCTTGAAATATTAAGGTTTATTGCATGTAACATTATTATATTTAAAATCGTGGTCTTTTTGAAATAAAAAAAATGGGGGAAAAAGGAGCTACCAGTTAAAAAAAAAATTGGCACTCCCATTCGATCCAGTAATACCACTTCTGGGAATATATCCCAAGAAATGAGAAACACCAATCAGAAAGGACATGTGCACCCCTATGTTCATAGCAGCACAATTTACAATAGCTAAGATTTGGAAACAGCCTAAGTGCCCTTCAGCAGATGAGTGAATTACAAAACAGTGGTGCATCTACACAATGAAATACTACTCTGCTATTAAAAAGAAGGAACTTTTACCATTTGCAACAGCATGGATGGACCTGGAGAGCATTATGCTAAGCAGAATAAGCCAGTCGGAGAAAGATAAATATCACATGATCTCACTCATATGTGGGATATAATGAAAAACATAAACTGATGAAAAAAAAATAGATCCAGAGACTAAGATACAATGAACAGACAGTCCAATCTCAGAGAGAAGGCAGGGAAAGGGGGGCCATAAGAGATCAACCAAAGGACTTGTATGCATGCATATTAGCATAACCAATGGACACAGACACTGGGGCGGTGGGGGCTTGTCTTAGGAGGAGGGAGTGGTGGGAGGGTCTATCAGGGAAAAGGGAGACATATGTAATACTTTAAACAATAAAAAAAAAGAAAATATCACCACGTGCTTAAGAAATCATTATAAATATAGAGTTTTCAATTATGGAAAAAATAGGAGGGTGGATGGTAAAACAGACCTAAGATTCTGGCATATCCTATGCTAGTCCATCTGTTCTATCCTACAGCAAGTGATGGATCAGAAAACTGCACAGTTAGAAAGGTGAGTTTGTTGTGGTAGGTCTTGGAAGAATGATGTCATGGAGGATGTGGCCTGTGTTTTGGATTCATAGTTGATTTTCCTGACTTTACAATCCAACAATTGCCTAATGTTTTTCCTCTTTCTTTTTCATCATCCTAATGTTATCATCTAACTTAATCTTCTGACTCTGTTTTCTGCAATGGATGGGTCTTCAGTATGTGGTGGTCAGGGAAACAGACAGGATAATGAGGAATAGCTCATCGATATGGGAAGAGAGAGAAAAGGCTACATGGTCGTGGGACCTTGCTTGATCATAAAAGCAGATCTCAGTGATCTGCCTAACATGCTGGCCTGGAAACTTGTTTTCTCAATGCTCTCATTATGGGGTTTTTTTTAAGTTAATAAACTTTTATTTAAGGAATTTCACATGTTCTGAGTTCTTCCACTGCCTTAGTTCCTCCTGAGTTTGAGTCTTAATCATCTTATTCCCGTTTGCTCAATCTTGATGTCATTTCAGTCAGTCCTATATAATAGGAATAGAGATTATCATAATCACAAACTGTATGGTGACTGAGAAGGACTTGCTAGACAAAGGACATCAAGCCCCAGACATCTAAGATGGCTGTCATCAAATCTGATTCCCAATGGCTATTACAGAAATCTATAGCTTGTGTTATGTTTATAGTGGACTGTGATCTAGCAATGTAAATCTAGGTTAGTAAAATGTTCCCAGTAGGCTGAATGCTATGCTACTCTCATTATGTTTTGTTGTTATTTAGTTAGGGCCATACTTGATAATTTACTATTACAACCAAATATGTTTTAAATTTTGGCTAAATAAAAGCCAGTCAGTTACTTAGGCAGGGATTGGCTTGCAGAAAACTGTCAACTTTTAGAAGTTCTTTGTGCTATTTGGCACTATATTTTACTAGAGGCCCAGCGCACAAAATTCTGTGCAGGTACGGTCCCTAGGCCTGGCCTGCAATCAGGGCCATCTTTCCCAGCTGCCTGCAGCTGGCCCCGCCCCCTGCCACCACCCACTCCCTGTTCCCCCTTCGCCATCGAGTGATTAGTGCCCGTTGGCCAGGGGAAGGGACCAAAAGGTGATCAGTGTGCCTCATAGTGACTGGTCCAGTGACTGGTCCAGTGACTGGTCGTTCTGGTCATTCTGCCATTAGGGTCAATTTGCATATTACCCTTTTATTATATAGGATAGAGGCCTGGTGCACAGGTGGGGGCCAGCTGGCCTGCCCTGAAGGGGGTCCTCAATCGGGTGGGGGAGTCCCCCGCTGGGGGCGGGGCCGGCCTGGGCGAGGGGCCTCAGGCGATTTGCAGGCCGGCCCCACCCCCAGCTTTGTCAGGAAGGACGTCTGGTCTATCCGGTCTAATTAGCATATTACCCTTTTATTCGTATACTCTATTAAACCTGTTTTCAAGAAATATCTACCTACTTTGAAAGGACTCTGCAAGACTTCTACTGTTCATTTTAGAGTGCAATTTTTCAGCCCTAATAGAATAAAGGAGACTGGCTTTACCAGGCAACAGGAGGCTTTATAAACATAAGCCAGTGTTTGCCCAGGTTTTTAGTTTCCTTCCAGACCTGCTCTGGCTTTTTCCTTTTCACTTAGGCTTATGCCTGAAGTTTTAAATGCTATTCTCTTTGCTCATAAGAGGCAGTATCCTAAGGTATACAGCTTTTCTGACCAGGGATCTGCCTTAAACATTTCCGTGAGACTTCTTGTGCTTAATTAGAGGTAGGGTATAAAATAGTTTTTACTCTATATTTGATTCTAATTGTTCTAGGGCAATCATTTCCGCTTTCAACCAGAGGAGAATAAAATGCAAGGTGTGATTCTGTCTTCACTAAAAATATGCTTTTTGGCTATTTTTCACTATTTAAACAATGAAGATAAAAGAGAAAGAAACTTTAAAAATCATAGGAAAGAAAACCCTGATACTTTTCAAGGTTGCCTTTGCTAAGGGCTAACACAGAACTAATGTTTTTGGGCTTTTTCTAATATTTAAATGAAACCTTATTCTAGGCAGACATTTTGGGAAAATCAACAGACCCACATGAAGGCTGTGTTTTTAGCAACACATTCCTCAGCCTACAGAAATACAAAAATTTGGCATCATTTCCAAACTTTTGATGCGTGGATATAATTACCTATCACTAGAATATAAGCTAATATTTTTCACGTCCCTTCCCATTAAAGAGTTCATAACAATTAGTATGTGCTGGATATATAATTGACCAAGACTCCTTAAAAAATAAGATGGCCCAGCCAGTGTTGCTCAGTGGTTGAACATTGACCAATGAACAAGGAGGTCACAGTTAGATTCCTGGTCAGGGCACTTGCCCAGGTTGTGGGCTCAATCCCCAGTGGGGGACGTGCAGAAGGCAGCCGATAAATTATTCTCTCTCATTATTGATGTTTCTATCTCTCTCTCTCCCTCTTCCTTCCTCTCTGAAATCAGTAAAAATATTTAAAAAGAAAAACTAATCGTATGTAAGAACTGGAATTATTATGACCATGTTAAAACTATTACACTGAGTTCTTTCTTCCTTTTCCTTTCTTTGCTAGCATAGAAATATCCATTCATACTCAACAGCTAACCTTTAGGATGAGTGCATTTTAAGATTTTTTTCCTTACACTACATGCCTGAGTTGCCTCTTAACATTGTGAGATTTACAACAGGTTTTCTTTAAATATTTCACATTCTTGCACATAAAGCCATGAAATATTACATATTTTATAAAAGATTTTCTTGGAAATTTAAAGAATAAAATAGAACTTATGCAGCCAGAACTAACATATGATGCATGTGGTGTTTTGTTTGTTTGCTTGTTTTGTTTTTTGTTAATCCTCACCGGAGAATATTTTTTTCCCATTGATTTTTAGAGAGGGTAGGAGGGGCCAGGGGAGGGGAGAGAGAGAGAGAGAGAGAGAGACATCAATATGAAAGACACATCGATTGGTTGCCTCCCACACACCCCAGGGCCAGGGATCGAACCTGCAACCCAGGTATAATGTCCTTGACCAGGAATCAAACCCACAACCCTTCAGTGTATGGGCCAATGCTCTAACCACGGAGCACACCGTGTAACAATTATGAAGGGACTAACAAGTATAAAAGAACAGTTATTAATACATACCATGTACCACATTAAAGATGTTTTTCTTTTAAACATAAATTAGTCATTTAACCATAAAAACAAAATCCTCCTTAATCCTTAAAACCACAAGCCCAAGAGGACAAATGTCTCACTCAAGTTTGCACAGCTAATGAGGGACAAGAATCAAATTTTTAATCCAATCTATTAATTCAGATACTAATCCACTGATTGAACTTTATTGGACAAGCAAGAATATGGGATTATTCTAGAGAAAGACATGTTTTATTATGAAGAACATGATCTGATAAATTATTATCTAGTAAACTCACAAGTTTATAAAAGAACAGTTGGACCCAAATATTTTTTCTGTCAGATAGGATAATTTAAAGTTATCTCAAATGGCTACAACTTTTACTAATATTTGTGGGAAAGACTTTTAAGGTTTTTCATTCACATAGTTTCCAAATAGCCCAGTACCCCTTTTTTCAGATAAGAATTATCTCCCTAAAGTTTGTGTTTCACGACAATATCTGCAAGCCTTTTGAGATGACTAGAAGTTTGCGGATTCATAAAAAGGATAGGTGGGCTTTGCATTGTTTCTACAGCCCCAGTTCTATTCTCATAAAGACTTGATTTGTAAGATATTACAGTGTTTTTAACTTCTTGAAGAATTGGGTTGCAACCTGCATGGTAGCCAGAAGGTGACCAGACATCAAGCTATGTTATCCTCAGTTTGCTTCTTTATATTGAGATCTTCAACTAAGATGGAAATAAAAAGATTCCTATGTTTTAGAGCTACGTTTCTTTGGAATGTTTTAGTAAATCCTTTCACAGTGGCTTCACAATGTTTTTCTTTGCCTCTGGGTTCATAGTATCTTTTTAGCTTTGCCAGCTTCTGCCAGTTTTCCCAGGATCCTGTCTGCAGGCTCTGGAGTGAACAGAGTAACCCAGCCGGTCTCATACTGCTTACCAGACATTGTATCTGGTTGCTCAGTGCTCTTGGGAGCTGTTGGTTTCCTCTTTTGACATCAGAACTGTTAAAATATTAACTGAGGCATATTAAACATTTTAAGAGTTCATTTGAGCAAAAATCTATTCCAATGGTGCAGCACCAAACCAAAAATGGTTAGGAGTGTTCCACCGACAGGAGCTCAGGGAGGGACCCAACAATTTTCTAAGGTTTAATCTCCCCAGAGTGACTCATAATGACTGAGGCATTAAAGGAAAGGGGAAAGAAGAGAGGAAGAAAAATATGTTTTTAATTTAAAAATTAATTTTTTCAACAGACCCACTGACGGCTGTTCGGCTGTGGTGCTTTACTACTCCTGAGCAGTCTCCCTCCATCTCTCTCTTCTTCCTTAAACCTGGAAGAGAGGAATAGTCCTGGTGAGAGTAGGACCCCCTCCCCTGAACAAAGTTTCCTCTCCTTACAGCTGAAGCTTCCCCATCTCTGGTCTCCTATAAAGTAAGTGGATGAATTGCCGGATCCCAGGTGAGAACAGCAGACACAGAGCTAGCTCAGACATTGCGGGTCAGACAGACATGAGTTCGTATTCAGTTACTTGGGACATGTGGGACTTGGCCAAGCTCCTGGCACCTTCCTACTCAAGTGAGGTCTTTGGATCAGCAGCATCGACATCACCTCATCACCTGTTAGAAACTAGAATCTTAAACCCCACCCTAAATCACCTGAATCTGAATCTGTGTTTTAATAAGATCCCCAGTAACTCATATGCACATTAGATTTTAAGAAAGCACTGCCTTAGTGGCTCTGAGCCTCAACATCTCCTCTGGAAAATGGAGATAATAACGACATCTGGCTTGCAGCTTAGTTTATAAAGGGTTATGAAGACAAACAAAAAAACAGCTCAGAAAACTGTACAGCAAGAACCTACAAAGATGTTCACTACTTATTACCCTGAGACATTCTGTTATTTTTGTCAAATCTCACATCTGGAAGATTTCAGTAACTCGACCTAGCAAATCAGAGGCCTTCTACTTTCTCAACACTTTGCTCCTTGTGTTTGGGGCCCAACAAGGAGTTTCCTAAAGGAACCAAAAAGCTTGTAATCAAGGAACTCTTGACCAGAGGGAATAAAGTCACTTGCTGTCTGAAGCATCATTAGGTTCCTCCCCTGCTCACAGCACACTGGGAGCTGCTGGTGGGACTGGGGTGTGGTCAGCTCAAATCCCAATGTCATAGGGATACAGGTGTCTGATCTAGATAGATATCAACAGCCAAGGACTCCAATTTTTACCTTTTCATTCTTTTTTGGAGTCTTTCCTAAAGATGCAATCTAAAGTGTGGGCAAAGCTTTATGCATCAGGCTACCTCTAATTATGAGTAACTGGTAATAACACAAGAGAAAGACTAAGTAAATGATAGTAAAGACCTTTAAAACATTAAAGAACTTGTAATGACAAGAGGAAATGTTTATGCTGTGCTGTGGGATACAGAGCAGCTATAAACTCACCTATGTTTTTAAAAATT
>NW_005371399.1:180760-197885 GCF_000412655.1 Myotis brandtii | reverse complement strand
AATGTATAGGGCTGGAGGTGTTTCTGGGCAGGGAATGCTATTGTCCTGGTTTCCAGGGTCTCTATGAGCCCAAGTCCCATGGCCAGGGTATCCTGTGAGCAAAACCCTGCTTCAAGAGAAGAATGCTGAGGCAGGAAGGGAAGCCGATGGAGGGAAAGGGTCAGGGCAGCTACGGACAGAGCTTATCTCCAGAAGAGAAATGCAGAGAATAATAGAAGGAGGACAGAGAATGAGGCAGGCATGGACCACCTTGTAGAGGTGTGAGGGGAAAGCTAAGGCCCCAAGATGGAGCTGACCCTAAGCAATGGGGGTGCAGGACAGAGAAGTTCCCAGTACACTCCAGGGTCTTGGAGATTAGCCACTGAGTAGGGCTGCACCTGCTGAGCCCAGAACAGGCAGGGATTGACACCATGTCATAACATCCAAAAGTCTTTAGCACTGGCTGTTCAACATGGAGGGAACAAGTTGCAATCATTATCTATATAATAAAGAGCCAGGGTTGTAACAACCAATTACGACTGAAGGCTCAACCAGACCAGAAGTCAGTGCTGGGTTGCTGTGGTGACCGAGCACTGACTGGGGCCGCTGTGGGCCCCCCGACCCAGCACTGACTGCTTACGGGGCTGCGTATCAGGCCCAGAGAGAGGCCTACAGAGAGAGAGGCAGGGTCTGATCCATAGCCTCTGTGGCAGCCATTGATCAGAACTTGCCTTTCTTTCTCTCCCGGCCTGGCCAATACCTGTGCCTCCATTTCTCTCCAGGTCTCCACCAGGGCTGCTGATCAGCCCTGCCTTTCTGATCAGGCCCCATTGATAGGCCCAGAGACGTTGACTGGCATAGAAACTTTCCAATCAGAAACAAATCTGGGTGAATGTAAGGAGTCAATGGCTGCCTAGGAGGTGGAGCTTTTGATGCTGACTGGCATAGGAACTGACCAATCAGAACCAAATCTGGGTCAACTATGAGGAGCCAATGGCTGCCTAGGAGGCGGAGCTTTTGACGCTGACTGGCATAGAAACTGACCAATCAGAACCAAATTGGCCAGCAGAGGAGGGCAGTTGGGGGCAAGATCAGGCCTGCAGGGGAGGGCAGTTAGGGGTGGCCAGGCAGGCAGAGGCAGTTGGGGGTGAGATCAGGCCAGCAGGGGAGAGCACTTGGGGGCTCGATCAGGCTGACAGGGGAGGGCAGTTAGGGGTGATCAGGCAGGCAGGCAGAGAGGTTAGGGGCGATCAGGCAGGCAGGCAGAGGCAGCTATAGGCAATCAGGTAGGCAGGCAGAGGGGTTAGGGGCAATCAGGCAGGCAGACAGGTGAGTGGTTAGGAGCCAGCGGTCCCAGATTGTGAGAGGGGTGTCTGACCACCAGTTTAGGCCCGAACCCACAGGGATCGGGCCTAAACCAGCGGCTGGACATCCCCCGAGGGGTCTCTGATTGGAGTGGGTGCAGGCTGGACTGAGGGAACCTCCCCCTCCATGCACGAATTTCATGTACCGGGCCTCTAGTAGTAATATAAGAGGCCCAGTGCACGAATTCGTGCACAGGTAGGGTCTCTCAGGGTGGCCTGTAGGGATCGGGCCCCAGCTCGCACCCCCAGGCTCACAACCCCAGCTCACCCCCCTCCAGCCTCGCAGCCCCACAGCCCCACCTGGCACCCCACCATGGCCTGGTGCCACCTGCTCACCTGCTCCACCATCCCACTGCAGTCCCACTCTCGTTGGGGCCCATCAGGGCTGGCAGTGCCTCCACTGTCGCCAGCTGCCAGCACTGTGTTGCCGACACCCACCATGTTCTGTGCCGCCCCGTGGTGGTCAGCGCACATCATAGTAAGTGGTCAAACTCCCAGTCAAACAATTTGTATATTAGGCTTTTATTATATAGGAGTAAAGTCCCCAATAGCTAAAGCAGTGGACTTTCAGTCAGAGTGATAATTTATTTTTTTTTTCGGCCGTTCGGTTGATTTGCATATTATGCTTTTATTATTATAGATACTGTAATAAAAGTTATGTGAAAGTGGTTCAAAATATTGTATTGTACTCACCTTTCTTTTGCTGATGATGTGAGATGATAAAATGCCCATGTGCAGAGACAAAATGAGGTGAATGACATAGGCACTGTGATGGAACATTAGGCTACCACTGACCTTCTGACTATATGTCAGGAGGATTACCTGCTTCGTGGGATCCTGGATCAAGTCATGAGGATTGACCACTGGTCACTGGAACCAAGGAAAGTGGACAAGAGGGGCTGCTGTATACTAATTAGGGCCGTTTGACATTCTCTTCTGTTTCTGGAGTAATCTACGTCTCCTCGGGGGGGTTCTGTCACTCAGCCTGCTCTTGGTCCTTCTCTCCATGCTGCTGCTGCTCTTCCTCCTCTCTGGTGAGCCCGGCTGTCCCTGAGGTGCAGGAGCAAAGGCCTGCATTGGTTAGTCCAGGCTGCAGTGGGTGCAGGCTTTTAAGGAGGATGCCTTCCAGCGTGGCTCATTCACATGCCTCGTTAACGATGTGTGGGTGAGGAGCCAGCAGGCCGGCTGGGGAACCCTCCAATCACCAAACTAAGAAGGGCTGCACTTTGGATGGAACAGGTTTAGTGTGTTTCTTTCCGAGGAGGAGCTGGTTTTCCCTCCTCCCCACGCACATCCACGGTGGCGTGGCGTTCTGAAGTCAGCTCGGGCTCTGCCCTCCTTTACCCAAGTGTAAAACACGGCCCTCCTGTGGCCACCTACCCACATTCTTTAGAGAACTGTTCACTGGCTTTATGTCAAGAGCTAAAGCACTTGGAAGAGGGCCTAATGCTTTACAACAAACGTTCTTGACAAGTATTTGTTGAGCGACGAAATGGTGGAACACATGGGGGGAGTGGACCAACTCCCTGCAATTTCCAGCATGCTTCTTTAATGGATTACCCTGAACATGGCTTCCAGGACACCCCTGCTCTTTGTATTTGTTTGTTTTTAAATTTAACTTATTAGGGTGACCTTGGCTAATAAAATTATATAGGTTTCAGGTGCACAATTCTATCATACATCATCTGTGTATTGTATTGTGCATTCACGACCCCATCTTTGTATTTGTTGACTTCAAGCTTGGCAATGGCCAGGTTTCCTTCATTCCATATGGTGTGCTGGGCGAATTTCTTCTTTTTCTCTTTCACTGTGATCCCAGATGCTCACTCTCTCCTATAATTCCACAATTGAATGAGACCTGGGGAAAGAAGATAGATACATATGCTCATCTGCTATATTAAACTAGAAGTATATCTGAAAGTATAGTTACTAAAAAATTGTATTTTAAAACATTTGTTGAGTCCTCACAAGATGGAAAATAAAAAAAAAATAGTACAGATTTTTCTATTTATTATATATTGATATTTTATTTGGAAATTAGGAAAAAATGATATGTTAATTAAAAACTTGCTGAAAAAATTAGTGGCAAATGAGTGAAAGATTCTTTTGCCTATGATTTTAATAGAATTACAAAAAATTAATATAGCACCCACTTAATATATAGATGGCCAACATTATATTGCAGACAAACTGAAATCTCATTAGCTGTTTATACCTTTTATAATTATCTTAAAGAATATCAATTAAATTTAAACTGGTCCTTGCATCAAAAATCTTCAGTTGAGGTCACAAAATCAATCCTCCCTTCTCAATCAGACCAATAAGCAAAGGCATTTAGCTACCACAACTACATAATTTTTCCCGATTTAATCCGAACCTTAAACTTTTAGCTGGCAAGTCAAAATATTCAGCATTTCTCAATCAGTAACATCTTTAAGAATAAACTTTAAAAATGCAAGACATACTTAACCAACAGATTTAATTCTGTCCTCTAGATTTTTCATGAGGCAAATTAGAGTAAACTTTACTTTTTACTTTCAAGTGGCTCTGGAAAACCACATTTGAGCCTTGCAAAACAGGTTCTGGCCTACCTGGTCTTTTCAGATGTAAATTGACCACATTCTTTAAGATTTTGCTACAGGCAGGAGGCGACTATCCCCTTCCTCCATTAAGAACAACCTTTAAAAACTGTTCTTTATTATGGAAATGCCAATCCTGCTGCTAAAATCTAGCTAGCATCTTTTTTTTTCTTTGGGTAAATGATCGGTCTTGGGCTCCATCCTGCACATCTTCAAAGAGACTCTAGCTCAAAACTCTATCCAAAATCGGACAGTGCGCGCATTAGTTTTAAGCCAGCTTTTCTCTATACACGTGCACAGAAATCCCAGACACATTTACTTGGGAAGGGGGTGACCTGTTTTCACAGATCCTCACTCAGACGCCCGCCTGACCGAAGTCGTGGAGCCACACAAAGGAGGGGAGAGGGCAGGCCCCCTCCCTCCACACTCACACACTTTCACCAGACATTCACTCAGAGTTTAAACAATAACAACTTCCCAACTCCTGAGGGAGCTCTACAGCCTCCCCCAATCTCCTTGAAATGATCAATCACAATACCCAAAGGAGCAGTCTGAGTCCGTCCCATAACATCCGTCCAGTAAGTCCACAGAAAACAGAAAAACACAGACACAGACAAACAGAGGGCCCCAAAGAACAGCCTTCCAACTCCATGGAAGCAACTAGACGAGGGCCTTATGCCAAACCGGCAGGAGCGACCCACCTCATCCCCAATCCCTGAGGGGAATACACATCCCTCAAATCCGTGTGGGGGTTCCTACAGACCTTCCGACTCTGCAGAAGCAGAACTACACCCCTCCAGATGGAGGGTTAAGGCGTCCCCCGACTCCTCCCGCCCTTGATCCCCCTGTGCGTCCACTTAGATCATTGCGGGCGATTACAGATTTCAGAAGTGAGCTCACACAGGACAGATACAGAACAAGTCCCTGAACAGAGGCAGTAGAAAACTGCCTAGGAATGCTTCTCTTCTACCTTTTTTAAAAGATAGGCCAGATTCGAACCCTTTCTCTCTCTCCCTCTCCCTTCTTCTCTGAAACCAGTGAAAATATATTTTAAAAGAAAACGCTGCCTCATCCCATCAGCCGATCTGGACACTTCCAATTTGCATCACCGCAAAGGCAACCATTATCCTGATTTCCAACACCAGGGATCAGGTGGGACTATCTTAAAGTCTGTGCTAATGAAATCCAAATGTTATGCCCAGATTTCAGGATCCCCAAGAAACCACATCAGGGAGCCAGCCAGTCCGATGCAAAAGCATAAGAGTCTTTATTCGAGCTAGCTCGGCTCCCCCACCTTGCCGACGCAGCAGCAGGAAGCAGAGAGAGCCAGGGTGATACTTTAAATTCATGTTCTGTGTCTGTACCATTAACTCTCCACTTTTCTGCAAACCTATAACCATGGCAGAAAGTTTTAAAAGAAAAAAAAGACAGGTTGTGGGGAGACCAAGATGGCGGCATAGGTAAACACCGGAGACTGCTGCCGCAAACAACCACTTCAAAAATACAACTAAAAGACGGAACGGACATCACCGAGAACCACAGGAAGGCTGGCTGAGGAGAGACTCTTCAACTAGAAGGAAAAATAACAGCACACCGAGGCTCAGAGGAGGCGCAGTGTGGAAAAAACTCAGGTGCGGAGGTGCGCGCGCAAAGCGGGCTGGTGGCTGAGAGCGCGGTTGTCGTTTTCGGTCAGGGGGGAGTCTCAGACTCTGAGCTCCAGATACGGGCGAATCGCTGGGGACTCGGACTCAAACGGGAGAAGCGGGAGTGTCTGGCATCAGTTGGAAGGCAGCTTTCCCTCCGAGGTTTGCAGCGGTTCCTGGGGTTCTGAGAAGCAGAGCCTCTGGGAACGGGACTGAGAGGGGCCATAACCGCTCCCTCCGCCCGCCCTGTTGAGCCCGCCCCGCCCAAGCCCTGCGCAGAGCCATTTGCCGGATCGCCTCAGGCAAAGGCTAGATTAGCACCTCCCCAGAGGACAGAAGTTTTCCGCGGCAGACACAGCTGATTCACACAGCCAGTCGGCCTGGTGGTCAAATCCCTCTAGTATTAACTACAACAATCAAGGCTCAACTAGAACAAGACTGCGCACAAAGACCACTAGGGGGTGCACCAAGAAAGCATAAAAAATGCGGAGACAAAAAAACATGACAGAAATGGAGGATATAGAGCTAAAAATCGCAATTTTGAGGGCTTGCAAAAATGTGCTAGAAGCTGTCAATAAACTTGAGGAGAGAGTCACGAAAACTAATGAGACCCTCGATGCTATGATAAAGAACCAACTAGAAATTAAGCATACACGGACTGAAATAAAGAATATTATACAGACACCCAATAGCAGACCAGAGGAGCGCAAGAATCAAGTCAAAGATTTGAAATGCGAAGAAGCAAAAAACACCCAACCGGAAAAGCAAAATGAAAAAAGAATCCGAAAATATGAAGATAGTGTAAGGAGCCTCTGGGACAGCTTCAAGCGTACAAACATCAGAATAATTGGGGTGCCAGAAGATGAGAGACAGCAAGATATTGAAAACCTATTTGAAGAAATAATGGCAGAAAACTTCCCCCACCTGGTGAAAGAAATGGACTTACAGGTCCAAGAAGCGCAGAGAACCCCAAACAAAAGGAATCCAAAGAGGACCACACCAAGACACATCATAATTAAAATGCCAAGAGCAAAAGACAAAGAGAGAATCTTAAAAGCAGCAAGAGAAAGAGACTCAATTACCTACAAGGGAATACCCATACGACTGTCAGCTGATTTCTCAACAGAAACTTTGCAGGCCAGAAGGGAATGGCAAGAAATATTCAAAGTGATGAATAGCAAGAACCTACAACCAAGATTACTTTATCCAGCAAAGCTATCATTCAGAATTGAAGGTCAGATAAAGAGCTTCACAGATAAGGAAAAGCTAAAGGAGTTCATCACCACTAAACCAGTATTATATGAAATGCTGAAAGGTATCCTTTAAGAGGAGGAAGAAGAAAAAGGTAAAGATACAAATTGTGAACAACAAACATGCATCTATCAACAAGTGAATCTAAGAATCAAGTGAATAAATAATCTGATGTACAGAATGAACTGGTGATTATAATGAATCAGGGACATAGAAAGGGAATGGACTGACTATTCTTGGGGGGGAAAGGGGAATGGGAGATGCGGGAAGAGACTGGACAAAAATCGTGCACCTATGGATGAGGACAGTGGGTGGGGAGTGAGGGCGGAGGGTGGGGCGGGAACTGGGAGGAGGGGAGTTATGGGGGGGAATAAAGAGGAACAAATGTAACCTGAACAATAAAGATTTAATTAAAAAAAAAAAGACAGGTTGAGTGTTGACCCATGAACCAAGAGGTCACTGGTTCAATTCCTGATCAGGACACATGCCTGGGTTTCTGGCTCTATCCCCAGTGCAGGAGGCAGCCAATTGATGATGTTTCTCTCTCATCGATGTTTCTATCTATCCCTCTCTCTTTAAAAATCAATAAATACATATTTTAAAAATTAAAAAAAGAAGAAGACAGTGTAGCCTAAGGAGTCCAGAGAAAGCTGGCCCAGCAAAGCCACGTGCTGGTTCAGGGACTAGATTTGCAATACTTACAAAATCATCAAGGGATCAGAGCCCTAAGGTTATAAAAAAAGGGGGGGGAGGGAACCAAAATTTTAGACAATAATAAAAAAAATAAGCTTAAGACCTGGTTTTGCACTTGGGACTTTAGGGAATTTAAGTGAGCAACTGCAAAACCAATAGTTGTAGGGACAAAATGACAGAGGAAAACTTCCCCCTCAAGATAAGCTTACAGAGCAAAATTTCAAAACATGCAATGAAAATTGATGCTAGAGCAAAATCAACAGTTAGAAGATGATTGAAGACAAAATAAATAATAGCATAATGTTTTTTTTAATATATTTTATTGATTTTTTACAGAGAAGAAGGGAGAGGGATAGAGAGTTAGAAACATCGATGAGAGAGAAACACCAATCAGCTGCCTCCTGCACACTCTCTACTGTTATGTGCCCGCAACCAAGGTACATGCCCTTGACCAGAATCGAACCTAGGACCCTTGAGTCTGCAGGCTGACCTCTATCTACTGAGCCAAACCGGTTAGGGCAGGGGTGGGCAAACTTTTTGACTCGAGGGCCACAATGGGTTCTTAAACTGGACCGGAGGGCCGGAACAAAAGCATGGATGGAGTGTTTGTGTGAACTAATATAAATTCAAAGTAAACATCATTACATAAAAGGGTACGGTCTTTTTTTTTTTTTAGTTTTATTCATTTCAAACGGCCGGATCCGGCCCGCGGGCCGTAGTTTGCCCACGGCTGGGTTAGGGCCATAGCATAATCTTAAAATGACTTAACATGGCCTGCTTAGAAATCTTAAAAAAACTGAAGGATAGCATCTGCAAAAAGGAACAAAAACATATGAAACAAAAATTAAGCCTAAATGTAACAAGAATAGATAGATATCACAGAGAGGGAGAAAAATAGGCAGACCTTTCTTGCACTCCTCCCAGGACCAGATGGGAAATAAAACTAAAGCAGGGAACGTACACCCAGAATTACCAACTGAGGTCCAGCTGAGGAGGAGACATTATCAAGGAAGGACAGAAAACACTTGGAGACTGGTAGAAAGGGTAAGGTCACAAGAGGGGAATGTAACAGTAACCAGTAAAGATTATAAATATAATTTATAGCTTGTGAGGTACAGTTAATGCAACATTTGGAAGTAAATGTTTAGCCTAAATGAATTAATTATAATATAGAAAAGATTTAAAATAAATACATTGAGTTATTTAACTCAAAAAGGAAGTAAAAAAAACAAAAGAATAAGCCTAAAGAAAGTAGAAGAAAATACTAAAGAAAAGGTCAAAAAAATTAAATTAGTGTAACTGAAAAACACAGGTTTGGCTTCCTGTTGCAACAAAAGCCAAATTTCTGAGGCAGGTGCTGATGCAAAAGGAAAGAAGTTTTATTCAGGTGCCACTTGACCTGGAAGAATGGTGGACTCCCCTTCCTGCTCAAGCCTATGGTTCTTAAAGGGATAGGAAGCTGAGGGCTTTTTTCTTTTTTTTCTATCCAATTATCTTGCTAGCTTTCGGGCACTCTCAGGCCCAGTCCATTAATCTTTCTAGCTTTTGGCATAAGAACCTCCCCCTGCACCATGTTGGCCAATGAGGGAGACTCCCTGGGCACTCCCTGACTGTCTAGGGCAGTGGTCGGCAAACTGCGGCTCACGAGCCACATGTGGCTCTTTGGCCCCTTGAGTGTGGCTCTTCCACAAAATACCGACTTCTGCGCATGGGCCATGAAGTTTCAATCTCACTGTACAATACCGACTTCTGCGCATGGGCCATGAAGGTTCAATCTCACTGTACATGCACGCCCACACATGGTATTTTGTGGAAGAGCCACACTCAAGGGGCCAAAGAGCCGCATGTGGCTCGTGAGCCACAGTTTGCCGACCACTGGCTAGGGTAATGGGGATGGGCAGGGGCTGCAGGACCTGCCATCAGAAAACCTGGAGATGCTGCAACCATCAGCCATCTCCTGATGCTGGACACAGTGCTGCACACCTGGGGGAGCTGGTTGAAGTCCATGAGGCACCCCTGGATCCCAGCATGCCTCTGTGCAGCCCACACACAGCCCATCCCTGGCCAGCCAGGCCCACATTTCAACTGATGGATGTCTATGGTAACAATTTCCCCATTCAAAACTCTGGGCCCTTGACCTAGCATGTGTGGCTTAGTTAGTTGAGCAGCATCCCATGCACAGAAAGGTCACTGGTTCGATTCCTGGTCAGGACACATGCCCAGGTTGCAGGTTTGGTCCCTGGTCAGGGAGTATATGGGAAGCAACAGGTTGATATTTCTCTCTCACCTCTCTCTCTCTCTCTCTCTCTCTCTCTCCCATTCTCTCTCTAAAATCAATAAAAACATATTTTTAAAGAACAATAACTCTGGACCCTTGTAATCTTACAAGGGTCACTGGATGGAGGTCTCATCTTCTGTAGTTTCTTTCTGCTGTCAAGGGCCATAGTCTTACCAATCTCTGGGTCCAGAGATTCTTTTTTTTTAAATATATGTTTATTGATTTCAGAGAGGGAGGGAGATAGAAACATCAATGATGAGAGAGAATCACTGATCGGCTGCCTCCTGCATGCCACCCACTGGAGACCAAGCCTGCAACCTAGGCATGTGCCCTGACCGGGAATCAAACCATGACCTCCTGATTCATAGGTCGATGCTCAACCACTGAGCTGCGCTGACTGGGTGAGAGATTCTTGCTATTTACTAAAGGAAGCCTTTACACGAGGGAAGAGGATTGCTGTCCTTGGAAGGCAGCATACCCTGTGTGTAGAGGATGGCACTGCTGAACAAGCCAAGCTGGTAGACTGCTTCATATTTCAGGAGACAGTGTTGTCAATGAGCTTCCAAAGTGAGAGTTATTGTGTACACAAACAATCAAGTATTTAGTCAGGGCTATGCCCTTTAGAGCAGGGGGAAATTTCAGTGAAATCAGAAACTGGAGAGACTAACAGATCCCCATGATCTAATCCTGAGCAGGGCTTTGGGATGGCACACCCAACAGCAGAATAAGTTTACCAAGGAAGCCACTGTCTGGAAAATGCAGACAAAGCATGAGCATAAAGTATAGCAATTGTCAAAAAGCACTAATAAAGCCCAGCCGATGTGAGTCAGTGGTTGGGCATCAACCCGTGAACCAGGAGGTCGTAGTTCAATTTCCACTTAGGCACATGTCCAGGTTTTAGTCTCGATCTCCAGTGGAGGGCATACAGAAGGCAGCTGATAAATTATTCTCTCTCATCACTGATGTTTCTAACTCCCTCTCCTCCCTCCTCTCTCTGAAATCAATAAAAATATATATATTTTAAAAGTAACATTGTCACTTAGCTTTGGGAGGCATTGTCCCTTTCCAAAAGAGGAATTTTAAACCTCCTTCAGGAGTGCAGGTCCCGCTTTCCCTTGCAGAATCAACAGCAGCAGCAAGATCTGAGTCCTCCTCAGGCAGCACCTGCTTTATCCATGTGTGGTGGATCAAAGGCTTGATTCCCGTGAGTTTTAAGAATGAGTGTGTTGTCAGGACACCGTAGGGACCAGGCCATTGCTTGGATAACTGCTGTTCAGGACCCTGAGTTTTCCAGGTCTTTAGTCTCCCAGCTGGAATGGGTATAAGGCAGGGGTGGGCAAACTTTTTGACTCGAGGGCCACAATGGGTTCTTAAACTGGACCGGAGGGCCGGAACAAAAGCATGGATGGAGTGTTTGTGTGAACTAATATAAATTTAAAGTAAACATCATTACATAAAAGGGTACGGTCTTTTTTTTTTTTTTTAGTTTTATTCATTTCAAAAGGGCCGGATCCAGCCCGCGGGCCGTAGTTTGCCCATGGCTGGTATAAGGGCTGGTCAAATGGGTAGATAGACCTGCAATGAGAAAATTTGTGCAAAGTTGTTAGTGTTTGCCCTAAACGTTGTACACATTGTTTGATTTTTTAATTCATGTTCTAAATGTAAAGGGGGTGTTTCTAAAACAGACACTTGGAAGGGTCTCCCATAAACTATTTCAAAGGGGTGCTTCCCTAATCCAAAGCAAAGCCATGGGGAGTGCCTGGTTCCTGGTTCCATTTCATGTGTTTCCTGGCATATTTTCACCAGGGCCTTCCTTATTGTGTAGTTCATTTTCTCCGTCTTCCCCATAGATCAGGGTCTCCAAGATGCACGTAGTTTCCATGCATGTAGTGCCTGTCCCATCTTCTGAGAGATTTCTGAAGTGAACAATGATCATCAGAGGCCTTTTGAGTGGCAAAATAGGGGTGTTATAGGGAGACTGGCATAGCCAAATTAATCCTGATTTTAAGAATTTCTGCAATACTGGTTGAATTTCCTCTAAAGCTTCCTTTTTAAGGGGTATTGTTTCTTTTGTGGGATCTGCGTCCCTTCATCTAGGTTAAATTTTATGGGCTGGATGTTAACCACCCTACCCAGGGTTCCATCAGCCCAAACAGCTCAATCAACCTGTTTGTAGATCTCAGGTGGGAAGAGTTCACCTCCGGGCTCTTCAGAGCAAGTCAGGAGCACCTGGAGCTGGAGAGCATGTTCCGGCGGGGCTCCTAAGCATAGCTGCTGCTTCTCAGGGTAAGAGGTTATTTGTGAATGTCATTTACAAAGTATATCTCAGGCCAACAATGGAATGGGGCAGTCTGACACGTAGAGAAAACTATGCGTAAATTTTTGATCCCTAAGCTGGTATTCTAGAGGTTGAAGGAACGCCTATTTTTTGTAATTTTCCAGTCACTCCAGTAACCATCACTGCAGCTGAACTTTTCTTGGTAGTTTTATATTTAGCGCTGAATGTGTAGCTCCCATATACACGAGGAAGTCAATTAACTTGTTTTCCACTGTCATTTGTATCCAGGGTTCCTGTGGGGAAATAGTAATAGGTCGGGAGGTATCTAGGGCCTCCTTGTTTGTCATCAGATTCATCATTCCTTTCTAACATTTCTTGGTGAGAGTTTCTATCATTTCTATTTTTATTTCTGGGTTTCAGGCAGTCCTTTCTCCAATGGCCTTCCTCTTTGCAATAGGCACATCGATTGAAGGAATCCTGCCTCTCCTTCTGGTTTCCCCACAGTTTCTAAGAAAATGGCAGCCTGCTTTAATTTTCTTGTTTCCCAGCATGGTAAACCTTCAAGGCTATGTCCACCAGCTGGGAGGGAGTCATTCCCAACAGCCCATCTAAACCTTGAAGCTTCCTTCTGATATTTGTGGCACTTTGCCCAATAAAAGTCATGTTTACCATCCATACATTTTGTGGTGCCTGTGGGTCAGCATCAGTGTGTTTTTGATAGGCCTGATAGATCCTTTCTAAAAATTTAGAAGGATCTTCATTTGGTTTTTGTTGAATGGCCTGTATCATATTCAGGCTCTTTTTTTATCCACCCTTTCCTAAATCCTTCCAATATGCACCTTCTAGGAAGGCTATGTCTTCCACTATTCAGGTCCAAATTGGGCTCTATCAAGGGAATTGCCCTGGTGCGTTGGTAGTCCCATTGGGATTCTCTTGATGGAGGCAGTGACCCTCTTCATTAGCCTTATCTATAACTAGCTGTCTTTCATCTGCCCCATTAGCAGGATGTTAAGGAGAGCCTATATGTCTGCCCAATTTGGATGGTGAGTGGCAAAAATGGAGGTGATAAGATCTGCCATTTCTAAGGATCCTCCCGATATGAGGAGTTGGAATTCTTCCAATTTAGTAAATCTCAAGTGGAAAATGGAGTATATGCCCAATAGTAACCAGCGGGCTGGCCTTCCTAGTTTATTCCACCTATAGGGTATTGCCTCAAAGGGAATTGTCCTGTTCTGGATAGGGATGCTCCCTGACCAAATTGAATGCTCTGCTGGGTCTTGAAGGGGGAGACCATTCCTTCATCATATGGGGTGGTGTTGTCCCCCCTCTGGCCCTATCTCAGGGATATCTAGCAGTGGAGGTGGTGGTGGGGGAAATCTTCCTGCTGTTAATCCTGGGTTCCCTGGGTTCAGGGCATTAAAGAGACTCATTTCCTCATTTTCTTTTTTTCTTCCTGTGTCTTACTATCAGGGAGGGGTTTTGAAGCCAGTTCCCTTCTCTGCGTCATTAATTGTTCCCTTTGTTTGCAGAATCTTTATTTTGTAAAGACATAAAGGCTTGGACATAAGGGATTTTGTCCCATTTCCCCGACTGTTGGCAAAATAATTTCAATTGTATAATGGTATAGTAATTTAGAGATCCAGTTAGGGGTCATTTTCCCACATAGTCTAAAGTATACACAGGCCAAGCAGTGTTACAATAGAAAACCAATTCCTGAGGTACTGGGGAAAAATGGCAGCCCAATAGGCAGACGTGTCTTGCACCCTGTCCTAGAGCAGATAGAAGGAACAACTAAATCAAATAACTTCCAGTGGGAATTGGAAAATTAGTCACAGCTGGTGAGACAATTCACAGCCAGAAAGGGCAGAAGATGCCTAGAGAACTGTAGGATCAAGGATCTGGGCTGGAGAGAGATGTGCAACCACCGGGCCAAGAGGTTCTGAAGGAATCCGCACTGCACCAAATCCATGACCCTTGGGGACAGGTGTAACATCCAACTGTGGAAAGAAAGTCCACAGGGCTGATGGAGCTGGAGAATCTAGATCTAAGTCCACAGCCACACAAGGCTGCACCCAGAAAGGCAGCCTGAAGAGCTGCCTGAGCCATGTGGTGCTGGGGGGGAGGGATAAACTCACAGTCACGTGGTTGTTCTGTCTCTGTTTTGTCTTTGCTTTTATTTACTAAACCCAATTCATAGACCCTTCCAATTACAAACACTCACCAGAGGCTGTGGTGCAGGTAGAGGTGCAGATTTGTGGAGTCTGGGGAGAGGCTGTGGAGGAAAGTGGGTCAGGGAGAGGTGACCAGGAATTCAGCACTGAGATTTTCATGACCCTCCAAATCTAAGCAGCCATTTTTCTCCTGAAGGGACAGCCTCTAATACAGCCATACCCAGCTAATACAGCCACACCTAGCCTACATCTTGAGCTTTACAAAGGAAACAAAGACTCTGAATAGCCCCAAAGAGCCCCCAGAAAACGATACAGCACCACCCCCACCTAAAGCCCTATCAGAAACGGATGCTTGAGTGATTAAGATTGACAGCAGGCAGATAGCCAAAGCAGGCAGATTGGTCCCACCTGCTTGCAGCCAAGGCTGTGGAGACAGACACAGAGGAGCTGTGGATCACTTGGAACTTCAACACAGTGCTGACTACCTAACAGGAAACTAAGAAGTGGCAGACAGAACAGAAGAGTGGAGTCTTAAACCAGCCCCCAGGGGGCATTAATATTCCACTGAAGCAAATGACGCTTTACTTTTTTATTTTTTATCTTTTATTTAAAACATTTTTTCTTTTTGTTTTTATCTTTTTTTCTTCATTCAATTTTTATTTTTATTTTATTTTATCTTAAGTTTTCTTTTTTTCCATCCCTTTGTTCCTCACTTTTCCCTTTTTCATGCTGTTTTCTCTTCTCCTGTCCCCGCTTTAGTTTTTCTCTTTCCTTTCTTTTTACCCCATGTTAAAAAGTGATCTTTGCTATCTGCTTTATTGATGTGTTATTATTATAGTAGTCTCTGTTGGCTTACTCACATATCTAATTTCCTCTCCCCTGCTCCACGTTCATGCACCCTTCTCTTTCTTTGCTAGTCAATTTTTTATGCTTTTGTTTTTCCTCTCCTTTCTTGCTCTCTTCTTCTCCTAGTTCAGTGGTTCCCAAACTTACACAGGAGGGAGCCCTCTACCTGTTAAAAGGTAGGCTGGCAGCAGCAATATTTTTGTTTAGGAAGAAGACAGTGGAGAAGGGGTCAGTTAATAATAGAGACACACTTGGTTTATTTTCACATAGGGGGCATCTCCTACTGGTGACAGTGTGGCGTCTGGCACATTCTCTAGACCAGTGGTTCCCAAACTTATTTGGCCTACCGCCCCTTTCCAGAAAAAATATTACTCAGCGCCCCCTGGAAATTAATTTTTTTTAAATTTTAATAGCAATTAAACAGAAAGATATATGTATTAATGTTTCTACCTTTTTCGTAAAATATAGTAAAGAAAGGTGTAAATTAGAAACATTGAAGTTTGAAATTATGAAACTATTTATTGAACTCAGAATAGAAAGGTAATACAAAAAAAGTTAAAACAAATGCACCTGTGGCCATCACCGCCCCCCTGGATCGCTGCAGCGCCCACCAGGGGGCGGTAGCACCTACTTTGGGAATCACTGTCCTAGTTGTTTAATTAATTGCATTCACTAAACTCAAGCCTATCTGATCTTTCCTCTATTCTCCTTTTCCAAAAATAAATGAATAAATAGATAAATTTTTAAAAAATTGTTTTATCTTTTTATTATTATTTTTTTTTCTTCTTACCCACTCATTCTCTTTCTGCCTCCTCTATACTTAACTATGATCCTTTCCCTATTCACTCAATTCCTTAACCTTACTTTCTGTATATAAGCTCTGCCTCTACAGATTCTGTTCCCCCACCCTTTTTTCTGGGTGTATGTTGTTTGCATTTTTTGGTTTATTTGTTTAGTGGTGTTTTCTCCCCATATATTTTTCTTCATCTTCTTTTTCTTCTTATTCTTTTTCTCTCTTACTTTTTTTCTTTCCTTGATATTACTTTTGCTCTCTTTTCTCTTTCCTAATTCTCTTTTCTCTGGTGGTTACTTTCATTGGGATTATCAGTGTCATGAGTACAGTCTTGTTTTGCTCCCTTTGTGTCATGTCTTGTCGAGTTGTATTTTGTGCTGTTCAATCAAAATGGTAGAGAGTGAACCACATAACCAGACACCCTGAGAGTAGACTCCATCCATGAAAGGGACAATAACACTCAAGACCCAACTACACCAAGAGAATCCAAATATCCCAAGTAGGGGGCATCCCTAGAATACCCAGCCCAGAAGACCTGAGGGATTGCACTACTGGGCCCCACAAAACATCTACTATATAGGGCAAACTAAAAAAATCTGGCTGGCATAGCAGTTTGAGTTAATACATAGAAACAATTACAAAGGAACAGCAAAAATGGGGACACAAAGAAACAACCCCCATACGAAAGAAAAGGAGAAATAACCAGAAAAGGAAAAAAATGAAATGGAGGCAAGCGATTTGTCAGGTAAATAATTCAGATCAATGGTTATAAGGATGCTAAAAAGAATAAAGACAGTAGGAGTAACCAAGATGGTGGCATAGGTAAACACCGGAAATTGCTGCCTCCCACAACAAATTCAAAAATACAACTAAAAGACAAAATGGACATCATCCAGAACCCCAGGAAGGCTGGCTGAGTGGAAATTCTACAACTAGAAGGAAAGAGAAAAGCACACTGAGACTCAGAGGAGGTGCGGAAGTGCAGAGGTACGGAGGTGCACGCAGCAAGGGCTGGCAACTGAGGACACAGCTGTCTTTTTGAATTGGGAGGGAGTCACAAGCCCCAGACTGCTCTGAACTCCAGTTCTGGGTGAGTCTCTGGGGAACCAGACTCCTACCGGGGGTAACTGGACTGTCTGGCAGTGGGCAGAACTCGGAACTCGAGGGCGGCTTTCTCTCAAAGGTGCTTGCAGTGATTACCAGGACACTGAGAAGCGGGGCCCCTTAGGGCAGGGCTGAGGATCAGCCAT
>NW_005371399.1:179883-180185 GCF_000412655.1 Myotis brandtii | reverse complement strand
AGACACAGCTGATTCTCACAGCCAATTGGCCTGGAGGTAAATTCCTCCCAGTGATACCTACAACAATCAAGGCTTAACTGCAACAAGACTGTGCACAAAGCCCACAAAGGGGTGCACCAAGAGTGTCCACCTCAGGTATTTGGGGAGGCTGAGCCACCTAGCACAGAAAGCCAACACAGGGAAGCATAAAAAATGTGGAGACGAAGATCGGAAAAAAATGGCGACCAGCAGGAAGGTAGGGAGGGAGAGAGTGTGAGAGTGCAAGGAAGTGATAGAAGAGTGTGTAGACGTGTGTGGTATAT
>NW_005371399.1:169496-173321 GCF_000412655.1 Myotis brandtii | reverse complement strand
GGGGGGAAAAAGAGGAACAACTGTAATAATCTGAACAATAAAGATTTAATAAAATAAAAAAAGAATAAAGACAAATTCAACAACATGTGTAAGAATCAAGCGGAAATGAAGAAGAATCAAGAGGAAATGAAGAATGACATATTTCCAATAAAGAACACAATGGAAAGTTTCAACTGTTGACTAAAAGAAGCTGAGGACATCAGCAAGGTAGAAGACAGGGTAGAAAAAAAAACCCAAGCACAGCAGCAACTGGAAAAAAAAAACTTAAAAAGAAAGAGGAGAGCCTAAAGAAGCTTTGGTACAACACTAAACAACATCAACATAATAGGGGTGCCGGAAGGAGAGGAAGCTGAGCAAGGAATAGAAAACCTGTTTGAAGAAATAATGATAGAAAACTTCCCTGATTTGGGGAAGAAAAATGTCACACATACAAGAAGCACACAGAGTCCCAAACAAGATAAACCCCAAAAGACCAACACCAAGGCTCATCATAATTAAATTGGCAAACATCAACGACAAAGCAAGAATCTTGAAGTCTGCCAGAGAGAGACAGAAAGTTACCTACAAGGGATCTCCAATTAGACCATCAACTGATTTCTCAACAGAAACACATCAGGCCAGAATGGAATGAAATGAAATATACAAAGTGATGCAAAGCAAGGAACTGAATCCAAGAATACTAAACCCAGCAAGGCTATCATTCAAAATTGAAGGTGAAATCAGGAGCTTCACAGACAAAAAAGGCTAAGGGAGTTTATTACCACCAAGCCTGCAATGCAAAAAATGCTAAAGGGACTGTTGTGAAAATAAGAAATAGAAAGAGAAGGAGGAACACAGGCATAAAGAGTAAAAATGGGGAAAACAAGTGCCTATCAATAACCTTAAATGTAAATGGATTAACTGCTCCAATCAAAAGACATAGGGCCCTTAATGGTTTGTCTCAATGAATAGAGTGTCGGCCTGTGGACTCAAGGGTCCCAGGTTTGATTCCGGTCAAGGTCATGTACCTTGGTTGCAGGCACATACCCTATAGGGAGTGTGCAGGAGGCAGCTGATTAATGTTTCTCTCTCATTGATGTTTCTAACTCTCTATCCCTCTCCCTTCCTCTCTGTAAGAAATCAATAAAATATATTTTTTTAAAAAAACATCCTAGAAAAATACAATCTTCCAAAACTCAATCAGGAAGAATCATAACACTTGAATAGGCTGATAACTACCAATAAAATTGAAGCAGTAATAAAAAAAAACTTCCAGCAAACAAAAGCCCTGATCCAGATGGCTTCACAAGGGTGTTTTACCAAACATTCAAGAAGAACTAAAACTTATCCTCCTCAGACTATTCCAAAAAATTCAAAAGGAAGGCAAACTTCCAAGCTCTTTCTATGAAGCCAGCATCACCCTAATCCCAAAACCAGATAAAGACGATACAAAGAAAAAGAATTACAGGCCAATATCCCTATGAACATAGATGCTAAAATCTCCAACAAAATTTTAGCAAATTGGATCCAGCATTACATTAGAAAGATCATACACCATGACCAAGTAGGATTTATTCCAGGGATGCAAGGATGGTACAATATCCCAAATGAATAAATGTTATACATCACATAAACAAATTGAGAGACAAAAATCACATAATCATATCAGTTGGTGCAGAAAAAGTATTCAACAAAATTATATACCCTTTCTTGATAAAAACTCTCAGCAAAGTAGGAATAGGGGGATCAACATAATAAAAGTCATATATGACAAACCCACAGCCAACATCATACTCAATGGGCAAAAACTAAAATCTTTTGTCCTAAGAATAGGAACAAGACAGGGATGCCCACTTTCACCACACCTGTTTGACATAGTACTGGAAGTACTAACCATAGCGATCACACAAGAAGAAATAAAAGGCATCCAAATTGGAAAAAAAGAAGTAAAACTGTCATTATTCACAGATGACATGATATTGCACATAGAAAACCCTAAAGACTCCATCAAAAAACTACTAGACTTAATAAATAAATTTGGCAATGTGACAGGCTGCAAAACTAACACCCAGGCAGAAATCTATGGCTTTTTTTATACATCAATAATGAACTCAAAACAATTCAGGTGGAAGAAGATGGGGACCGGCAGGAAGTCAGGGAGGGAGAGAGTGTGAAAGCGCGAGGGAGTGATAGAGGAGTGTGTGGACGTGTGTGGTGTGTGTGTGTATGACCTCGGGACAGTTAGATTCTGCAGGTCTTCTAAGCATACCAGGACCCTGCAGCCACTGGGGACAGAGACCTGCGACCACAGCTACAGACCTGCGGACACCAAAAGTTCAGAAATCCCTGCGGCAGATCCGTGAGTAACAGAGCCCATCCCCCCTTCCCACAGGCTCGGGGGCAGCATCATAGTAACTGATAGACCCGCCCCTTGCCGGGGCCTCAGCGCTGCAGGAACTTTGGCCTGGAAGTGCGCGAGCACCTTGGAGCTGATCCTGCGTGCACTTCGGGCTTCAGAGCCCTGGGCTGGGAGAAAACTCGCCCGCAGCACCAGGAACTAATCCTACGCGCACTGCCGGCTTCGGGGAGCCCTGGGCCGGGAGCAATCGCGCGAACGGGAATTTGTCTGCCTAGCACAGGCCCAAGGATCCCTTTTCTCGGGGCAGGAGGCAGCACCAAGCACCAGTGACTTGACTGTGTTTCTTATCACCTGCGCCTGAGATCCTGATTCCCTGTGCATTCATACTAAGAGCCAGTGAATCCAATTCCTGGTGCAAGGGCACACAGGGACCCTGATTCTCAAGGCGAAGTCGCGCAAAGCAACAGAGACTCTGATACTGGACTCTTGGGGAACTCTGACTCCTGGCGCATGCTAGGGGGCTCTGGTTTTCAACACGCTCCAGGGGGGTCTCTATTTCAGCACGGTGCAGGCAGGGTCCCTAATTCTAAGGGCACATACGAGGCCACATTGAGCGCTGGCAACACTGACTCAGAGCGAGCCTGGTTCCCACCAACCAACAACAACCACACATCTTAGTGTCAGAGCTCTTCAGTGACACTAAGGTGGTGGGAGGCTCCCACTGCACACGGCCCAGGCCCACGCAACCCGACCTTTGATCCATCGGGAGATAAGCAGAATGAAGAAACGACACAACACCCAGAGGAAAGACAATGAGGAATCACCAAGAAAGGAAATTAATGAAGTTGAAGCGTGCAACATGACAGAAAAAGAATTCAGAATAATGGTTGTACAATTCATTCACCGGATGGATGAGAAAATCAACAACCTATGCAAGAATCAGGAAGAAATGAAAAGTGATATAGCTACAATCAAAAACACCATGGAAGGTTTCAACAGTAGACTAGAAGAAGCAGAGGACTGAATTAGTGAGTTAGAAGATAAGGTAGAGAAACAAGCTCAATCTGAACAGCAACTGGAGAAAAAAATTAAAAATCCGGAGGAGAGCCTAAGGGAGCTTTGGGACAACATAAAAAGAAGTAACATAAGAATAATAGGGCTGCCAGAAAGATCTGAAGAGCAGCAAGGATTAGAAAATCTATTTGAAGAAATAATGACAGAAAACTTCCCAGATATGGGGAAGAAAACAGTTACACAAGTACAGAGAGTCCCAAGGAAGATGAATCCCAAAAGACCCAGACCAAGACACATCATAATAACGATGGCAAATGTTCACGACAAAGAGAGAATCTTTTTTTTTATTAAATCTTTATTGTTCAGATTACATTTGTTCCTCTTTTTTTTTCCCCATAAATCCCCTCCTCCCAGTTCCCGCCCCACCCTCCGCCCTCACTCCCCACCCACTGTCCTCATCCATAGGGGCACGA
>NW_005371399.1:162991-163787 GCF_000412655.1 Myotis brandtii | reverse complement strand
AGGTTCGGGGTTAATGGGAAATGAGGACACATTTGTAATACCTTAACCAATAAAGAAATTAAAAAGAAAAACAATTCAAAAAAATTATAAACTCACAGAAAGAGAAACTAAAAAAAAAAATTCCATTTACCATTGCACCAAAAAAATTAAGATACCTAGGAGTAAACTTAACTAAGGAAGTAAAAGACCTGAACTCGGAAAACAACAGGACATTTTAAAAAAAAGATAGAGGAAGACATAAACAAATGGAAGAATACACCATGTCCATGGATTAGTAGAATCAACATCATTACAATGTCCTTACTACCCAAAGCAATTTATAGATTCAATGCAATCCGCCTTTAAATACCAACAGCATATTTCACAGACCTAGAACGAACTCTTCAAAAATTCATCTGGAATAAAAAAAAGACCCCAAATAGTCACAGCAATCCTGAGAAAGAAGAACAAAGTTGGAGGGGTCACAATACCAGATGTCAAGCTATATTACAAAACCACTGTTCTCAAAACTACCTGGTACTGGCACAAGAACAGACATATAGACCAATGGAACAGAACAGAGAACCCAGAAATCGATTCAAGCCATTATGCTCAATTAATATTTGACAAAGAAGACAAGAGCAAACAATGGAGTCAAGACCATCTTTTCAATAAATGGTGTTGGGGTGCCGTAACCGGTTTGGCTCAGTGGATTGAGCGTCAGCCTACGGACTGAAAGGTCCCAGGTTCGATTCCGGTCAAGGGCATGTACCTTGGTTGCGGGCACATCCCCAGTAGGGGGTGTGCAGGAGGCAGC
>NW_005371399.1:130421-162801 GCF_000412655.1 Myotis brandtii | reverse complement strand
GGGAAAATTGAACAGATACATATAAAAAGAATGAAACTAGACCACCAACTTACACCATACACAAAAATAAACTCAAAATGGTTAAAGGACTTAAACGTAAGATGGGAAACCATAAAAATCTTAGAAGAATCCAGTGGGAGCAAAATATCAGATATAGTAGTAAAAATATCTTTACCGATACAGCTCCTAGTACAATGAAAACTAAGGAGAAAATAAACAAATGGGACTACATCAAAATAAAAAGCTTCTGCAGAGCAAAAGAAACCATCAACAACATAACAAGAAAGCCCACTGCGTGGGAGATCATATTTTCCAATGTTATATCCAATAAGGGTTAAACAATCCAAACAATCAAAGAAAATAAATAATCCAATCAAAAATGGGCAAAGGACCTAAATAGACACTTTTCAAAAGAGGACATACAGAAGGCCAAGAGACATATGAAAACATGCTCAAAGTCACTAATTACCTGAGAGATGCAAATCAAAACAACAATGAGATACCATCTCACACCTGTCAGAATGGCTATCATCAACAAATCAACAAACGACAAGTGCTGGCGAGGATGTGGAGAAAAAGGAACCCTCGTGCACTGCTGGTGGGAATGCAGACTAGTGCAGCCTCTGTAGAAAACAGTATGGAGTTTCCTCAAAAAATTAAAAATGGAACTCCCATTTGACCCAGTAATCCCACTTCTAGGAATATATCCCAAGAAATTAGAATCACCAATCAGAAAGGATATATGCACCCCTATGTTCATAGTAGCACAATTTACAAGAGCTAAGATTTGGAAACAGCCTTAGTGCCCATCAGCAGATGAGTGAATTAAAAAACTGTGGTATATCTTCATAATGAAATACTACACTGCAGTAAAAAAGAAGGAACTCTTACCATTTGCTACAGCATGGATGGACCTGGAGAGCATTATACTAAGCAAAATAAACCAATTTGAGAAAGATAAGTATCACATGATCTCACTTTTGTTCAACATAAAGTGATGAACAAAAATAGATACAGAGACACAGAAGCATCAAATAGACCATCCAACCTCAGAAGGAAGGCAGGGGAGGGGTGGGGGGTTAAGAGATCAACCAAAGGACTTGTATGCATGCATATGAGCATAACCTATGGACACAGACAGTAGGGGTGTGAGGGAATGTGCTGGGAGGTGGGAACAGCCAGAGAGAGTTCAATGGGGGTAAAAGGAGACAAATGTAATACTTTAAACAATAAAGAATTTAATTTTTTTAAAAAGAATACCAATTCCTTCTTAATCCATAATTGTATATGGACCAATCTTCTAAAATCTGGCCCAGTGGACCCCCTCAAGAGTCAAAACAGAACAACTCCCAATGGCATGAAAGTACAAACCCAAAACCATAACCATAGCAAGATTCCCAGACAAAGTGGGAACATATGAACAAAACTTGGATCCATAATTCCATTAGTCCAAATTAGCACTCATAAGCAACTCCTAGTGTTTTATTTCCAAGCAGTCCTAACCAGACCCAAATGACACAAGCCCAAGTAGCATGAAGCCCAAGTGATAGGGCTAGAGGACCCGCAGTATGCACACCAGTTGAACTTACCCATTTTCTTTCACCAGCCAAGCATTTCAAGTGCAGATGCCTTAAGAAGGAGTGCAAGGAAACTCCCACAGAAAAGCTCTCAGCAGCTGCTGGGAAATCCCCACAGTCCCACTCAGGTGTTGGCCAGCCCAGGCCCTCTGGAACTTACCAAGGTCCACACTATTCCATCTGGGTCTCCAAAAACTGTAACCGAAAAACACAGGTTCGGCGGTCTGATACAACAAAAGCCAAACTCACAAGGCAGGTGCTGGTGCAAAAAGGAAGAGGTTTTATTCAGGTGCCACTTGACCTGAGAGAATGAGGGATTCCTGTTTCAAAGACCATCTCCCCTTCCTGCTCAAGCCTGCAGTTCTTATAGGGATAGGGAGGGAAGGCTTTTCTTTTCTATCCAATTATCTTGCTACCTTGCACTCTGGCCCTGTCCATTCATTTTTCTTGCTTTTGGCATGTTTGGTGTAAGAACCTCCCTCTGCACCATCTTGGCCAATGGGGAGACTCCCAGGTGCTCCCTTACTGTCTATGGTAGTGGAGAAGAGGTGCTACAGGACTCACCATCAGGAAGTCTGGAGAAACCACAGCCCTTAGTCTGCCTCCCAACGCTGGACACAGCACACACACATCTAGGGAGCCGGTTGGAGTCTGTGGGGCACTCCTGGATCCCAGCATGACCACGTCCTCTGAGCGGCCGACCCTTCCAAAGTGGCCAGCCAGGCCTGCACTTGGCTGATAGCTGCCTACAGTAACATTAGGAAATAAAACACAATAGTGAGGTGTAGCGGTCCAGTTATTTTATCTATTACATCTACTCTGCAGAACCACATCTTTACATGCTATAAAAACTTCCTTCTAACTTTGTCTATTTTTGAAAGTTGTAACTTGTATATCTGATTTTTCCCCCAGGAAGTTTGATGATGGACTTTGGGTATAAGTTTAAATGTTTTGACCAGGGGGTGGGTGTAGAAATCCAAGCCAAATACTTTAGAATTCCTACTTCATTTGTATCCTTTCAACACCAGTGTAGTGAGAAGGTGGGGCTATCACTTGAGGGACAGAGAGGCAGAGACTTGTCTACAGTTGTACAATGGTTAGTGACACAACTAGAAATAGATCCCATGTTTCTTTCCCTCATCAATCCAGTTTTCCTCATGCCTCCCCAGCCCATCCTCCCAAATTGTAAGGGATTATGAAGTATCTTTCCTTGAAGTCTCCTTCCTGGAGCCAATTCAGATCACTCTTGTGTATGTGACCTCATTGAGATGCCAGAGGTGAGAGAACCCCAGTATTCCTGGGGCCACTGCGGAGCAGTCCAGGCTCCCCTCCCCGTTCCTTGGATAGTGTGATAGATCTTCAAACTAGGAGAGCTGTGCATTGGCCAGAGCGATGTCTCCACCACCTGATATTTGAGGCTCACAGTCACAGACAGACAGCAAGGAGGAGCTGAAGACAGCATTTTCCAGGTGGACAGAAAAAAGTTGTGAAGAAAATCATTGTTCTTTGGATCTGCTTAAAATGAGGCCCATCTGTTCTCTAGTTAATATCTTCGCTGACTTGGAAGAAAGGTAAATCACTGACAACTTCTCAATAGAATGACTTGGCCCAATCTATAATAATAAAAGAGTAATATGCTAATTAGACCAGATGTCTTTGCGGATGTCCTTCCTTCCAGACAAAGCCACAGCAGGTGGGGGGCCATGGCAGAGGCGGCAGAGGCCCCTGGCTGTGGCAGCAGGTGGGGGCCGGAGCCAAGGCCTTTGCACAAATTTCGTGCATCGGGCCTCTAGTCCTATATAATAAAAGCCTAAGATTTGTAGTTTCTCCAGCGGCCAGTCAGTCGGTGTTTGGTTGAGGCAGCAGTGCATCCTGGGACTTGTAGTTTCTCACGCTGGCTCTTAAGATTTGGGCAATTTTAGAGCTTGTCCCTGTCTCTCGTTTGGGGGTACGCCTGGAGGCCGGAGACTGCAGAGGAAAGATCGAAAGGTGGGAGTGTGGTTTCGAAGCTAACAAGATCATGTTCTTTATGAAGCAACATCTGTCCTTTGTGTCCTTTGTGAGAAGTTGCAGTGTGCATTGAAGAGCATCTCAACTGCTCGCACAATCGATAGGCCTCATTTCCTCTCTTCCCAGTACGGTTCAATGTTTTCCGAAAAGTAAGCACATTCCCCCGCCCTCCACCCCATCCCCACCCAGCCCCGGGGTTGCTCAGCGTTTCTAGATTCTGAGATCATTCACCGAAATTCCAGGCAGACAGCCTGCCGCCAGTACTCAATTCTGAGATCTTCCTTGTCACTCCACGCCCCCTCTGCCCCCGAACCCTCTCTTGCTCTCTGGTTCACTAGCTCTCTCTGGACACGACTATCCTTTTTATTTGCTTCCTGTGGTCAACATCAGGCAACCTTCCAGGAAGGCTGAAACAGCTAAATATTCACCCTCTGTGTACAGGACCATGGCACGTAGGGCCAAGCAGCTCACCATTGCAAGTTGCTCAACTAGGCACTATTGTGTAACAATGTCCATAAACGGAAAGAGACGATCCAAAGTTTGTTGACCTAATTAATGACTTCTGCGGGAAGACATTTTTAGTTAATTTGGCAGATAACCTGTATTGCTTTTTACAGAAAGACTGCCCTGGGTTAACTTATCAAACAAAGTCTTTGCAAACGTTGTTAAAGTTCTTTGGCTGTAATGGTATTCAGAGTTTGGTGGAGAGGAGACGCAATGGGATGAGAAGAGGAGGCTGTGGGCCCATTTTCAATCAGATCTTCCATCCTTTTCCTTCTTAAGTGTCCTTTTCTCTCCTATCTTGCCTTTTCCCCTCACTGCATTATGGAATGATAGAATTTTCCAGGTGAGGATACTGAGGCTAGCTAAAGCCAGATTTAAAGCTAGAATCTAGTCCAGGACTTTTTTCTTCTTTTGTGCAAAATTAAATTTAAAATTTTTACTTATGTAATCAATATAATACATGCTTATTATAAAAAATGCAGAAATTGCAGATATTTTGTTTTTTCCATGAGCTTTTACATAGATCATGCACTTGATTTTTTCTGAGGTGTAGCTTATATTGTTGATAGGAACCACTGTCAGGATAGAATAAAGAGAGACAGAATGGTTTCCTGTAGGCAAAGGTGTCAGACATGGGTGCGTTTGGTCTCCCTATGAATTTAATTTGTATGCAGAACATATACAAAAAAGTTAGACTCAGAGGAAGGAAGAGTGAGAATTGGTAAAAGGAATATCAATAACAAAATATGCATGTGACACCATCTTACTGGCAGAAAGTAGCAAAGATTTGAAATGATTTTTGATAAAAGTGAAAGAAGAAAGTGCCAAAGCTGGACTGCATTTGAACATCAAGAAGGCAAAAATCATAACTACAGAAGAAATACAAAACTTTCACATAGACGTTGAAATTGTTTAACATTTTGTTTACCCCGGTTCTCTCATCAATTCAAATAGAGACTGCAACCAAGAAATCAAGACAAGGCTGAAACTTGGAAGGGCAGCAATGGAAGAATTTGGAAAGACCACCAATAGCAAAGATGTGTCATTAGAGTCCAAGCCTAAGATCATCCACACCCTCGTATTCCCAATTCCTATGTATGGATGTGAATATGACTGATAGGAAAAAGATTGATTTGAAATATGGTGTTGGAGGAGAGCTTGATGGATACCATGAATTGCCAGAAAGATGAACAAGTGGATCCTAGAGTAAATTAAGCCTGAAACATTGCTGGAGGAAAATGACAAAACTGAACCTGTCCTATTTTGGGTACATCATGAGAAGGCAGGGTTCTTTGAAAACGATAATAATGCTGGGAAAAATAGAAGGCTGCAGGAAAAGAGGAAGACCAAATATGAGATGGATTGATTCCATAAAAGAAGTCATAGGCTGACTCTACAGGAGGTGAGCAGGGCTGTTGAGGACAGGACATTGTGGATGTCACTTTCATGGGATAGCCAGGAGCCAGAGCTGCCTCACCGGCATATGGGGTTCTGTATACTATTTCCTTTCCAACTTAACAAATCTCAAAAACTCAAACATCTGTAACCAAAACCTCCACAGCATCATTTAAAATGTCTGTATAGAATTACACTGCATAAATGCACTATGATTCACTTAATTATTTCCTTAATATTGGCTATTTACCTTACTTACATTTTAATTGAACACAGAATCTCTGCAGAAAAAAAAAAGCCTAATATGCTAAGTGTCCAGTTGTCCGGTCATCCGTTCAATCAATCAAAGCGTAATATGCTAATGATATGCTAAGGCCACTCAACCGCTCGCTATGATGTGCACTGACCACCAGGGGGCAGAGGCTCCTACTGGTAGGTGAGCTTGCTGCTGGGGTCCGGCTGATCAGGACTGAGCAAGATGGGCCGGACATGCCCTGGAGCCCTCCCACAGTCCCTCCCCGGCCCCGATCATGCACCAGTGGGGTCCTTCGGCCTGGCCTACGCCCTCTCGCAATCTGGGACCCCTTGGGGGATGTCGGAGAGCCAGTTTTGGCCCAATCCCACAGGTCAGGCCGAGGGACCCCCCACTGGTGCACGAATTCATGCACCAGGCCTCTAGTATTGATTATAAAACCCTAGATATAAATTCCCTCATTTGTAAAATGCTCTTCTCCAAAGAGCTTCTAGAGCACAGCAATCTGAGATGGGCTAGAGATAATGACTAGGTTCTCTGCTATGGTATCTTTCTCCCATGTGAGGGAGCTTATTGAATCAAGATGTCATCTGATTGCCCCACAGCTATGATCTAATGGGTTGGACTCTTATGCAGTCTCAAGGAGAGTCACCAGTCCACTGACCTGGGGATAGCCACATGCTTCGCTGGAAGAGAAGGAAAGATGCCCTCATTGCGTGGGGTTTCAGCAAGCTGGGGTTGCCACCCCCTCTTGCTCCAGTTCCTTCACACTGTCATGATCTTGGAAGAAAATGCTATGCAATTTGCTTTGTGATCTTAAAAAAATAAGTCACAGAGCAATCAGGGCAGAAAGAAAACTCAAAGCACAAGTGCTACAGCCCTTATTTTCGGAGAACACTGAGGATGAAGCAGTCCTGGTCTGAAGCACAAGTCTACAGCCCCTGCAATCAGCATCAGCTGTCTGCAGCTCATACCCCAAGGCCCTCTGGGTGATGGGGACCCAATCTCTGCTGCCAGGAGGGGAAGCCTCAGGAACTGGAGAGAAAGAGGCTTGGGAGAACAGAGGCAGGAGGCAGGAAGTAGTAGAAATTTGCTCAGCCAATTTTAGCTTGATCAATTGCAAGCAGGTGTGTGACGGTGGGAGCGGCTGCTGCAACTACAGCTCCCCCAAGCCCCATCACTCAGCAATACAGTAATAAAGTAGCCAGGGCTGGAAAAATGCTATGAGACTCCAGGGAGCTCAGTCTCATCCCACTGGATTATAACCCTATTATTGACACCCCTGGGGCTTGTTCTGTCTCCTTCAACCCCCAACTCTGTAGATAAGACCTGCCAGGGGCATTAGGAGGTGGGGGTATAGACTGGAGGGATGCAGCCTGACCCAGCCCAAGGACTGACAGAGAGGGGAGGCAGGATAGGAGAAACTGACTCTCCAGGACACCTGCCATTGATGCCTGAGGGTGACTCTTCCCTAAGCCCCAACTCCTGTGTCCACTGCGGCTTTGGCCATGCACTGGCTATGCCATGGGGATCAGAAGGAGGAGAAACTGGGAGCCAGGCCTAAAGGTCCTGGGAGTGCTTGGGTCACAGTCCTCACCTGTCAAAACGTTAACTGGACAACGGAGATTGTGCAGTTCAGCTGTGGATACTCAGAAGGCAGAAAGGGTCCTGAGGGGTTCAAAGGGAAAGAAAAGCTTCTGGGAGAGGGGAGGCTGCACCGGCTGAAAGAGTTGGAATCCCATTGCTGAAGTAGGTCTCCTGCAGCCCCCATTCTCCTCCCTCACATGGATCAGAGAGCATGCAAAGCAACAGGTGCCCGCTGTCATTGTATGTGACACTCTCCCCAGCATGCCAGTGCTTCCAGGGAAAAGTCAAAGTCCCATCACATGATAATACTATTCAGTAATAAACAGAAATGAAATTCTCATATGTGCTATAACATGGGTGAAACTTGAAATCATTATGCTATGTGAAATAAGCCTGACACAATATTGTATGATTCCACCTATATGCAGTACTTAGAATAGGCAAATTCATAAAGACAGAAAGCAGAATGGTGGTTGCCAGCGGCTGGGGGCATGGGGATCATGGGAGAAGGGGAGTTATTAATGGGAAAGAGTTCCTGTTTGAGAAGATGAAAAAATTATTGAAATAGATAGTGGTGATGGTTACATAGCATTGTGAATGTATTTAGTGCCATTGAATGTATACTTAAAAATGATTAAAATTGTAAAATTCATGATATATATATTTTACTACAGTGAAAAAAATCCATCATTTGCTGCCATGCAAGACCCCACCACCTTCCCGACCTTCAGAATAGTGTGGACCTAGCATGAAGGGAAAACCAGAAGTCTTGCTAAGTGCAGGCAATACCACCACAAGCATATATCTCGTTCCCTGAATGGACCTCTGTCCTAGCCACTGAAAACTGCTTTCTGTCTCTTGTAGGCACCATGTCCTGTCATGTCCCTGTTCCTTTGTACATGCTGTTCCTTTGGCCTGAAATTCCAGCTTCCCCTTCTCTTCCTGGCTAAACACCAGCTGGTTCTTCAATACTCTGCTGTTGTGCCATTCTCCCAATAAATTCTCCCCCACCATGCTCCCTACAGAGCAAGAGTTAGATCCACCCTCCTCTGGACATCATGCCTGCATGGAGGCACCCATGTTGACATGTGCTGGAATTGGGGTGCATAAGATAATGCCACCCTCTTGAAGAGGGGCTAAATGGGGAAGCCCAAGACATCACAGAAAATACTCCAGTGTCACTTCCTGTAGGCATTCTTAGTTAAAGCAACAACAACGAGCACTTTATTGGTCAGAGATAGAATGTGGGCAACTTCCTCAGCATTTTCTACGTGAATGTAAACCATGGCTCTAAAACAGTGCGGGTATTGCTATAACATTAGGGTCAAGCTCAATATTAACTTCTCGGGAGAATGCAGTGATATTTTGGTTCACCAGCAACAGAGAAAAAAAGGAGAAGATAAGGGACTTGGAGAAAATCAGAAGAGCAACTAAAAGCCGTATCGACCCCGTCTCTCTCGGAAAACTCTTAAGTGGCCACAAGTAGAGGAATTGAACACAGAATATTAGCTTAGGAACTTTATGATCTATGAAAATGATAACCCACCAATTAAGATCTGGTTTTCAATTCTATCCCAGGAGAGAGGATGCTGAATTTACATAAATAAAATCACATTTTATAGATACATACATACATACATATATAAAGAGATAGACATAGACAATATGACTAAAGATACTTAGATTTTTTTAAATCCTTGTAAAATTACAAAGAGATTTGCACACCTGCACACCTATACTTCAGCAAATACAGTACTGCATCTAAGTCCCTGTTTCCCCATCTAAACCATGAGTGCCTTGACGGCAGGTCCCTTTGTTTGTGGTCCCAGCCCAACAGAATGTGCACAGATAAAGTAAATAACTGTCTGCTTTGTAATTTATCGAGTTATTCGTGGTTTAACAGACAGCCGAATTTTAATACACATTGGAAAGAAAGAAAAGACCTAACCACTGACAGGCTATCCTCAACCGTAAAATGGCCCTGTCTCTTGTTGTAAACACTTAGAGAAGCAGAAGCTACACACAGGAGAGCTATGTCCTTGCTCATTAGTCCACCAGTGCCAGGGAGTGGAGGGAAGAGTGGGGAAGGGGGTGTCAGTGGGAGGAAGGTCTGCATTGCTGAGAAGCCTGGGCTTTGGGGTGGTGAATGCTAAGGTAAGAGCTGCACAGAACTCTCTGAGCCCGGAGTAGCTCAAAGTCTGCAGTTTGGGGTGATGAAATCCAAGTGACATTTCAAGGAGAGATTGTTCACAGTGGCAGTGTTCATAATGCCAAAAAAAACAGACAATTGAAATGCCCTATGAAAGGAAAATGGGTACATGGGGTAGAGGCATTCTGTGGATGACTGGATGGCAAAGAGACAGGAGAAACTACAGCTCCATACAACAGTGTGGAAGAATCTTAGCAACATAATGGGAAGTGAAAAAATTAATCTCAAAGGATCACTTATAACACGATGCCCTGTCTATAAAGTTCACCAACAACTAAAGTCAAAAACACTGTTTAGGCCTCTCCAGATACATGGTTGTGGTAACATCACCTGAGCTCAGTAAGACCTCTAGCTCCTCATTCTTTCTAGGTACACTCCTGAAATCAGGGAAAGCCTGGGCTAATGAAATGTCACCAAAGTGCTCAATGTCAGTTTGGGGCAGGAACACCTACGTAACTGGTGCTTAAGTTTTTCTTCTCCTCCCCTGTGAAAGCAAATCCCAGATCTCAGTGTTGAATATCTGCACCATAGGATGGCCGCTGCACCCTGTCCATGTCTGCAGTGGACAGAGGCTGCCGACCTGCACTGATCATGTAGCAAGAGAGATAAATAAACCTGTGTTGGGCTGAGCCACTGAGGTTAGTAATAAAAGTTTATTTTAAAAGGCAAAGGAATAAGAAACACAAAATTCAGTAATTACCTCTGAGGAGGAGTTAGAGGATATCATAAGGGAGAAGCATAAGATGGGTGAAAATATTGTTAAGGCTCTAGATCTTGGGTTGAGTTCTGATGTATTTACCATGTCATTGTAAACAAACAAACAAAAATCATTGTACACAAATTTATTAATTAAAGTGGCCATACAGGGGCCAAAAATGAGAGTGTGTCCTTAAATAGGGCTTATGATTTACCCAGTTCTGTGTACCTGAAGTCCATTTAAAACTATTTGCATATATCAATTTGATCCCAAAATTTCAACAACAACAAAAAAGCATGTCAGAATCAGAATACCTCACTCATGTCTTCTTAAACAGGTGAGCTTCAGGGAGTTGATAACCACAAAAACTGAGCACTGAGATGGGTATGTGAGTGCAGAATTCTTATGAAAAGAGATCTAAAAGTTTTATTGAACCCTAGCTGATTTGGCTCAGTGAGTAGAGTGTTGACCTGTGAACTGAAGGGTCCTGGGTTCGATTCCAGTCAAGGGCATATGCCCAGGTTGTGGGCTCAATCCCCAGTAGTGCGTGTGCAGGAGGCAGCCAATCAATGGTTCTCTCTCATCATTGATGTTTCTCTCTCTCTCTCCCTTTCCCTTCTTCTCTGAAATCAATAAAAATATATTTTATAAATATAAATAAATAAATAAATAAATAAATAAAGTTTTATTGAATTCTCAAAAGAGCCTGGAACCTAGTAATAATTAATATTTATATAACACTACAGTTCAGGCTCCACACTAATTTAATTCTCATTTAATTATATCACATACACTCATTTAATCCTCACAACCCTATGAGAGACATTCTATTGTCACCCCTATTTTATAGATGTAGCAACTAAAGCACAGGGAGGTTAAGTAAGTGGCTGAAACTTACTCATCTAGTGAGATTTGAGTCCCCAGAGTGTCAACTACTAACCTGGACCTGGTCAGGTCCAAGACTAAATTTGCCCAGAGAGGTAAGTGGGTCCCCCCTCAGGCACCAAAGTGTTCATTCACCCCAGGTTTTACAGACAGACAATGCTGTTCAGTGGACCTCCATGCTCCCAGCTCTTCTCATGCCCCTCACCTCAACAGTAATAGGAAATCTTCTCCCTCCCTCCACCCAGGGCAGAGAAGGCAGTTTTGTGCCAGGGACATCTCAGAAGCAATCATGGGGCAGGGAAGCCTTCCCACCCACCAGCACCTACCTTCCTCAACCACCAGGCCTTATTGTCTCCCTGGCCAGGCTGGAGACCATCCCAAGGGAACAGTGCCAAAGCAGGACTCTAAAGAGGAGGCAGGGAAAGAGGTTACCAGCAGGGCAGGGCTGCCTCAGGAGGCAGTGAGGGCATGTGAGCAGAGGCTTGATCCCCAGTCATTTGAGAGAGACCTGTACGAGAATCATGCCCAGGTCTCAGATTCTCCCCAGCTAGGATTCTGTGTGGGGCCTGGTGATGCTTACAAGACATCACAGTAGGGTGTGCTAAGAATTCTAGCCAGCTCTAGACCTTGATTTCATGGAGGCCCAGAGAGGGACAAAGCTGCAATAGGGGAAGGGAAGTCCCAGGGCCTGGGTATCCTGGGAAAGTGATGGGCTTGGAGGAGAGTCTGGTACTCTGAGCAGAAGGATCAGAGGGGCTTCCTGGAGGACAGAAGGCATACATGAGGGATCCTCAAGGTAGGGAGGGTTTGTGGGGTTTTTTAAATCTTTATTGTTGAGAGTATTACAGATGTTCCCCTTTTCCCCTCCATTGTCCCCCTCCAACCAGTTCCCGCCCCACCCCAGGCCTTCATTCCTACTGTCTGTGTCCATAGGTAAGATCTTTGGTTAATCTCTTCTTGCCCCTCCTCCTCTGAGATTCATCAGTCTTTCCCATGCTTCCATGCCTCTGATTCTATTTTATTTACCAGTTTACTTTGTTCATTAGATTTCTCATTTGTTTATTTTGGTTTTTAGATTCAATGTTGATAGATGTGAGAATAAACAAATAATCTTTTCTGTCAAAGAATGGAGTTTAGGCACCTGCCATTTGGGCTTGCATGACTTGGCAACCACCATTTTGAAATGGCAAAGGTCAACCCCTCCCTTTTTCCTTTGAATTAGCCAATCACACAAGAATGTGAACCTAAAGCTCTGACCAATCAAGAGTGAGGGACAGGTGGCATGTGTCAGGGATAAAGCCCAAAGTGGACTGCCCACTTGGTGTGTATGTGATCCCAGATTCTGTGTTGGAGTAAAGATATTTGCCTTGCTGTCTAGCTCCCAAGTATCTTTTGTGTTCTGCCAGGACCCCTAGTTTTGGTGCTCACCTTATTTCTAACAATTTTGGGAGGCTCATCTGGGATTCCGTTGGTCACTATCGGGGGGGGGGGTCATTGGACCCCCCTCCTGAAGAGGCATGCCCCTCTGCCAAGTTGTGGCAGCCTCAGTGAGGAGAGATGGTCATTACCCACTGGGCCGACTACAAGCTCGGGATCAAGAGTCAACCAGCAATGCAGGAAAAGCTCAAGCAACATCCACAGCAATCAGATAACCTCATGAATGAGCCAAGGTGGGAAATTGACTTTAGTACTACCTTGGTGGTTGGGTATCCTCGGAGGTCAAGGGTGTATGACTGAGACGTGCTTTGGACATGGAGTGTGGAGTTCTGATCTGTGGTTCCATTCTCCCATGAGGGAAGCGGCCAGAGAGGGAAAAGCAGATCTCATGGAGTGTGAGAAATCTCCAGTATGGGGGATTGAGCACAATGCAAGAAATCTTCAGTATGGGAAGTTGAGCACATATTCACAAGGAGCTCTTGGAATGTGCGAGAAATCTCCAATATGGGGGATTGAGCACACAGTCACAAGGGACTTTCTGAGGATGAGAAACAAAAATTCTAAGCCTGGGAAGACATTCTCCCGGATAGTCCATTGGGGAGAATGCGGAGGTTCTGGGGGCACCAGTCCCCGAACCAGGGACAGGAAACATTGCTCTGCTTTGGTGGTTTTTTTAATGCAGGGCATTCTGTGGTGTTTGTAGCTGGACAGACAAGGAGCATCGTGTAAAGCTTTATCTGTGGGTTGTGTGCACATGTATAAGAGTGTTTTTGTTGATGTTTTGTGTCTCTTTGTTGTTTGGTTTAATTTGTTTAAAGGTGGGGCATGTCCTGCTTTGGGGGAGCCCAGCTATTTGTCCTCGTAGAGATTGCAGGAACGTCCCAGCAGCTGCCAAGAATTTTTAATCTTGAGGACTCTTCCTGCTTTCCCTCTCAGGATGTCAGCCACCAGAAACTCTTAGCTAGTGAGATTTTTTTGTCTGTGCCTGTGATGTAATTTTGGTTACTCATTAACTTTGCTTGCTTTCTATCTTTTGGGGACTTAGTTTGTTCTTTACTGGTTTATGAACATAGGGACAAAGATTACATGGGCAAGTAGGGATTACAGGCATGGGGAAATAAGTAATGTGGGCTGAGGTGGGACTCCATGGTTTGGACAACAAGGTTAATGTTTCCATGATGGTGGGCAGTTCTTGAAAGAGAATGGACCACATTCCAAGGTTGACTCCCAGGTCCCAGGGGCATACAATTCCCAGCCAATTTGGTATGTCCTTTCTTTAACCAACACAGGTCAGTCATAGTTAACACAGAATCATTGATATTTCTCATAACTGTAGGTAGTCCCCAATGTTCTATTTTTGCTCCTAACACTGGGAGGAGCAGATCTGTAGAAGTACACTCCAGTAAATTGCAGAAATATCAGTGTGTGTGTGTGTGTGTGTGTGTGTGTGTGTGGTGGTGCGGGGGGGAGGGGGGTGCCACTCCTGTTTTTATAAAGAAAAAGAAAAGAAAATAGTACATTCACATTAAAGCCACTGAAGTCCAGTGAGTTATCCGTGTTACAAAATTGCCAATAAAATGCCTTGGGTAATGATTAGCTTTAAAATCTCCAAGTTGTTGTAACTTAAAACTTTGAGTTTGCTGGGTTAAAATGGTAAAAATTATTAAATATCTAGGTATTTTGAAATAATAGGATACTGAAATATTAATCTGAGTTTTCCTTGTATAGATCATCTAGAGGATGGATTTGAATCTGTTCTTGTATTTTATTTTAAATATCTCTTAAAAATGTGAATGTATTGCTATGTGTCATCTAAAAATTAAGGGTTAAGAATTCTAACTAATTGGAAAGAAATTATAGTTTTGGTGTCAATTTGAAAGAAAAATAAAGTGGATTAAGGAGAAATGTTGAAAGGAAGTTATATAAATGACATAGGCCAGTAAGCCTGGACAAGTAGAATAGGGAAACTGAGATGGTTAAACAGCAATTTGGAGCCATCTAGTAAATCCTATCTTCCCTAAACCAAGAACACTTAAGAGCAGGGGTCCTCAAACTACGGCCCGCGGGCCACATGCAAATACAAATATTGTATTTGTTCCCGTTTTGTTTTTTTACTTCAAAATAAGATATGTGCAGTGTGCATAGGAATTTGTTCATAGTTTTTTTTTAAACTATAGTCTGGCCCTCCAACGGTCTGAGGGACAGTGAACTGGCCCCCTGTTTAAAAAGTTTGAGGACCCCTGCTTAAGAGTAAATGATTTGCATTTTTCATCCCTAACCAGAGGGCAAATAGCTTATATCAATATACTCAGGGAGACAGATAGCAGAAATTTAATTAGTGTCATTTGCTGACCACACCCAAGGACAAATGAAGTTAAATTTTTTCTTCATCTAGAATTGGCTTTAGGTCATTCCAATAGGCCCTGGAATGCCTCAAGATCTTCCTACAATAGAGACTAAGGACTAACTTCTTAAGAACTGTGTAGTTGGTATCTCTTCTACTTTAATCTTTCTCAGGTTAGAAGGCCTCCTGACCCAAGGCCCTCCTCTTGAGTTCCGGCTCATCACCATCAACTGGGAAACTACATTCTGGTCAAGACCTAGAGGGAAAACAAGTTGAAACTTTCTTGGGAAGGACCCTACCTTGTCTTGCTTACCACTGAGACCACTGTTCAGACTTCAGAAGGAGGTTGGACCCATCACACACGGGTTAAGGGTGGACCACCAGCTTCTCCAGGTGGAGACACTTCAACTTGGGTGGCCATACCAGGACATAGCCCCTTGAAATTAATGCTAAAGAAACTGTAAGCTGTCTACTTGCTTTAGAGATCTGGCAAATTGCAGGGACTTACAATGTGGGCTGGGGAATTGTGTACAATCCAGATCATGCTTACCCAGTTAAGTTATTGATTATAGATAATTTGAATGACTTGGATATTTTAGACTTTAGGCCAAAAGACTGTCTAGGACTAGATTTAGGAGTAGATGTCACGGGACAAGATCCCCTAAGCCAGTGGTCAGCAAACTCATTAGTCAACAGAGCCAAATATCAACAGTACAACGATTGAAATTTCTCTTGAGAGCCAAATTTTTTAAACTTAAACTATATAGGTAGGTACATTGTTATTAACTTAATAGGGTACTCCTAAGGATCCGGAAGAGCCACACTCAAGGGGCCAAAGAGCTGCATGTGGCTCGCGAGCCGAAGTTTGCCGACCATGGCCCTAAGCCATTGCCACCACCATGCAAATAGAAATAGGATATAAGGAAACAAATGCCTGATTGAAATGGATTCAATATTCTGTACAGGCCCTAAATAAAAGTGACTGTTACGCTTGGGTGGCAGGACAACTAGAGGCCCAAGTGGTCCCATTTCCATTTGGATGGACCTCAGACACTAACAGGATGGAATGTATGCTTGCCCTGTATCAGGAGGAAACCACCTGGGGAAACGCTTCCAGTAAGACTCCCTGTTGTTCCCATCCAACAGAGGTAAAGAGCAAGGATCCCAAAAAATGAACCAGCCCCCATCTTCTGACATAAACTATACCTACTGCCTCTCAAGGTGGAGTGGGGGACAGAACTCAGAGTTTATGGGAAATTTATCAGGAGGCATAAATGGCTGAGTACCCTCAGAAGCCAATCATTCTGCATTGTCAATACCCCATGCTGATGTCTGATGGTATTTTGGGGGACCATTACTTGCAGCCTTGCCCACAGTTGGAGCAGAACTTGCTCTCTGATACAATTGACTATCCCTTTCACTTTGGCATATTGTAAACCTTTTATAATGGACAGACAGACTAGGAAGAAGAGAGAGAGTCCATGGGGCTCCTTTGGTCCCCGTATGTACACAGATTCCATTGGGTTCCAGAAGGAATGTCAAAGAAGTTTCAGGCTAGAAATCAGATTGCTGCAGGATTTGAATCTGTCCTGTTCTGGTGGCCCACTATAAACAAGAATGTGGATTGGATTAATTATCTATATATATATAAAAAGCCAGCAACCAGAACACCATAACAACCAGAACGACTGGTTGCTATGACGCCCACTGTGGCTATCAAACCAGTCAATCAAGGGATGGGGCCAGCGGCCAACCTCCCACGGCCCCTCCTTCTAGTTGGCTTCACCCCCAATAGGCCTCTTCCGACCCTGATCGAGGGTGGGACAGCCAGCCAACCCCCGCGGCCCTCTCCCCCAGCCAGCCCCACCCCCAATCGGCCGGCCCTGCCCCTGATTGCCCTCCACCCCAATAGGGGGTGGGGCCAGCCGGCCAACCTCCTGAAGCCCCTCCCCCCAGCTGGCCCTGCCCCAAATGGGCCCCAATGACCCCGATGGGCCCATGGCCCCTCCCCCCAGCCAACTACGCCCCCGATTGGCCCCCCACACCAATCGGGGGTGGGGCTGGCCAGCCAACCTCCCACTGCCCCTCCCCCGGCTGCTGACCCCTGATCAGCCCCTTCACCCCATTTGGGGGTCAGCTGGCTGGCCCACCACCCACAGCCCCTCCCCACAGCTGGCCCTGCCCCCAATAGGCCCCCCCCACCCCAATCAGAGGTGTGGTCCACCAGCCAATAACCTGTGGCCCCTCCCCCCAGCTGGCCCGGCCCTGATCGGGCCCCGATCAGGGCGGGCCGGCCAGCCAACCTCCCGCCATCTCCTCCTCCCAACAGGCCCAACTCTGATCTGCTGATTGGGGCTGGGCCAGCTGGACCCCACCTGTGCATGAATTCGTGCACTGGACCTCTAGTATTTACTATAATTAACCCGCAAAGGATATTAACTATAGTCAAGATGCAGTTAGGTATAGCTGAACAACTAGATGCCACCAGCAGGCTGACGTGGAAGAACGGGTTGGCCTTGGATATGATTCTGGCAGAAAAAGGAGGAGTTTGTGTAATCTTGAGGGCCACTGTTGTACTTTCATCCCTGACAACACAGCTCCAGATGGAACCATCACTAAGGCCCTACAGGGATGAACAACTTTATCTAATGAGTTAGCTGAGAATCCTGGAATTGAGAATCCTTTCTCCAATTTACTAGAACAATGGTTCAGAAAGTGGAAGGTAATGATGGTATCCATATTCACCTCTATGATATTCGGGTTAGGAGTTACAGTCATGGGATGTTATATCATCCCACATATAAGAAAGGAGTAATCTCCTAGATACTGCAGAGCATAAAAGTCAACGAATGTTAGCTGAGTTTGAAGGAAAGAGTTAAATTAGAAAAAGGGAGGATTGTGAGAATAAACAAGTAATCTTTTCTGTCAAAGAAGGAAGTTTAGGCAACCGCCATTTTGGCTCCATGATTGCAGCTCCTCTGGGGCTCACCATTTTGAAATGGCAAAGGTCAACTCCTCCCCTTTTCCTTTGAATTAGCCAATCACACAAGAATGTGAGCCTAAGCTCTGACCAATCAAGAGTAAGGGACAGATGATCTGTGTCAGAAATAAAGCCCTGAATGGACCACCCTCATGTGCCTGCTGCCAGACCCTGCCTTGGTACACACCCTTCTACAGAAGTAAAGATATTTTCCTTGCTGTCTGGCTCCTGAGTATCTTTTGTGTTCTGCCAAGACTCCTAGTTTGGGGGCTTGCCTTATTTCTAACAATAAATATATATTTGTTGCCATTTTATTGTTCATATTTTTTTCCCTTCTTATTCTTCCTCTTCTTAAAGAATACCCTTCAACATTACATGTAATACTGGTTTGGTAGTGATGAAGCCCTTTAGCTTTTTCTTTGTGAAGCTCTTGATCTGACCTTCAATTCTAAATGAGAGCTTTGCTGGGTTGTAGGTCCTTGCTGTTCATTGCTCATTTAGTGAGATTTGAGTCCCCAGAGTGTCAACTATTAACCTGGACCTGATTAGTAGTTGAATATTTCTTGCCTCTCCCTTCTGGCCTGCAAAGTTTTTGTTGAGAAATCAGCTGACAGTTGTATGGGCCCTCCCTTGTCAGTAAGTAACTGCTTTTCTCTTGCTGCTTTTAAGATTCTCTCTTTGTTATTAACCCTTGGCATTTTAATTATGATGTGCCTTCATGTGGGCCTCTTTGGATTCCTCTTGTTTGGGACCCTCTGTGCTTCCTGCACTTATAAATCTATTTATTTCACCAGGTAGGGGAAGTTTCTGTCATTATTTCTTCAAATAGGTTTTCAGTATCTTGCTCTCTCTCATCTCTTTCTGACACCCCTATAATGTGAATGTTGGTATGCTTGAAGGTGTCCCAGAGGTTCCTTACACTATCTTCATATTTTTGGATTCTTTTTTCTTTTTGCTCTTCTGAGTGGGTGTTTTTTGCTTCTTCATATTCCACATCGTTTATTTGATTCTCAGAATCCTCTACTCTACTGTTGATTCCCTGTAAATTATTCTTTATTTCAGTTAGTGCATGCTTAATTTCTGACTGGTTCTTTTTCCTGTCTTTGACATCCTCACTAAGATCCTTAAAGTCTCATGAAGATCCTTGATAACTTTATAACCATGGTTTTGAACTCTGTATCCAAAAGTTTTCTTGCTTTCATTCCTGTTATTTGTGACATGTCTCCCCATTTTGGCTGCTTCCTTATGTTTTTCCTATGTATTAGGTAGAGCTGTTATGTCTCCTGGAATTGGTAGAGTGGCCTTGTGTAGTAGGTGTCCTGTAGGGCCCAATGGCTCAGCCTCTCCAGTCACCTGAGCTGGGCACTATAGGTGCAGCCTGTGTGGGCTGTGTGCACAGTCTTGTAGTTGAGCTTTGATTGCTATTGGCATCACTGGGAGGAACTGAACTTCAGGCAATTGGCTGTGAGGACCAGCTGCAACTACAATGGGAGAGCTGCTTTGTAAGAAACACCCCTATGGGCAGAACTTGCTTCAGTGGGGCTTTGGTGCTCACCGAGTCTGCCCCTTGAGTGTGTCACTTATGGATGTGTAGAGTTGTAATCTGCTATGGTCTGAAGCTGTCCACCAGGTGCACTGGCTCTAGGGCCTCCAGGGAGGTACAAAGTCAGCCACTGCCTGGGGCCACCCTGCAGGAACTATTTTTATTGGGTGTGGAGGTGCCCAGGCAAGGCCCAGCTGTGAAGCAAGACAGGCTCATGCTAGTATTTTGTCTCGGGCCTCTTATTGATAGGTTTGGGGCACGCTGAGCCAGCTGCAGTTTGTTGAGAGATTTTAGCAAAGTCTGAAGCCTGAGTCAGGATAGGCCATTCATATGCAAAATCATTGCAAACAGGTTGGGTGGGGCTGCAAATTGGATGGGATTGGGTCAGGGAATCACCAGGGCAGAGCAAACAGATATGGCTGCCAGTCAGCCCTATGACCTGGGAGGTCCCAGCACAGGAACAATGACCCTTGCAAGCACCTCCATCTGGGAGAAAGCCACCCTGAGTTCCTGCCCCACTTCCAGACAATCCAGTTCCTCCCATATATGTCTGGGTCCCCCAACACCTCCTTGCACTGGAGCTCAGAGGAAGTGAATCTGAGTAAGTTAGTGCCCAGCCCTTTAAGAGGGGCACCTGGGTCTCCAGCATCCTCAGTGTCACTGAACCCCAACCCCTGCTAGTTTTTACAGCCTGTAGTTACAGGGACTTCTCTTCCTAGCTCTGGAGCCCTGGGCTGTGGGGCTGGGACCCCTTGCTTTTCATGGGCAACCTCTGCAGAGATTATCTCCCTCCCAATTAAAAAAGCAGCACAATTGGTTGTGAGACCAGCCCATTCTGGGCCTCCACCCCTCTGCTAGTCTCAATGTGCTTTATTCTTTACTTCTCTAGTTGTAGGACTTACATTCAGCCAGATTTCAGGCAGTTCTGAATGATGGTTATTCTGTATTTTAGTTGTAATTTTGATGGGGTTGTAGGAGACAGTGAGTACAGGTGTTTACTTATGCCACCATTTTGGTTCTTCTATACCATGGAAGGGAGGGTTTGAATAGGTTGAGAAGGGGATGAGCCAAGAACAAGGACATGTTCAGGCAAAGCAGGAGATGGCTGGAGTCAGGCATCCTGATGGAGGGCCTTGTGGGGACTTTGGACCAGAGTCCAGAGAACTGAAATGTCATGTTGAGCAGGAGAGGCCCCTATGGACCTTCCTCAGACCACCTAGGACAGAAACATGTCCTGGTGCCCTGTCTCAGGGGCAGTTCCTCAGTTATCGTAACAGCGTGGGAGTAGGGGGAGGCAGGTCTGAGACTCCCCCACGGACCCGCCCTCAGACTGGGGCCCTCAAGTCAGAGCTCTATCTCCCCCATAGTCTTTTCAGGGCAGGGCCATGCCCCTCACCAGCGCCCATTCCACCTTTGTGCCCCAGCCAGCAGCACCCAGACAGGAGGGGTTTTTCTGGCTGCCCCCAAGCCAGAATTTCCCAGTACAGAGCAAGAGCAAAGTGGAATTTTTGGACACTTTTTGACAGTCCAATATGGAGTCACTGTCAGCCATGCCAATGTGTCAAGTACTGTGTCAAGACAGCTAATGGGGTGTAACGGGAACACCCTTAAGAGGGGTCCAGAATGCCCAAAATCACAAGTATGGACACTTGAATAAGGATTCTATCTAGAGTGGGACCTCCACCGCTTATGGGCTATAAGAACCCAGAGCTCCAACCACCCAATGCTCAAGCTTGGCTGTACCACACGTCACTGTCAGAGCCCTACCAGATTTCCACTCCACTGGATGGGTGCCCCCACTGGAGCCACCTGGCTTGAGACCAACACCCACCGCTCTAGCCTGCTAAGGCTGCCAGTGATGGGGACTTCCCACCCAATGCTCACTCTGCTTGCTTATGTCACCTAAGATCCCGCTCTCTGTGTAACCTGCATGTGACTCTGTTGACCTTGGGGAGGTCTCCCCTAATAAACCTGGCATTGTGGACAGACACAAACTTGTGTGAGTGACTTCTTTAGGGGATGTTCCCTTGCTCACCACAATTGGAGTGACTCCATATTGTATTCTCAAAAGTATCCAAAAAGTCCACTCTGCTCTTGCTTTATACACCCAGGTTCCAGTGTCAGCCCAGAATCAGACTATTTTTAGCAGGCTTCCCACAGCAGCATACTGACTAAGAAATGCCAGTGTGGTTGGCCTCACGCTGTCCTCAGCTTTTCGCTCTTACAGGGAGTGATTCTCACACCCAGCATGTTTCAATTACCAGGGTGACCTGAGCAGCTGCCTCAAGTCTTCTGATCTGCTGAGACCACTGGTGGGTGAGATGAGAGGAGGCATGGGCAGGCCTTCCCCAACCTCTCTGCAGCCCTACTGCCTCATTCTTCAAAAGAACCTGCGGGCAAAGGGTGGGGTGTACTAGTGGGCTTTCTTGACTTGATTTGCACAATGTACCTGGTGCTTCATCCGTTGTGAGGAACATTCTGGAAGCACCACCTACCTCAGCCCTTAGCAAAAATTAACAGCCTGGAGAGCAGTGGGTCAGGTATAGGTCACCCAGTGAAGAGGAACTCTGTTGAGAAGAGCCGCACACTCCCCTTTACAGGGGTCAGAAATGCAAATGTTTTCAGGGGGTTCAGTAGGCACCAGGAGTATAGTGATCTGCCTTACATGTAAATGGTTCATGCTGTTCTTCAATTCTACAGAGGGATATATGTATGCTGTGTTGATAGGGTTTTTAGTTTTATAGAGTACTTAAAAATTCAAAAATCTGTGTGAAATCTCCCAGATTTTAAATGTTCGCAGCCAGGTAAAATTTTAAAAGAATGTGTGTAGTGTCAACAAACACATGCAGGAACCATGCTTGATCCAGTACATGGGAGTGAACCTTAACAGTGGGGCCCAGCTTTCCAATGCCTTATCTGCCACATACAAAGATGTGTCCCCATGGGAGAGCCTTCTGGGGTAGGGGGAGTGGGCCTTAGGATCCCAGATCCCAGAATTCAGGGCACTACACCTTAGGACCCATCCAGCATTTTCCACAGGGTGGTCCAGGGAAACTAGTTGCTAGAGCTGTTCATAGATGTCCTTATTTATGGGCAAACACTCTGGGAATCTCTGGGCTAAATAAAGCAAAATAGACTTCTTTACTACAGAACTCCTCCCAGCCTTTGCCATGTAACAAAGTGTCTTGTGAATTTCCAGGAGGTGGAGCATATGCAGTGCTTCTCTAAAGAGTTCCACATGAAACCCATTTTCAGGGCATACCCATTACTGCTGGAGAGACATTACTACTGCTCCACTGGAATGTGGTTCTGGAAGTGTGGCTCATCACACTAACCTACCCATTCCACAGGCTCAACATCCGAGGGTGGCTGGAGCACAAGTGAGGGTAGGAGAGGGGTGAAGGAGAGTCTGGGACCTGCAGGCACTGGTCAGGAGCATGGCTTTGTTCAGAGGGCAGTGGGAGCACTAAAGAGTTTTAGGCCAGAAGGGATATGGGGCAAATAGCTCACTGCATGGGAAGCAGACTGAAGGCGGGGGACGAGGCCAGAGTTAGGGAGGCTGGTGCAGAGTAGAATGGGAAGTGGAAGGAATGATCAAGACTAGATGGCTGGAAGGCTGTGGGCCTGCTAGGGAGAAAGTGAAAATGAGACAAGGCAATGGGCTATATGAGAAAGGGAAAAGTCATGAACCCAGGCTGGAGATCATGTTCCCTGCCCCACTACCCATCTTGTCAGGGAGCTGGGTTCAGGCAAACTTTAGCCACCTGGGGTTCTAATGGCAACTGTAGAGCAATGTAGTGGAGCACCTGGGCAAACAGGAAAAGATGAAGATGATTGGGGAGGGGGCTGCTGGCCTGATTAATGCACTATGGGCTCTAGGGGTTCAGAACCTAGCCAACCCTTTCCCAAGGCATCTGGCAGTGACAAAGGGGTGCCCAGGAGAGAGAGAGCCAAGGTTTCTGCCCCACCCCCAGGCTTCTGCTCTCAGAGCCAAGTTGTGAAGGTGGTCAAAGGAACCCCAACTCTACTCTGGATCCAGGTCTGTGTCATCGTCTTTCAGCAGCCCTTGTCACTACCACTGAGAGGAAAGGCTGGGGCAATTTTCATGGATATCTCTCCTGCTGCCCCCACAGCCAAAGGCTAATATTTTGCCCTGACATCAAACTGCAGTCAGGGGTGTTGGGTTGAATAGGGCTGTATATCTGGCCAGCTCTAAATGCAGGTGGGGAGCCCAACAGGAGTGTCAGGGGGCTAGATGCCTCTACCCCAAGACAAACAGAGCAGCTCAGCCAAACAGGTCCTTCTGACACTGCACCCCCACTTCCCACCTCCTTCTGGGCCTTTCTGCTCTCAACTGGACTCCCCTCCCTGCTCAGTATCCATCCTCTTAGGGATCCCACTTTCTACCAAACAAGAAGCAGACCCTTGCTCAGCCAGAGTGTCTCAGTTGGTTGAGCATCATCTTGTGCACCACAAGGTTGCCATTTGATTCCTGGTCAGGGTACATACCTGGGTTGCGGGTTTGATCCCTGATCAGGGTATATGGAAAGCAACCTATCGATATTTCTCACATCAATGCCCCCCTTCTCTCTTCCTTTGTCTAAGCATGTACTCAGATGAAGATTAAGAAGAAAAAGAAGTAAACCCGTAGCCAGACACTTACCCTCCAGGAGCTGGCCCTGCCCCCCTTTCTGTTAACTCCCACTACTCTGGGCTCTTTCACCAACCAAGTTAGGTGGGTTAGTAGTCAGCTCCTTCTCCCCCATGCAGAGTCACTGTTCCTTTTGTACCATTTATATCTACACAGAGGTGATGTTTCCAGCAACCCAGAGCCACATGCTCAAATCCTACCTCATGGCTCAGACCAAATATCACTCCTTCTATGAAGCACTGTTAACTCCTCAGTCGGAGATAAATTCTCCCTCTTCTGTGCATCCCTAGCTTCTGATACCCTTGTATTTCCCATGTATGGACACACTGTCACCCACATGGAACTCTAATCCCCTGAGAGCAAGGACTCAGTCTTATTCATCTTGCTTCCCACCCTATGCCCAACATGGTGCTTGGTATACAGTAGGCACTGCTGGGGCCAAGGTGGAGGGGATGGGATGAGTGCCACCTCTTGGCCACTAGTGGCTCCCTGCCCCAATTCACGCCCTACTTTAAAGAAAACAATCCTCATGGAAAAGAGTTCTGGTCAAAATGGTAAAGTAGGTAAACGCCATGCTCACCTCCTCCCATGACTACATCAAAATTACAACTAAATTATAGAACAAGCAACCTGGATAATCATCTGAAGACTCACTAAACTGAAGTCTTATAAGTAAAGCTATAAAAAAGAAGCCACCTCAATACTGGTAGGAGGGGCAGAGATGCAAAGCAAGCTGGTCCTACACCCACATATAGCAGTTGAGAATCAGAGGGATATCTCAGCTTTGGAGGATCTTCAAGATCCCCAGCCCAGAGCACCAGTGCCAGGAAGAGGATCCCTCACAACATGTAGTTATTGAAAATCAGATGGATTCTGTTCATCCTGGTGAGACACAGGGCGACTGGAATTCCAAGCATCCTCTTAAAGGGCCTGCACACAGATTCACTCACTCAGAGGCATTCACCCTGGGCTCTGGCAGAGGGATAGCAGCTTGGAGGTGCCAGAGACATACAGGGAGAAACTGAGTTGTGTGGCTTCTGAGCAAGGCTCAAGGAAAGCTGCCTGTGTTGAGCCCTTCTGCACAGCCAGGAGGTGAGTGCCATATTTCCTGTGTTGTGCCTCCCGCCCACACGGAATCTGCATTACCCTGGTAAATACCACTTGCACCACCCTGGTGACTCTCTGAGACTGCTTCACACACTCAGTATACCACCCGAAGCTCTTTCAGCAGCTGAGGCTTACAGGCAGTTGGCAGGCCAAGGCAGGTCTCAGAGGCCCTGAGCCTTTTGCTAAGCGTCCCCAGGCCCTGTACTGGTAGCAGCTGACCTTGGTTCGCAGCAGTGTGGCTGTTCCCACATGCCTCCAGGCCCAGTATAGGCAGGTATCAACGGCAGATCACTTTGTAGCTCCTATCAGGAAGCACCAGCCAATCACAGGCAGTGGCTGACCATGGCCTGCACCGGAGCCACTCACAACAGGCCCCAGAACCAATACACACAGTGGCCAGCTTCAGAGCACAACAGAGCACCATCTAATTAGTTCCCCAAAGGGTGGTCTCAGCAGGCACCAGAGCCTTGTTAGGGCAAATTTCACTCCAGGGGGTCAGCCCACACACACTGTGGTCATAGTCAATACTCATAGCCTGAGGACCAACCCCACCCACTGATGTGCCAATAGCAATTAAGGCTCAACTACAACAAAAGTGCACACACAAAGAGCACTCTGGAGCACCTGGCTCAGATGATCAAGGAAACTGCAGCACTGGGTCCCTCAAGACACCTGCAAGACTGGGAGACATAGCAGCTCTATCTAATATATATAAGCAAAGACAGAGAGGTAACCACAATGAGGAGATAAACATGTCCCAAATGAAAGAACAGGAAAATTCTCCAAAAACAGAACTAATTGAAATGGAGGCAAGCAATCTATCAGATACAGAGTTCAAAACACAGGGTATAAGGATGCTCAAGGAACTTAGTAAGAACTTCAACAAAGAGATAATAACATAAAAAAGGACGTAGAAATTATTTTTTTTTAAAGAACCAATTAGGGGGTTCCAGTCAAGATGGCAGCATAGGTAAATGCCATACTTGGAACCTACCACAACTACATCAAAATTACAACTAACCTACAGAACCACCATCATTCAGAACTGCCTGAATTCTAGTTGAACAGAAGTCCTACAACTAAGGATATAAAGATGAAGCCCCATCAACACTGGTGGACGGGGGCGGGGGGTCGGGGGGTGGGGTAGAGATGTGGAATAGGCCAGTCCAACACACACATGTGGCAGATAAAAATCAAGAGGGATATTTTGGCTGTGGAGGTCACCCCTGAGGAGCCAGGGGTCCCAGACCCATAACAAGACCTAAGCCCAGGATTCCAGTGCTGGAAGACAAGGCCCCATAACTTTTGGCTGTAAATCCCAGTGGAGATTGTGACTGAGTGAGATGGAGGGCAGCTGGAGTACCAGCGTTCCCCTTAAAGGGCCTGTGCATGAACCTAACTTGGATTCACTTGCTCTAAGCTCCAACACTGGGACAGCAATTCAACAGGCACCAGGAATATACGATGATGAGGAATTGAGTTGTCTGGCATCGAGGTGAGAGCTGGAGAGGCAGCTTTCCCCAAAACAGAAGTGCTGGCAGAGGTCACTGTTTCTCTTTCTTCCTCCCTTTCTTCCTCCCTTTCTCCCTTCCTTCCTTCCTTCCTTCCTTCCTTCCTTTCTTTCTTTCTTTCTTTCTTTCTTTCTTTCTTTCTTCCTTTCTTCTTTCTTTCTTTCTTTTTTTCTTCCTTTGTTTCTTTTAATCCCAATCTGAGGATATTTTTTCCATTGATTTTTAGAGCGAGTAGAAGGAGGGTTGGGAAAGAGAAACATTGATGCAAGAGACATCAATTGGTTGCCTCCTGCACAGACCCTGACCAGGGCTGAGGATGGAACCTGCAACCCAGGTATATGCCTTTGACTGCGAATCAAACCTGTGACCCTTTGGTATGTGGGCTGATGCTCTAACCACTGAGCACAACGGCCAGGACTCTGTTCCTTTTCTGAACCCTCCCAACACAGAACTGGCAAGCAGGCACCATATCTGAGTCTCCATCAACCTGACTAATCCTGTTTGCTCCATGCTGGTGATTCCCTGAGACCCCACCCCACCCAACTTGTAGGCCTACCCAAGCCATCTCCAGTGGCCTTTCCATACAAATAACCTCTCATGCCTCATGCTTTGGAATTTCCAAAACCTCTCAAATAATCCGACCATGTGTACCCCGTATCTCTTGCATAGTGCAACAGGCCCAGCACTAGGGGCAGCCTGCCTTGGTTCCTGGGCACCTCCAAGCCTAGCACAAGTAGCAGCCATCTGCATATCACTCTGTAGTGTGTGCCAGGTGGCCCAAAGGAAGGCATAGGTGGTGGCTGACTTTATATCTCCTCAGAGGCCCAGACCCAGTGCACCTGATGGACAGCTACAGACCACATCAGATTAAAATTCTACCACCTCCATGAGTGAAGAGATGAACTCAATGAGCACCAAAGTCCACTGAAGCAAGTCTTGTTTCATAGGTTCAGCTGCACAGCAGCTTCTCTACTATAGTCACAACTGGTCCTCACAGCTGATCAGCCTGAGGATCAATCCTTCCCTCTGACACCAATAGCAATCAAGGTTCAACTACAACTAGACAGTGCATACAGCCCACACAGGGGTGTACCTGGAGCACCCAGCTTGGGTGACCAGAGAGGCTGTGCCACTGGGCCCTGCAGGACACCTGTTGGGGTGTTAGCCAGCATCTAGAAGGGTTCAGGAATCTGGAGAAGGGCTGCATGTAAATTAATAAAGAGACTAGATATGAAATTATGAAATATAAATTTGGAAGGCATTTTGGGGAGCCAGAGGAGACTTAGCTTCAGTAACCAAGTTCCCTGAATCTCTGGACCCCTCGCTCTTTATTAACACAAATTGCCCTAAGGCAAAACAGATATACATATCAAAGGTTAAGGTTTGGTATACAGTAGGCATTGTCAGATTGGGGGAACTGCCTTCGGCTGTCAGGTAGCAGGCAATAATATATGCAAATCTTTAGGTTTGGGGAAATGCTTTCAGCTATTTCAGCAGGCAATAACATGTATTCAACCCTGCTGAATATAGAAGCCCATCAACCTTTTGATGAAACTTCTTGCATTTATTACATGCTGAAATTAGCTCCTGGCAGACACCTACTATACAAGGCCACTCTACCAATTCCAGGAGACATAGCAGCTCTACCTAATACATAGAAACAAACATAGGGAAGCAGCCAAAATGCAGAGACAGGTCCCAAATGAAAGAAGAGAAGAAATCTCCAGAAGAAGAGCTAAATGAAATGGAAGCAAGCAAATTACCAGATATAGAGCTCAAAACAATGGTTATGAGGATGCTCAAGGAACTTAGTAAGAATTTCAAGGAACTTAGTGAGAACTTTGGCAGCATGAAAAAAGACAGAGAAACTATATAAAAGAATCATTCAGAAATGAAGGTTACACTAAATGAAATGAAGAATAAATTGCAGGGAAACAACAGTAGAGTAGATGAAGCAGAGAATCAAATCAGTGATTTGGAATACAAGAAGAATACACCCAATCAGAAGAGCAAAAAAATAAAAAGAATCCAAAAAATTAGCACTTCTGAGACAACTCAAAACATACTAACATTGACATCATGGGAATACTAGAAGGAGAAGAGATAGAGCAAGAAATTGAAAACCTAATTGAAAAAATAATGATGGAAAAATTCCCTAACTTGGAAAAGGAAATAAAAGTACAAGACCAGGAAGCACAGAGTGTCCCAAATACATTGAACCTGAGGAGGTTCACACCAAGACACATCATAATTCATATGCCACAGATTAGAGACAAAGAGAGAATCTTTTTTATCCTCACCAAGGATATGTTTTTATTGATTTTTTTATCTTTATTGTTGAGCCTATTACAGATGACCTGCTTTTCCCCCCATTGCTCCCGCTCCACCCAGTTCCTGCCCTGCCGGACCCCAGGCCTTCACCACCCTATTGTCTATGTTGCTAGGTAAGATCTTTAGTTAATCTCTTCTCACCTTCCCAACTCCTCCCTTCCCTCTAAAATTCGTCAGTGTGTTCCGTGTTTCCATGCCTGTGGTTCTATGTTATTCACCAGTCTATTTTGTTCATTAAATTTCTTATTTGTTTACTTTGATTTTTATATTCAATTGTTGATAGATACATATTTATTGCCATTTTATTGTTCATGTTTCTTCTTCTTCTTCTTCTTCTTCTTCTTCTTCTTCTTCTTCTTCTTCTTCTTCTTCTTCTTCTTCTTCTTCTTCTTCTTCTTCTTCTTCTTCTTCTTCTTCTTCTTCTTCTTCTTCTTCTTCTTCTTCTTCTTCTTCTTCTTCTTCTTCTTCTTCTTCTTCTTCTTCTTCTTCTTCTTCTTCTTCTTCTTCTTCTTCTTCTTCTTCTTCTTCTTCTTCTTCTTCTTCTTCTTCTTCTTCTTCTTCTTCTTCTTCTTCTTCTTCTTCTTCCTCTTCCTCCTCCTCCTCCTCCTCCTCCTCCTCTTCCTCTTCTTAAAGAATACCCTTCAACAGTTCATGTAATACTGGTTTGGTGGTGGTGAACTCTTTTAACTTATTCTTGTCTGTGAAGCTCTTTTTCTGACCATTAATTCTAAATAAGAGCTTTGCTGAGTAGAGTAATCTTGATTGTAGGTCCCTGCTGTTCATCACTTTGAGTATTTCTTGCCACTCCCTTCTGGCCTGCAAAGTTTCTGTTAAGAAATCATCTCACAGTCATATGGGCGCTCCCTTGTAGGAAACTAACTGTTTTTCTCTTGCTGCTTTTAATATGCTTTGTCCTTAACCTTTGGCATTTTAATTATGATGTGACTTGGTGTGGGCCTCTTTGGGTTCCTCTTATTTGAAACTTTCTGTGCTTCCTGGACTTGTAAGTCTATTTCTTTCACCAGGTAGGGGAAATTTTCTGTTATTATTCTATCAAATAGGTTTTCAATTTCTTGCTCTCTCTCTTCTCCTTCTGGCACCTCCATGATGCAAATGTGGGGTGTCCCAGAGGCTCCTTACACTATCTTCATACTTTTTTTGCTCTTCTAAGTGAGTGTTTTATGCTTCCTCATATTTCAAATCATTGATTTGATTCTCAGAATCCCCTACTCTACTGTTGAAACCCTGTAAATTATTCTTTATTTCAGTTAGTGTATGCTTAATTTCTAACTGGTCCTTTTTAATGTCTTTGACATTCTTACTAAAATCCTTGGAAGTCTGACTAAGTCCCTTGAACCTCTCATGAAGGTCCTTGAGTAATCTTATAACCATGGTTCTGTATCCAGTGGTTTGCTTGCTTCTATTTCTTTCATTTGTGACATGTTCTTTGTCTCCCAATTTTTGCTGCTTCCCTGTGTTTGTTTCCATGTATTAGGTAGAGTTGCTATGTCTCCTGGAATTGGTAGAATTCCCTGTGTAGTATGTGTCCTGTAGAGCCTAGTGGTTCAGCCTCACCAGTCACCTGAGCTGGGCACTATAGGTGCGTCCCTGTGTGGGCTGTGTGCACAGTCTTGTAGTTAAGCCTTGATTGCTATTGACATCACTAGGAAGAATTGACCTCCAGGCCAATTGGCTGTGAGGACCAGCTGCAGCTACAATGGGAGAGCTGCTGTGCAGGAACCACCCCTATGGGCAGGACTTGCTTCAATCGGGCTTTGTTGCTCACTGAGTCTGCCTCTTGAGTGTATTGCCTGTGGATGTGTAGAGTTGTAATCTGCTATGGTCTGAAGCTATCCACTGGGTGCACTGGCTCTAGGGTCTCCAGGGAGGTGCAAAGTCAGCCACTGCCTGGGGCCAACTGGCAGGAACTACAGAGAGATATGCAGATGGCTGCTATTTGTATTGGGCTTGGAGGTACCCAGGTGAGACCCAGATGTGAAGCAATGCAGGCTGGTGCTAGTTCCAGGTCTTGGGCCTTTTAATGATAGGTTTGAGGCATGCTGATACCAGCTGCAGCTTGTTTGAGAGATTTTAGGAAATTCTAAAGCCTGAGCCAGGGTAGGTTATTCATATGGAAAAACTGCTACAAACAGGTTGGGTGGGGCTGCAAATTGGTTGGGATGGGGTCTCAGGGAATCACCAGGGTGGAGCCAACTGTGTGCTCCAGGGTGATGGAAACTCAGATATGGCCCCTGCCAGTCAGTTCTGGGACAGGGAGATCCCAGCACAGGAGCCATGACCCCTGTGCGCATCCCCGTCTGGGAGAAAGCCACCCCTGATATCCTTCCCAGATGCCAGACAATCCAGTTCTGCCCCATATGTGTCTGGTTCCCCCAAAGTCACCCGGTGCTGGAGCTCAGAGGGATTGAGTCTGAGTAAGTTCACGTGCTGGCCCTTTAAAAGAAATTCCTTGGTCTCTAGCAGCTTCCATGTCACTGAGCCACAATACCTTTTGGTTTTTACAGCCCATAGTTATGGGGACTTCTCTTCCCAACTCTGAAACCCTGGGCTGCAGGTCTTTTGTGGGATTGGGACCCCTTGCTTTTCACAAGCAACCTCCCCAGAGAAATTTACCTCCCGATTAAAAGACAGCACACGTGGTGTCAGACCAGTTCATTCTGCACCTCTGCCCCTCCTACTAGTCTCAATGTGATTTCTTCTTTACTTCTTTAGTTGTAGGACTTCCATTCAACCAGCTTTCAGGTGGTTCTGAATGATGATTGTTCTATATTTTCGTTGTTACTTTGATGTGATTGTGGGAGGCGGCGTGTACAGGCATTTCTCTATGTCGCCATCTTGCTTTTCCTTTACAGACTGTTTTTATTGATTTTAGAGAGAGGGGAAGGGAGAGTGTGATAGAGAAACATCAATTGGTTGCCTCCTGTATGCACCCCAAATGGGGATTGAACCTGCAACCTGGGCATGTGCCCTAACCAGGAATCGAACGTGTGACCAGGAATCAAACCCATGACCTTTTTGTGTATGGGACAATGCTCCAACCAACTGAGCCACACTGGCCAGAGCAAAGAGAAAATCTTAAAAGCAGCAAGAGAAAAGCATATTGTCAGCTGATTCCTCAACACAAACTTTGTAGGCCAGAATGGAGTAGCAAGAAATATTCAAAGTAATATAAAGCAAGGACCTACAACTAAGATTACTCTACCCAGAAAAACTATCCTATCTAATAATAGACAAACATGGTAATTGACCATACTTTTGCTACGCCTTCCATTGGCTAATCAGCGTGATATGCAAATTTACCGCCAACAAAGATGGCAGCTAATTTGCATACTGCAGGC
>NW_005371399.1:116351-129248 GCF_000412655.1 Myotis brandtii | reverse complement strand
AAGGCTAATATGCACATTGACTGAATGGCAGAATGACTGGTTGCTATGATGCACACTGGCCACCAGGGGGCAGACGCTCAATGCAGGAGCTGCCCCCTGGTGGTCAGTGCACTTCCATATGGGGAGTGCCACTCAGCCAGAAGCTGGCTCATGGCTGGCCAGCGCAGAGGTGGTGGCAGGAGCTTCTCCCACCTCCGTGGCAGCACTAAGAATGTACAACTAACGGTTTAGACCCCATCCTTGGGGGCCTAAGCCTTTAGTCGGACATCCCCCGAGGGCTCCCTAGCTGCCAGAAGGATGTCTGACTGCAAGCTTAGGCCTGATCCCCTGGGGAGTGGGCCTAAGTCGACAGGTGGACATCCCCCAAGGGGTCCTGGACTGCAAATGGGCACAGGCCGGGCTGAGGGACAACCCCCATCGAGTGCACAAATTTTTGTGCACCAGGCCTCTAGTCATTTATAATCATGGAGCATATAAAGGGCTTCCCAGAGAAGGGAAAGTTAAAGAAGTTTATCACCCCATACTAGTATTATAAGAAATGTTAAATGGTCTTTTTTAATAAGAAAGAATAAGATAGAAAGCAAACAAAGGACTTCATGCATGCATATTAGCATAACCAATGGACACAGACACTGGGGCAGTGGGGGCTTTCTTGGGGTGGGAATGCCTGGGGAGGGTGTCAAGTGGGGGAAAAGGAGACATATGTAAAACTTTAGACAATAAAAAAAGAAAGAATAAGAATAGAAATAAGAATAAGGAGAAAGAGGAGAGAAGATTAAAAATATGAATAATAAACAGCCATAAAAAAAGAATAAAATCTTACCATTTGCAATAACATGGATGGACCTAGAGGGTACTATGCTAAGTGAAATCAGTCAGGCAGAGAAAGACAAATACCATATGATTTTACTTATATGAGGAATCAAAATAACAATATAAATGAAACAACAAACAGAAACAGACTCATAGATACAGGAAACAGAATGATGATTAGCAGATGGGAGCGGGGTGGGGAAAGGGTGAAAAAAGTGAAGGGATTGAGAAGTACATGTTGGTAGTTACAAAATACTTATGGAGATATAAAGTACAGCATAGGAAATATACTCAATAATAGTGTAATAACTATGTATGATGCTAATTGGGTACTGAAAATACCAGGGAGAATACTTTATAAAGTATATGATTATCTAACCACTAAACTGTACACCTAAAACTAATACAAAATAATATTGAATGTAAACTATAACTGAAAAAAATATTTTTAAAAATTTTTTAAAGAATCAGTAGAAAATTAATATAATACCAGGAATGAAGAATACACTAGAAGAAATCAACAGCAGATTAGATGAAACAGAAGATCAAATCTTTGAAAGACAAGAAAGTAGAAAACATCCAATCAAAACAGGGAAAAAAAAGAATTTTTTAAAAATCTGAGGATGATTTAAGGGACCTCTGGGACAACATCAAGTGTACCAACATTTGCATCATAGAGGAACCAAAAGAAATATTTTAAGAAATAATGATTGAGAACTTCCCTAAACTGACTAAGGAAATAGACATACAAGTTCAGGAAGTTGCAGATATACCCACACAAAATGAACCCAAAGAAGCCCACACCAAGACACATCATAATAAAAATGCCAAAGGTTAAAGACAAAGAAGGAATCTTAAAATCAGCAAGAGAAAACAAGTTACCTACAAAGGAGCTCTCATAAGACTGTGAGCTGGTGAGCTGATTTCACAATAGAAACTTTGCAGGCCAGAAGGGATTGGCATGAAATATTCAAAGTGATGAAAAGCAAGTACCTACAACTATGACTACTCTACCCAGAAAGGCTATCATTTAAAATTGAAGGAGAGATAAAGAGTTCCCCAGACAAGAAAAGGCTAGAGTTCATCACCACCAAACCAGTATTACAAGAAATGTTAAAGGAACTTCTTTAAGAATAAAGAAAAGAGTCCATAGTCCATTTTGCCCAGTGGATAGAGTGTCGGCCTGTGGACTGAGGGGTCCTGGGTTCAATTTCAGTCAAGGACATGCACCTTGGTTGCAGGCTTGACCCCAGCCCTGGTTAGGGCATGTGAGGGAAGCAACCAATCAATGTGTCTCTCTCACATTGATGTTCTCTCATTGTGTCTCTTCCCCACCATTCCACTCTCTCTAAAAATTAATGGAAAAATATACTAGGATGAGGAATAACAACAACAAAAAGAATAAAGTAAAGAGGAGCATAAGTATGTATAATAAAATGGCAATCACTATATAGCTATTAATAGTCACTTTATATGTAAATGGATGAAATGCTCCAATCAAAAGACATCAAGTGGCTAAATGGATTAAGAAAACAAGACTCATACATATGCTGTCTAAAAAAGACTCAAACTTCAGATCAAAACACACATATACACAGTTTGAAAGTGAAGGAATGGAAAAAGGTATTTCATTCAAATGCAAATGTAAAAAAAAAGCTTGGGTAGCAATATTGATATCAAACAAAATAGACTTTAAAACAAAGGCTATAATAAGAGACAAAGAAGGACATTTCATAATGATAAAGGAATCAATCCAACAAGAGGCTATAACACTTGTAAACATTTTATGCACCCAACATAGGAGCACCTAAATATATAAAGCAGATATTGATGAACATAAAGAGAGAGATTGACAGTAATACAGTTATAGTAGGGGGCTTTAACACCCCATTGTCATAAATGGATAGATATTCCAGACAGAAAATTAATAAGGAAACAGTGGCCTTAAATGACACATTAGACCAGATGTATTTAATTTATATTTTTTGAGCATTTCACCACAAAGCAGCAGAATATATATTCTTTTCAAGTGCACATGGAACATTTTCCAGGATAGACTACATGGTAGGCCACAAAACAAGTCTCAATAAATTTCAGAATATTCAAATCAACAAGCATCTTCTTCAACCACAATAGTAGTATGCAACTAGAAACCAATTATAAGGAAAAAAAACCTGTAAAATACACAAATACATGGAGGCTAAATAAAATGCTACTAAACAATGAATGGGTTAACAATGAGACCAAGGGGAAAAAAATTAAAACAGAATGGACCCTAAATCTATGGGACACAGAAAAAGGATTCCTAAGAAGGAAATTAATAGCAATACAGGCCTACCTCAAGAAACAAGAAAAATTTTGGTTGTTACTTATGAAACCAGTGACAGAAAGCTGCTGCAGGGCCGTGCAATCACTGTCTGCAGTGGGCATGCACCATGTCTGTGGGACTGGCTATGGTGTGGCAGCTCTCCTGGGAGCAAGGCATCACCCTGCACGGGAGCACTGAAATCATGGCATCAACAGCATTTTAGCCCTGCATGGTTTGTTTGTTCAGTGATTAGAGTCAGCCTGCTGACTGAAGGGTCGTGGGTTCGATTCCTAGTCAAGGACATGCACCTGGGTTGCAGGTGCCCAGCCCTGGTAGGGATGCATTCAGAAGGCAACCAATCAATGTGTCTCTCTCACGTCCATGTTTCTCTCTTTCTCTCTTCCCCTCATCCCTCCCTTCCACTCTTTCTAGAAATCAGTAGAAAAAGTATCCTCAGGTGATGATTTAAAAAAAAAAAAAGCATTGTATATCAGTGTGGCATACATCCTTCTGACACCTTTATTTGAGTGCAGAAATATGGGCTCACCTTGCTTATAACTACTGATTCTGAACTCATGAAATACCTAAATAATGTTGTGGAACAATTAAAAGACTATACAAGTGTTCCGTTCAGAAACTGGTGATAGTTATCTCAAATATTAAAAGTGGTGAAGTCCTGACCTGCCGGCATGGCTCAGTGCCATCGACCTATGAACCAGGAGGTCACGGTTCGATTCCTGGTCAGGGCACATGCCTGGGTTGTGGGCTCGATCCCCAGGTGGGGTGTGCAGGGGGCAGCTGATCAATGATTCTCTCATCATTTATGTTTCTATCTCTCTCTCCCTCTCCCATCTCCTCAGAAATCAATAAAAATATTTTTTTAAAGAAAGAAAGTGGTGAAGTCCTTGAAAGATGGCAATTGGATATTGAGTGAGATGGGACTGCCAGAGATGACAGTACACTCAGAAAACTATCTAAGGTGAAATCCGTTCAGTGTTCAGACAGATCACAGCTACAGTGACATTTCTGCCACTGTTGGAAGTTTCTTGTTCATTTGATCTACTGATTTATACAGACAATGCTATGGTTGTACCTGAAAAGTTGTAAGAGTCTGGAACCACAGTTCATTAACAATTCTGAGTAAGTCCCTCTACATTCCTTTATTACTAAAATCTGCAATGTAAACAACATGATAGTCTACAAAATCCCTGTCCATCACTAAAAATAAAACAAGGACAATAATGTAATTCTCAATGTGTGTTTCCAAAAACCAAGTTAGAATTCATGTTTCATTTTGTTGATTGATTTTTAAATGAGGAAAAGTTAACATTATACCTCACTGAATTGTGTATAATTGTGCTATTTTGGGTACCTGTTTGGCTTTCCATAGAGCTGACATAATTTTTTGCACACTGTTCAAAAGGGACCCAGCAGATTACATCAGCACTGTGATGTCAATTCCTTTGAAGGTGGTAATTGTAGGTGGAAAAACATTTGCTATAAAGCTAAATGCCTTCCTAAACCAGAACTTTTGGTCAAGTAGCTTGACTCAGAATACAAGTATATATGAAACAGAGCAAAAGAAGTCTGAATATTCAGAATTTTTGTTTAGGTCCTAAAGTAACTGATAGTCCACAATAACAAAATATTGCTACTAGGTCCTTTTGCCATTTACTTCATTTGTATAGTTTTCATATTTTAAAAATCTAGGTAGAATCAAGATGGCAGCATAAATAAATGCAGTACTCACATCCTCTCACAACCTTATCAAAATTACAACTAAAATACAGAACAATCATCATTCAGAACCACCTGAAAGCTGGCTGAATGGAAGTTCTACAACTAGCGAATTAAAGAAGAAAGCAGTGCTCTCCCTCCAGGGAGCATGTCCGTGCCTTTCCCTTTCCCCTTCCCTTCCTGGCCCCAGGCATGTTACCATTGGCTTCTTCACTTCCAAACTCCAAGGGCCCTTCCTTTATATTTATAACTTGTTTGCTAAGCCCATTTCTTGTAGAAATTACTTTTACCTCTGTAGTTTGCCCAATAAATGTTCTTTTACAAAAAAATAAAGAAGAAAATACATGGAAACTGGTAGAAAGAGAAGAGATGAGGAACAGGCTGGTCCAACACCCACATAAGGCATTCTTTTCATCAGGAAGGATATCTTGGCTTCAGAGGCCTCCCAAGAGGAGCAAGGGGTCCCAGCCCCACACCAGACAGCTCAGCCCAGAGTTCCAGTACTGGAAAGAGAAATCCCCATAATTTCAGACTATAAAAAACAGTGGGGGCCCTAGCCAGTTTGGGTCATTGGACAGAGCATTGGCCTGTGGAATGAAGGGTTCTGGGTTCAGTTCTGGTCAAGGACATGTACCTTGGTTGCAAGCTTTCTCCCGGCCCTGGATGGAGCACATGCAGGAGGCAACCAATAGATGTGTCTCTCTCACATCAAAGTTTCTCTCTGTGTGTCTTTCCCCCTCCTTTTCATTATCTCTAAAAATCAATAGAAAAATGTCATCAGAAAAAATCTTGTTAATCTTTTCAAAGAACCAAAAAAAAAAAAAAAAGAAAAATGTCATCAGGGTTTTGGGAGGAAAATGGCGGCCAAATGGGCAGACGTGTCGTGCATCTCATCCCAGGGCCAGACTGGTTTGCAACTAAATCAGAAAACATACACCCAAAATTAACAAATTAGTCACAGCTGAGGAGAAAATTTACAAGGAAGGGCAAAGGACATTGAAAGGACAAAGCAGAAACGAACTCTCCTCCACTTTATCTTGTAGGGCTGGGCCCTCAGCCTAAACCCCCTCCCCTTTCTGAGAGTGACCACAGGAATGCCAGTAATATCCTAACTCCCCCAGCCACCACCTGAGTGGACCAATGAAGCTCCAGGAACGCAGCTAAGGTCCTAATAAGGCTATAGTGGGGGACGGCTCAAACCTCAGAATGTGTTGATCACTTCCTGACCTTTGTGCTGTAAAACCCTGACCAGAGTGACCAATCTCTGTAACTCACGTCACTTACCGAAGCCCACCCAAATGACTAGCCTATATAACCTTTGTTCTCTTGGGACTCGGGGCTCTCTCTCGCATCCAGTAATGGAGGCAGGGGAGGGGGGCCAAGCTAGCTTGAATAAAAGACTCTCTGCTTTTGCATCGGATTTGGCGCTCCCTGGTGGATCTTTGGGGGGTCTTGAAATCTGGGCATAACAGACATCTTGAGAGCAGTAGGAACAGGGATCTGGGCTGGAGAGGGACACCCAGCCACCGGGCCAAGAGGGTGAGGAGGAAGCTGCATTGCACCAAAGCCACATTGCTTGGTGACAGGCATAACTGTGAAAAGGAACCCAACTGTGAAAAGGAAAAGCCACAGGGCTGCTGGTGGCTGGAGGATCTAGACCAGTGGTTCTCAACCTTCTGGCCCTTTAAATACAGTTCCTCATGTTGTGACCCAACCATAAAATTATTTTCGTTGCTACTTCATAACTGTAATGTTGCTACTGTTATGAATCATAATGTAAATATCTGCTATGCAGGATGGTCTTAGGTGACCCCTGTGAAAGGGTCGTTGGACCACCAAAGGGGTCGCAACCCACAGGTTGAGAACTGCTGATCTAGACCTAAGTCCACAGCCATGAAAGCCTGGGCCCCCAAAGGTGGCCTAAAAGCGGCCCAAGCAGTGTGGTGCAGGAGGAGGTTGGGGGGGGGGCGCGGGTTGGGAGGAGAGAAACCCAAAGTCTGGTGGTTGTTTTGCTTTTGTTTTGTCTTTGCTTTTATTCACTAAACCCAGAACATAGGGCTTTTCAATTGCAATCACTCACCCAGCGCAGGGAAAGGCACAGACTTGAGGTACCTGAGGAAATGCTGGGGAGGGAAGTAAGGCAGAGAAATGTGCCAGGACTCCTGCATAGGGACATTTGTGGCCTTTCAAACCTAAGTGGCCATTTCTCTCCTGAAGAGCCAGCCCCTCCCAGTGGCCTCAAGGCAGGGAATACAGCCTACCACACCCTGCCTGCATTCTGAGCTATACAAAGGAAACAAAGGCTCTGAAGAGCCCTCAGTGGCTGGGTTGGAAGAGGGGCAAGTCCACCTCACTATTCTGGGACCCGACTTATAAAAACTCCAGGTTGCCAGCCAACCCCATTGGTCTCCATAAAAGGATTTCTGACCAACCAAGGACAGAGTAATATTTTGGGCCACTCGCAGAGGAGTAGCTCTGGGTCAGGGAAAAAACACCCATCTGATTTCCGGAAAGCAAAAAAGCACCACCCCCATCTAAAGCCCTGTCAGAAATAGACTCTTGAGTGATTAAGATTGACAGCTGGCAGACAGGCAAAGTGGGCAGATTGGTCCCACCTGCTTGCAGTCAAGGCCTGTGGAGACAGACACAAGCAGAGGAGCGGTGGATCAGTTGGAGCTTCAACACAGTGCTAAAAGCCAAAGACAGTGCCTGACAGTGGTCAGCACCTAACTACCTAACAGGAAGCCCAGAATTGGCAAACAGAACAGAAGAGTGGGGTCCTAAACCAGCTCCCATGGGGCTTAAAAATGCAGCTGAAGTGAATGACACTTCCCTTTTTATTTTTTTTAAAGTTTAGTATTATTTTTTACTAGAGGCCCAGTGCACAGATTCATGCACATTGAAAGTAAATTAATTAATTGGCTGGTGGGGCAGGACTGGGCAAGATGGGCCAGACATGCCCTGGAGCCAACCTCCCACAGTCCCTCCCAGGCCGGCTGCACCTGGAGCGGCACCGGAGCTCAAAGGGTGTCTGTGGAGTGAGCGGGGTCCCTCTGGCAGGTGGGGTCCCTCAGACTAGTCTGTGGGAATCAGGCTGAAACCAGCAGTCCGACATCCCCTGAGGGATCCCAGAGTGCAAGAGGGAACTCTACAAAGTTGCTGTCGCTTGGCAGTTACTGCATTGAGTATCTGCCCCCTGGTGGTCATTGCACATCATAGCTACTGGCTGGTCACTTAGACTTTTATATATATAGATTGTATTTTTATTTCCTTATTGTTATTTAGTTTTTTTCACCATTTTCTTCCTTGCTTCTCCCTTTTTATCCTGTTTTTCTTCTCCTTTCCCTGCTTTAGTTTTTCTCTTTCCTTTCTTTTTAAAACTTTTTAAAAATTGATCTTCTTTATCTGTTTTATTGATGTGTTATGATTATTGTAGGCTCTGTTAGCTTATTCATATATCTAATTTTCTCTTCCCTGCTCCTACTCCATTTCCTCTTCTCTTTTATCTTTCCTTGCTACTCAATTCTTTTTTTTCCTGTCCTCTCTTGCTCTCTTCTTATCCTAATTTTTAAAATTAGTTTCACTTCCTAAATTCAGGCCTATCTGCTCTCTCCTCTATTCTCCTTTTCAAAAAAAGTTAATAAGTAAATAATTTATATATATATATTTCTCTTATCCACTCATTCTCTATCTCCATCCTCTATACTAAACCATGGTATTTACCCTGTTCATCCAATTCCTTAACCTTATTTTCTGTATGTAAGCTCTCTGCCTATATAAATTCTGCCTCCCCTATTTCTGGGTGTTTTTTGTTTGGGCTTGTTGGTTTATTTGTTTGTTCTGTTGTGTTTTCTCCCCATATTCTTTTTTGTTGTTGTTCTTTTTTTTTCTTTTCTGCCTATCATTTTGGCTCTCTTTTCTCTCTAAATTCTCTTTTCTCTGGTGGTCACTTTTATTGGGTTATAGGTGTCTTGTATACATTCATATTCAGTTCGTTTTGTGTCATGTCTTGTTGTGTTGTATTCTGTGCTATTTGGTCAGCAACTTCACAAAAGTTGGCACAACATGGTAGAGAGCAAGCCACATGACCAGACACCTTGAGAGGAGACTGTATCCATGAAGGGACAATAATATTCAAGACCTAACTACATCAAGAGAACCCAAATATCTCAAGTAAGGGGCATCCATAGAATATCCGCCCAGAAGACCTGAGAGACTGCACCACTGGGTCCCACAAAATATCTACTACATAAGAACAACCCAAAAATTCTGGGTGGCATAGTAGTTTGATCTAATACAAAAAACAATCACAAAGGAAAATCAAATATGGGGAGATAAAGACACAACCCCTATATGACAGAAAAGGAGGATTCACCATAAAAGGAACTAAATAAAATGGAGGTAAGAAATTTTTTCAGAGAAAGAACTGAGAGTAATAGTTATAAGGATGCTCAAATGGCTAGAAAAGAAATTCACATGTGTAATAATCAAGAGGAAATGAAGAATGACATAGAAGCAACAAGAAACACAATGGAAGGATTCAACAATAGACTAGAAGCTGAGGACCAAAACAGTGAGTTAGAAGACAAGGTAGAAAAAAACACCGAAGCAGAACAGTAACTGGAAAAAAAATTAAAAAGTAGGAGGAGAGTCTAAGGGAGCTCTGGGACAACTTGAAACAAAACAAATCAGCATAATAGGGGTGCCAGAAAGAGAGGAAGCTGAGCAAGGAATAGAAAACTTGTTTGAAAAAATAATGACAGAAAAGTTCCCTGACTTTGGGAAGAAAAGCCACACAAGTTCAAGAAGCACACAGAGTCCCAAACCACATGAACCCAAAAAGACTGACACCAAGACACATCATAATTAAATTGGCAAATGTCAACAACAAAGTAAGAATCTTGAAGGCTGCCAGAAAGAGACAGAAAGTTACCTACAAGGAATATCCCATTAGACTATCAACTGATTTCTCAACAGAAACACATCAGGCCAGAAGGGAATGGAATGAAGTATTCAAAGTAATGCAAAGCAAGGAACTGAATCCAAGAATACTCTATCCAGCAAGGCTATCATTCAAAATTGAAGGTGAAAAAAGGAGCTTTGTAGACAAAAAAAAAAGGCCTAGAGAGTTTATTACCACCAACCCAGCAATGCAAGAAATGCTAAAGGGATGTCTGTTAAAAGAAGAAATAGGAAGGGAAGAGGGAACACTGGCATAAAGAATAAAAATGGCAACAAACAAGTACCTATTAATAATAACTTTAAACATAAATGGATTAAATGCTCCAATCAAAAGACATCAAGTGGCTGAATGGATAAGAAAACATGACTCATATATATATGCTGTCTACAACAGATCCACTTCAGAACAAAGGACTCACAGAGACTGATAGTGAAGGGATGGGAAAAAAATTTTTCAGGCAAATGGAAATGAAAAAAAATGGGGTAGCAATACTTATATCTGACAAAATAGACCTCAAAGTGAAGGCCATAACAAGGGATAGGGAAGGCCACTTCATAATACTAAAAGGAGCAATTCAACAAGAGGATATAACTCTGGTAAACATATATACATCCAAATACATAAAAAAACTTCTTGAAGATATCAAGGAAAAGATCGGCAGCAATACAATTGTAATAGGGAACTTTAACACCCCAGTGAGACCACTGGATAAATGCTCTAGACAAAAAATTGTCAAAGAAACAGCAATCCTAAATGACTCAGTATATCAGATGGAATTGACATCTTCAGAACATTTCAGCCCAAAGCTATGAAATATAGATTCTTCTCAAGTGCACATGGGATATTTCAAAGATAGACCACAATTAGGACACAAGCTAAGTCTCTACAAATTCAAGAAGATTTAAATCATATCAAGCATCTTCTCATATTACAATGGCATAAAATTAGAAATTAACTACAGGAATCCAAGATGACAGCCAATAGATGGCACACTGCAAGATTGTATAAGAGTGAGAGATCTAAATGAGAGTGTGTGGACGTACAGGGAGTGTCTGTGAGTGAGGGACAGTTATATTCCACAGGACTGTTGGGTACTGGCAGACCAAGCTCCCCTGGCCGGGTAGCCTCTACTACCGCTGAAATCTTTCCCAGAGTGGCCGGCTCTGCTGCAGAGACGACACCATATTAAAGGGGAGAGCAGCTGTGATCAGAAGCCCAGCCTTACCTTCACCCAGGGAGATCTCGGATAACTCCCAGGAACCTACAACCAAAATGCCCAGGGACCAGCTGCCTCAGCTGTGAACCCACGAACACCAAGACTCCAGCCACCCCAGCCACGGACATCTAAAAAGCTTGTCCAGGGGGAGACAAGGTGGTGGCCAAATATGCGGACGGGTCCTGCGACTTCTCACAGGGCAGATAGAAGAAACAGCTGAATCAAATAACACCCAGAATTGGCAAATCAAACACAGCTGGTGAGGCAATCTGTGGATGGAAAGGGCAGAGATCACCTGGAGAGAGGTGGGATCTGGGATCCAGGCTGGAGGGAGAAACGCACACAACAGGGAATAGAGTCTCAGAGGGAGACTTCACCCCACCAAATCTGCAGCCCTCGGGGTCAGTGTATCTCTCAAACGTGGAAGGGGGTCCACGGGACTGCTGGCAGAGGGGGACTCTAGATCTAAGCCCACAGCCATGAGAAACTGTGCCCAGAAAGGCAGCCTGAAGTTCTATACTGGCCACGCAGGGTGTGTATTGGGGGGAAGGGAGGATGAGAGAAAGACATGAGGCAGTGCGGTTGCTTTGTCTTTATAACTTCCTTGCTTTTACTTGCAAAACCCAGTGCATAGAATCTTTCAATTAAAAACACTCACCGAGACTGCAGGGGAAAGTTGTTTTTGTGGAAACTGGGGATCAGAATAAAGAGAGATGAGCAGGAAACCAGCTCTGGATCAGTCCATCCCTCCAACCCAGTATTAAGTGTGGTAGGGAAAGAAGAATCTAAACACTGGGTTGAGAAGCCATTTGATCCCAGAAACTAATACAAAAATACCGCCACCCAGGGGTTTTGTCATTAATTTTACACTTATGAAAACACAACTGGAGGCAGGCAGAGAAACAAAGTGAGCAGAGAGATCCCACCTGCTTGAAAACAAGGTTGTGGCTTATGACACAGAGGAGCTGTGTATCGCAGGAAACTTCAACACTGTGCAGACTACCTGACAGGAAACAGAAGTGCCAGGCAGAACAGTAGAGAGGGGTCTTAAACCAGCCCCCATAGGTCTTTGAAGCTCCACTGAAGTGAACGACTTTCACTACTTCACTTTTTTATTTTTTATCTTTTACTTAAGAAACTATAATTTTTTCTCACTTGATTTTACTTTTTTATTATTATATTTTTATTTTTAATTATTATTATTACTATTATTTTACTTTTTTAAATTTTATTTTATTTTATGTTTTCTTTATTTTATTTTTCAATTAGTGTTCTACATTCTATTGTTATTTTTAATTTAACATTATTTTACTCTATCTCAATTTTTTCTTTATGCCAACACTCTCTTCCTCACTTCCCTCTTTTGTGTACTGTTTCTCTTATGCTGTTCCTGCTTCAGTTTTTCTTGATCCTTTCTTTTTACTCCCTGTTAAAAATTGATCTTACTCATATATCTAATTTCCTCTCCCCTGCTCCAAGTCCATGCACACGTCTCTCTTCTATTTCTTCACTAGCCAAATTTTTTTTTCTTTTTCTTTTCCTTTTTTTTTCCCTTTTTCTTTTTCTGTCTTATTGTTGTTGTTTGGTTTTTTGTTCATTTGTTTGTCTTTCTGATCTTTTTGGCTTCTGTTTTTCCTCTCCTCACTTGTTTTCTTCTTCTACTAATAGCTTAGTTAGTTTAAATCACCAACTCAGGCCTATCTATTCTCTATAAATTTTTTTTTTACATATCTACACTAATAAAAGAGAAACATGGTAATTAGCGTACGACCGCTACCCTTTTCATTGGCTAATCAGTGAGTATATGCAAATTAACTGTCAGCCAAGATGGCGGCCGGCAGCCAGGCACTGAAGCGAGCA
>NW_005371399.1:111163-114877 GCF_000412655.1 Myotis brandtii | reverse complement strand
ACAGGCGGGGCTGGGGGACCACTCTCCCGCCCCCCGCCCTGCCAGTGCACAAATTTTTGTGCACCGGGCCTCTAATATATTTTATAATATGTATTTTTTTCTCTTTTTTAAAAATTTTGTTTTTTACTTTTCTTCTTATACACTCATTCTCTTTCTACCTCCTCTAGACTGAATTGTGGCCATTTTCCCATTCATTCAATTCCTTGACCTTACCATCTGGAAATAAACTCTGCCTCTTCAGATTCATCTGGGTGTTTGTTGTTTGCATTTTTTGGATTAGTCGTTGTTTGCATTCTTCTCTGGATGTGTGTTGTTTTCATTTTTTGGATTAGTTGTTGGTTTTTTGGAGTTTTCTCCCCATATAAATATATTTTTCACCCTTCTTTTTTTTCTTCCTTTTCTCTCTTGCATTTTTTCCTTTTCTCAATAACATTTTCGCACTCTTTTCTCTCCCCTAATACTCTTTTCTCTGATGGCCACCTTTATTTGGGGTTATTGGTATCATGAATACATTTGTGTTTGGTGCCCTGTGTATTGTGTCTTGTCAGTTGTATTTTGTGCCTCTAAGTCAACACAGGAGAGACAGAGCTACATAACCAGACACTCTGAGAGGAGCGAACATGGGGAGACAAAGAAACAGCCCCCATATGAAAAAAAAAGGAGGAATCACCAGAAAAGGTAGTAAACAAAATGGAGGCAAGCAATATGGAAGAGAAAGAATTCAGAACAACGGTCATAAGAATGCTGAAAAGGATGGAAGACAAATTGAACAATATGTGTAAGAACCAAGAGGAAATGAAGAACCAAGAAGAAATGAAGAATGACATTGCTGCAATAAAGAACACAATAGAAAGCATCAACAGTAGACTAGAGAAAGTGGAGGACCACATCAGTGAGCTAGAAGACAAGGTAGAAAAAATACCCAAGCAGAGCAGCAACTGGACAAAAGATAAAAAAAACAAGAGGAGAGTCTAAGGGAACTTTGGGACAACATGAAATGAAACAACATCCACATAATAGGAGTGCCAGAAAGAGAGGAAACTTAGCAAGAATTAGAAAACCTGTTTGAAGAAATGCTGACAGAAAACTTCTCTGATCTTGGGAAGAAAAAACTCACATAAGTGCTAGAAGCTCATAGAGTCCCAAACAAGATGAACCCAAAAAATCTGACACCAAGACAGATCATAATTAAATTGGCAAACACCAACAACAAAGCAAGAATCTTAAAGGAAGCCAGAGAGAGATAGAATGTTACCTACCAGGGATCTCCCATAAGACTATTGACTTATTTCTCAACAAAAACACATCAGGCCAGAAGGGAGTGGAATGAAATACACAAAGTCATGCAAAGCCAGGGTCTGAATCCAAGAATACTGTACCCAGCAAGGGTATCAATCAAAGTTGAGGGTGAAATCAGAAGCTTCACAGACAAAGAAAGACTAAGGGAGTTTATTACCACCAAACCAGCAATGCAAGAAATGCTAAAGGGTCTGTGTAAAAAGAAGAAATAGGAAGGGAAGAAGAAAAACATAAAGAATAAAAATGGTGACAAACAAGTATCAATCAATAATAACTTTAAATATAAAAGGATTAAATGCCCAATCAAAAGACATAGAGTAACTGAATGGATAAGAAAACATGACCCTTATATCTGCTGTCTACAGGAGACCCACCTCAGAACAAAGAACTCACACACACTAATAGTGAAGGGATGGGAAAAAAGTCACAGAATATATGTTCTTCTCAAGTGCACATGGGACATTTTCAAAGATAGACCACAAATTGGGTCAAAAGCAAAGTCTCTCCAAATTCAATAAGATTGAAATCATATCAAGCATCTTCTCAGACCACAATGGCATAATATTAGACATAAACTACAATAAAAACAATGGAAAATTCAAACACTTGGAAGCTGAATAGCATGCTATTAAACAATGATTGGGTTACCAAAAAGATCAAAGAAGGAATTAAAAACATCCTGGAAATGAATGAAAATGAAAACTCAACAATCCAAAATCTATAGGACACGGTGAAAGCCATCCTGAGAGGGAAGTTTCTAGATCTACAGGCCTACCTTTTAAAAAATGGTAATAAATTATCTAACTCTATAACTTAAAGAATTAGAAAGAGAGCAAGAAAAGCCCAGAGTGAGCAGAAGGAAGAAGATAATAAAGATCAGAGCAGAAATAAATTACATAGTGACCAAAAAATGATACAAAAATCAATGAAACCAGGAGATGGTTCTTTGAAAGGATAAACAAGATTGATGAACTTCTAGCCAGGCTCACCAAGAAGCAAAGAGAGAGGACCCAAATAAACAAAGTCAGAAATGAAAGAGGTGAAATAACAACAGACCCCACAGAAATACAAAGTATTGAAGAAAAAAATACTATGAACAAATTCTATTCCAACAAACTAGACAACCTAGAGGAAATGGACAAATTCCTAGAAAAATACAACCTTCCAAAACTCAATCAGTAAGAATCTAAAAATCTCAATAGGCTGATAACTATGGAAAAAAATTGAAGCAGTCATCCAAAAGCTTTCAGCAAACAAAAGCCTAGGGCCAGATGGCTTTACAGGGGAGCTTTACAAAACATTCAATAAAGAACTAAAACCTATCCTCCTCAGACTATTCCAAAAAATTGAAGAGGAAGGCACACTTCCAAGCTCTTTCTATGAAGCCAGCATTATCCTAATTCTAAAACCAGATAAAGACAACACAAAGAAAGAGAACTACAGGCCAATATCCTTGATAAACATAGATGTTAATCCTCAACAAAATTCTAGCAAATCAAATGCAGTATTACATTAGAAAGATCATACACCATGACCAACTGGGATTTAATATTGGGATGTAAGGATGGTACAATATCCGCAATACAATAAATGTGATACATCCCATAAACAAATTGAGAGACAAATATCACATAATCATATCAATCAATGCAGAAAAAGCATTTGACAAAATCCAACACCCTTTCTTGATAAAAACTGTCAGCAAAGTGGGAAGAGAGGGATCATACCTCAACATAATAAGAGCCTTATATGACAAACCTACAGCCAACATCATGCTCAATGGGCAAAAACTAAAAACATTTCCCCTAAGAACAGGAACAAGACATGGATGCCCACTTTCACCACTCCTGTTTGATATAGTACTGGAAGTGCTAGCCATAGCAATCAGACAAGAATAAGAATAAAAGGCATCCAAATTGGAAAAGAAGAAGTAAAACTGTCATTATTCGCAGATGACATGATACTGTACATAGGAAACCCTAAAGACTCCATCAAAAAACTGATAGAACTAATAAATGAATTTGGCAATGTAGCAGGATACAAAATTAAGACCCAGAATCTATGGCCTTTTTATACACCAATAATGAACTCACAGAAATAGAAACTAAAAAAACACTCCCATTTACCATTACACCAAAAAAATTAAGATATCTAGGAATAAACTTAACTAAGGAGGTAATAGACTTGTACTCGGAAAACAACAGGACATTTAAAAAAGAGGTAGAACAGTGGTTCTCAACCTTCCTAATGCTGCAACCCTTTAATACAGTTACAGTTGGTGAGCTGACCCTCAACCATAAAATTATTTTTGTTGCTACTTCATCACTGTAATTTTGCTACTGTTATGAATCATAATGTAAATATCTGATATGCAGGATGTATTTAGGCAACCCCTGTGAAAGGGTCATTTGACCC
>NW_005371399.1:107428-109511 GCF_000412655.1 Myotis brandtii | reverse complement strand
GGGGGGGGGGGGGGGGGGAGGCAGTCAATTGGGGAAAAGAGAGACATATGTAAAACTTTAGACAATAAAAAAAAAAGAGGAAAGCCCTAAGTGGTTTGGCTCTGTAGATAGAGCGTCAGCCTGCAGACTGAAGGGTCCCAGGTTCGATTCTGGTCAAGGGCATGTACCTTGGTTGCAGGCACATCCCCAGTAGTGGGTGTGCAGGAGGCAGCTGATCGATGTTTCTCTCTCATCGATGTTTCTAACTCTCTATCCCTCTCCCTTCCTCTCTGTAAAATATCAATAAAATATATTTTTTTTCAAAAAGAAGAAAAAATCTAAAAAAAATAAGAAAGAACTCTTACCATTTGCAACAGCATGGGTGGACCTGGAGAGCATTATGCTAAGTGAAATAAATCAGAGAACATAAATATCACATGATCTCACTCATTTGTGGCATATACTGAACAACATAAACTGATGAACAAAAATATATCCAGAGGCATAGAAGCATCAAACCTCAGAGGGAAGGTGGGAGGGGGGGGCGGATAAGAGATCAACCAAAGGACTTGTATGCATGTGTATATGCATAACCAATGGACACAGACAGTAGGGTAGTGGGGGCCAGACCTAGAGGGCAGGAGTGGGCTGGGAAAGGTCATTGGGCGGAAAAGGAGACATATGTAATACTTTCAATGATAAAAAACTTAAATATATCCTATATAATAAAAGCCTAATATGCTAAGTGTCCAGTTGTCTGGTGACCAGGTCGACTATTCAACCAATCAAAGCATAATATGTTAATGATATGCTAAGGTTGCTCACTCGCTATGACATGCACTGACCACCAGGGGGCAGACAGTCAACTGGTCAACCACTCGCTATGATGTGCACTAACCACCAGGGGGCAAATGTTCCAACCAGTAGGTTAGCTTGCTGCTGGGGTTCGGCCTATCGAGACTGAGTGAGATGGGCCGGACATGTCCTGGAGCCCTCCCATGGTCCCTCCCTGTCAAAAGTGTTCCAGGTGGGCATAAATTACACTGTCTCCCTAGTTCTAGTCGTTTTGGTTTGCGATAGGGAGGTGGGCAGAGGAGGCAAGCCCGCGAGGGGCGTCCTCTCAAATGGGTCCTGTGCTCGGCTTCCCGTGGGCTCACGAAACGAATTTCAAATCTTCAGACCTGTGGGAGCACCTGCAATCGCATCTTTTCTGTCTTAGCAATGGCTGTGCTCGCCAAAGTGATTAATTTTTGAACTTTTCTCGATAAGACAGAAATTAAGTAGCAGTACCGTCAAGAAGAAAAATGTCGGTGACACTGAATACAGATGTAGGTGATATTAAAATAGAAATCTTCTGTGAAAGGACACCCAAAGCATGTGAAAATTTCTTGGCTCTTTGTGCCAGTACTTACTACAATGGCTGTATATTTCATAGAAATATCAAGGGTTTCATAGTTCAAACAGGAGACCCCTCAGGTACCAGAAGAGGAGGTAACAGTATCTGGGGCAAGAAATTTGAGGATGAATACAGGGAATATCTTAAGCACAACGTTAGAGGTGTTGTATCTATGGCTAATAATGGCCCAAATACCAATGGATCTGTTTTTCATCACCTATGGCAAGCAGCCACATTTGGACATGAAATACACAGTATTTGGAAAGGTAATAGATGGTCTGGAGACTCTAGATGAATTGGAGAAGTTACCAGTAAATGAGAAGACATACCGACCTCTTAATGATGTACACATTAAGGATATAGCTATTCATGCCAACCCATTTGCTCAATAGTTATAATAGGCATGGACAAATACTTGGCAGGCTATTTGAGGAACACACCTATTGTGGTTTACCCAGCTTTAATTATGTCAGAGATTGTATCATCCTGCTTGTTTACAAATGAGATCTTCTGAGTCCTTGGTACCAAGGGGAACCAAATAACTTATACTCCTGTGATTGAGCATATTCTTTTTTTATTTATTATTTATTTTTTTATTGTTTTATTGCTTAAAGTATTACAAAGAGTATTACATATGTCTCCTTTTTCCCCCCGCCCTTGACAATCCCCTGGCCTCCCCTACCCCCCAGTGTCTTATGTCCATTGGTT
>NW_005371399.1:95625-103221 GCF_000412655.1 Myotis brandtii | reverse complement strand
GGGGCGGACTGCTCACGTGGCTGCTGATCCTTGAATGGGGGCTGGCTGCACGCTGCTGTTGTTCCTCTGATATGGTGGGCTTCTTGTGGGGCTACTGCTCCTAGGACCGGCTGCTGCTCGTTGGACAGGTGCAGGCTGTTGTGGCTCTGTTCCTTGGACTGGTGAGTGCTGTGTAGAGCTGCCACTCCTCGGATGTGGGCGGTCTGCTCGTGTGGTTGCTGTTCCTAGGACCGGGATGGGCTGCCGCTGCTCCTCGAATGCGGCCGGACCGCTTGCAGAACTGCTGCTCCTCAGATGGGGGCAGGCTGCTCACACAGCTGCTGTTCCTCGGATTGGGCAGGCTGCTCGTGCGGCTGCTGCTGCTTGGGTGAGGGAAAGATGCTTGTGCAGCTGCTGCTCCTCGGACTAGTGCAGGGTGCAGGCTGTGCGCAGCTGCTGCTCCTCCGACAGGTCGGACTGTTCGTGTGGTTGCTGCCCTTCGGATGGGGAAGCGGGCTGCTCACACAGCTGCTGCTCCTTGGACAGGGGCAGGCCACATGAGGCTGCTGCTCTTAGGCTCGAGGCAACCTGCTCACGGGGTTGATGCTCCCTGGACAAGAGCGCGCCGCTCACGTGTCTGTTGCTCATGTGGTTGAAAAAATAATGTGAACAGAAGTAGGAAATAAAGAAACAAACAAAAAAAAGGAGAATAAAGAAAGAAGAAAGAAAAAAAGCAACAAACAAAAAAAGGGGAAAACAAAGAAAAAATCAAACGAAAAAGCTAACAAAATAATAAAAAAATAAAATTGAAAAATTGAAATGTCATTCCTTTGGCTGGCTTAAGATCCCAGTTTTCTGGAATGTCTGTGATTCTGTTGTTGTTGTTGCCGGGACTGAAAGGCCCTCTGTAGGCCACACCCTGTTAACTCCCAGGGATTAATCAGATAATTTTAATCCTTCATCTCGTTCAGGGTGGAATCTGGGTGTGGCTGTATTCCTTGCCTGGGGCCTGGAGGGAGGAATTATAGCCTCAGGAGAAAAAATGGCTGCCCAAGTCCTGGGCTCAGGGGTGATTCAGCACTCAATTTGCTGCCACCTCTCCTGGCCCCCCTTCTCTCCCCAGCCTCTCCCCAGATTCCAATCATCCGCACCTTCTCCCGCTCTTCAGCACGGGTGAGTGTCTGTATCTGAAATGTCCTATGAACAGGGTTCAGTGAAAACAAACAAACGCCGGCCGCAGAAATGGGGAAGGCTGAGTCTCTGTAAGCTCCTCTCTTACCTGCACTGCATGGTCTGGTCAGCGCTTCAGGCTGCCCCTTTTAGGCTCAGTCCTCCGTAATTACAGAACCCAGATCTCAAATCCCCCGGCGCCAGCAATTCTGCATCCCCTTTACCCAGTCAGGGGCTGTGCCTGTCCCAAAAGACCCGGCTGTCTTTCCAGGGGAGCTCTGCCCTTCCCAGCTGCAAACCGTCTCACCAGCTGAGTAATTTCGCCAATTCGGGGTGGGTGTTAATAGTTTCAGCTACTTAATCCATTTGCTCCTGGACAAGACCTGGGACGCGTCTGCCTATATGGCCTCCAACCCTCCCCGGCCTTCCACTGTAGTTTGACAGTCTGTTCGATGCTGCTCTGCCTCTGTATACAGGCTGTAGTTTCAGGGACTTCTCTTCCAAGCTCTGGAACCCTGGGCTGGGGTCTGGTGTGGAGCTGGGACTCATTGCTCCTCATGGGCAGCCTCCACAGAGATGATCTCACTCCTGATTAATAAAACTGCACACCTGAGTGTCAGACCAGTCTGTTCTGCACTTCTGCCCCTCCTACCAGTCTCAATGTGGTTTCTTCTTTACTTCTCTAGTTGTAGGATTTACATTCAGCCAGCTTTCAGGCAGTTATGAATGATGGTTGTTCTGTATTTTAGTCGTAATTTTGAGGTGGTTGTGGGAGGCAGCGAGTACCCATGTTTACCTATGCGGCCATCTTGGTACTATCTATCTGTCAATGCCTATTTTCAATCGCAAACATTAAGAATCATTTCATTTGGTATTTGTGTACCCTCAATTCGTCAACTGTTGCTGGTTTTGTACTGTAAATTTTACCTTTTATGTATCCCCATAAAAAATGTCTAGTGGATAAATTTTTTTTGTTCAAAGCTTAGTCTGGCTTCACCCATTATTTCAAATCAGTTAAACCTGAAAATTAAGTGACTTATCAGCTGTTAAAGTGTGTGTACATTTTGAGGGGACACCATCCCCCAAAAATGTACACACACACTTAGATAATTACAAAGGCAGTGTTTGTATTTCAACTGCATTTTCAAACTTCCAGTAGCATTTTATGATGAATTTCCTTTGTTCAAAGCTTAGTCTGGCTGAAAAAGAAACATCAATTGAGCTATCAGCTGTTAAAGTGTATGTACAGCCCAGCTGGCGTGGCTCACTGGTTGAGCATTGACCTATGAACCAGGAGGTCACAGTTCTATTCCTGGTCAGGGCACATGCCCAGATTGCAGGCTCAATCCCTAGTGTGCAGGAGGCAACTGATCAATGTTTCTCTCATCATTGATGTTTCTATATCTCTCTCTTCCTCTCCCTTCCTCTCTGAAATCAATAAAAAATGTATGTAAAAGTGTATATACATGTTTTGGGACACCTTGTATGTATGTTTTACATAAAACACTTATGATAAAAACTCACAGCAAAGTGGGCATAGAGGAAACATAACTCAACATAATAAAGACCATATATGACAAACCCACAGCTAACACCATTCTCAATGGGAAAAAGCTAAAAGCATTTTCCCCAAGATCAGGAACAAGACAAGGATACCTACTTTTATTCAACATAGTACTGGAAGTCCTAGTCACAGCAACTAAACAAGAAGAAATAAAAGGCATCCAAATTAAAAAGAAGATGTAAAACTGTCTTTATTTGTAGATGCATGATATAGAGAGGACCCTAAAGTTTCCACCAAAAAATTATTAGAACTGATCAATGAATTCATTAAAGTTACAAGATACAAAATTAATATTCAGAAATTAGTTGCAATTTTACAAACTATCAGAAAGAGAATTAAGAAAACAATCCCATTTACAATTGCATCCAAAAAATAAAAACCTAGGAATAAATTTAACCAAGAAGGTAAAAGACCTGCACTCAGAAAATTTTGAGACATTGAAGAAAGAAATTGAAGAAGATACAAGTAAATGGAAGCATGCTTATGGATAGAAAGAATTAAATAGTTGAAATGTCCATACTACCTAAGCAGCCTATAGATTTAATGCAGTTCTTATCAAAATACCAATGGCATTTTTCACAGAACTAGAACAAATAATTCTAAAATTTATATGGAACCACAAAAGACCCCAAATAGCCACAGAAATCCTGAGAAGGAACAAAGGTGGAAATATCACCTTTGATATGCTACCTTATATCAAACTATACTATGAGGTTATAGTAATCAAAACAGCATGGTACTAGTATAAAAAAAAAGACACATAGGTCAATGGAACAGAATAGAAAGCACAAAAATACACCCACCTCTAAGTGGTCAATTGATGTAAGACAAAGGAGGCAAGAAAAAAAAATGAAACTAGATGACCTTCTTACATCATATATAAGAATAAACTCAAAATGGATTAATTAAAGACCTATGTAAAACCTGAAACTCTAAAACTCCTGAAAGGAAGCATAGGCAATAAACTCTCTGACATAGTTCTTAGTAATATCTTTTCTGATGTATTTCCTTGGGCAAGGCAAACAAAATAAAAAATAAACAAATTGAACTATAATCAAATTTAAAAGGTTTTGCAAAGCAGAAGAAACCATCAACAAAATGAAAAGACAATCTACTGAATGGGAAAACATATTTGCCAATGATACATCCACTCATATAACTTAACACCAAAAATCAAACAATCTAATTTAAAAATGGGCAGAAGACCTAAATAGACACCTCCAAAGAGGACACACAGATGGCCAAAGATATGAATAGATGCTCAACATCACTAATCATCAGAGAAATGCAAATTAAAACCACAATGAGCTGTCACCTCTCACCTATCAGAATGGCTATCATCAATATTTTTTAAAAAAAACAAATGTTGGCAAGAATGTGGAGAACAGGGAACCCTCATGCACTGTTGGTGAGATTACAAATTGGTGTGGCCACTATGGAAACAGTATGGAGGTTCCTCAAAAAATTAAAACAAGAACTACCTTTTGAGCCAGCAATTCCACTTCTGGGTATTTATTCAAAGAAATCCAAAACACTAATTCTAAAAGATATATGTACCCTTATGTTCACTGCAACATCATTTACAATAGCCAAGATATGAAAGTAATGCAAGTACCCATCAGTAGATAAGTGGATAAAAAAAGTGGTGGTACATATATACAATGGAATATTACTCAGCCATAAAAAATAATTAAATCTTACCATTTGAGACAACATGAATGGACCTAGAGGGTATTATGCTAAGTGAAATAAGTCAGAAAAAGAAAAATACCGTATTATTTCACTTATATGTGGCATCTAAAGAACAAAATAGAAACAGATTAATAGATACAGAAATCAGACTGAGAGTTGCCAAATAGAAGAGGGGTTGGCAAGCCTGGGTGAAAAAGTGAAGGGATTTAGAAGTACAAATTGTAGTTACAAAATGCTCACAGGATGTAAAATACTGCATAGGGAATATAGTCAATAATATAATAACTATATATAGTGCCAGGTGGGTACTAGACTGCAGTATACATTGAACTTCTATGGCAATCATCTGAACCAGCAGTTCTCAACCTGTGGGTCGCGACCCCTTTGGCAGTCGAACAACCCTTTCACAGGGGTCGCCTAAGACCATCCTGCATATCAGATATTTACATTACGATTCATAACAGTAGCAACATTACAGTTATGAAGTAGCAACGAAAATAATTTTATGCTTGGGTCACAACATGAGGAACTGTAATTAGAGGGCCAGAAGGTTGAGAACCACTGGCTAATCACTAAGCTGTACACCTAAAACTAATCCTATATAATAAAAGCCTAATATGCTAAGTGTCCAGTCGTCCAGTCATCCAGCCAACCAATCAAAGTATAATATGCTAATGATATGCTAAGGCCGCTCAACTGCTCACTATGACATGCACTGACCACCAGGGGGCAGATGCTCTGACAGGTAGGTTAGCTTGCTGCCGGGGTTAGGCCAATCAGGACTGAGTGAGTACACACCCTTCAGCCTTCCCACAGCCCCTCCCCAACTGGCCAATCTCCTGCATCCCTCCCTGGCCCTGATCGTGCGCCAGTGGGGTCCCTCAGCCTGGCCTGTGTCCTCTCGCAATCCGGGACCCCTCAGGGGGATGTTGGAGAGCCAGTTTTGGCTCGATCCTGCAGGCCAGGCCAAGGGACCCCACTGGTGCATGAATTCGTGCACCAGACCTCTAGTATAAAATAATATTGAATGTCAACTGTAATTGAAAAATTTTAAATGAGGTAAATAAAAATAAGTTGGCCCGACTCCCAGGCTCAATGGCTCCTCTTAGTTGCCCTGGAGCGGGCATGAATGTCTGACCATAGGCCAAGACTGGTCCCCTACATAATCTGACCTTCCAAGTGATGCAGTCAATCTATGGCAGAGGCAGAAGCCAAGAACCTGTGTGTAGAGAGGCCAAAATGTAGAATCAGGGCCACGTACAAATCAGGGTTGTGGATCACCAGAATTCCAGGAAGCTGAAGAAGCCCAAGGAGGGAGGGAGGAGCAGAGGAGACATTAGGGAGCAGCTGCCAGTGAGGCCCTTGTTGCAGCTGCAGCTGGAGGCCTGAGTGTGTCACATGAGAGCTGGGATTCGCTGAGAGTTATCCATTGATAGGAAAAGCAAGGTATTTTCCAGGGAAGAGACAGCTTTCCTTGCTATCCAGGTCCCAGTAAGGCCTGGAGTTTTTTTAAGGAGCCTCCCTAGGAGCTCCAGGGCCAGGTTGCATAAGGTGGTACAAAGGGGTGGAGAGAAGGAGACAGATCTGATCATGAGGAGGCTTCTGTGGCCCTGATCTGGTGTTCTGTGCTGTGCCCTGGAGGTGCCACCACTACTGGCACTGGAACCAAGAGGCAGCTATTGTTCAGGTGCCAGAACCTGCTAGTGTCTCCTCTTGGAAGAGCTGAACAGAGAGTCAGCAAGCAAGGGCACCTGGAGTATGGTCTGCAGACTTCCGTCTGCAGTACAGGACAGACAGAAGTGTGCGTGGGGCTGAGAGCCAACAGAAAAATCACCCAGGAACAACTCAAGAGAGTCCACTATGGCCTATACCCCACTCATCATCGGAACCAGGACTGAGAAGAAAGTGTGGTGGCTGGTCTTTGCAGCATTTTTCACTTCCCGTGTCACTGTGAGAGTAGCCAACCAGAGTTGACAGCCAGTGGTTGGCCAGGTTATCCCATTCAGGCACCTGGGTATCCTCTGAGCCTATTGGTGTTTCTTGCAGGACAGGCCTGGAGGGCACAGGCCTGTCATGGAGGTCCTCTATGACAATGGTGTAAAGAGGTAAAAATGAGGGGCAGGCAAGGAACAGAAGGGAGGGTCCCAGGCTCGACCTCAGCCCTCCTTCCACAGACATCCACCCACCCATCTGACCCCACCCCCACCCCTGCTCTGTCTGGCAGGTTCATGATGCTGACTCAGCACACTTGACCCCCCACAAACAGACTCCCTATACAGCCCCGACAGCAGGTGACCATCCAGCTCTCTCTAGCCCAGGTGGGCTCTCACTTTGAGCAGGGAAGCCCAAACCCACCCTTCCTAGGAATCAGGCTTGGGGACCCCAGAAGGGCTACAGCATGAAGGTATGGCTTCTCTGCTGTGGGAAGGAGTCTCCCCTGAACACCGCCATGGGCTCTGTGTTCCAGCTCAAAGGGAAAACCTCTCAGGTGTGCAGGCTGCAGGAATCAGGATGCCCCAAGCCCATGCCCCAGCTCTGGGAGGCGAGACAAGGAATTGACTCAAGGCCTGCAGTTGCTGGCCCAGAGAGAAGGAGCAGATAAGCCAGCATGGGGCAAGCCCCATGTCCAATCTGGGGAGTACCATAATCGCTGCTGCCCCATCCTCCTGCAAGAACCCTGCTGCTTAACTTCCTGGGTGGGAGGCTGTGGACATGCTGGGCTGAAGCCACCACTGCCATGTGATTCTCCTCTCTGAGCCTTAGTTCCCCTTGTGTGAGCTCCTGAGGGTACCTGGGGTGGCTTCTCTGTGTCCCAGTCCGGAAGATCACAGGGGGATTGGAGCTCCTCTGATTCTACTCAAGTGCATCAGGGTTCAGCCAGGAGATGCTGGAAGAGGGAAAGGCAGGAGAGACCCCAAAAGCCTGGAATGAAGAAGGCCCAGGAATAACCACTTTGCCCCACCCCCAGCAGAGGTAGCAATCCCAAAGGAGCCACTTCTCCAGGAAAAGGAGCTCAGGTGGCAGCTGGCAATCATAAAGTCATTGCAAAAATGCTCCTGATAGCCAAGCATAAGTGCCCATGCCACTGTTATGCCCAGAGTTCGGGGTCCCCAATAATCCACCACCAGGGAGCCTTTTCCAATGCAAAAGCAAAGGGTCTTTTATTCAAGCCCAGGACTTGCCCCCCCCCC
>NW_005371399.1:91559-93550 GCF_000412655.1 Myotis brandtii | reverse complement strand
AATAGGCTGCTCCAGAATACACCAGGAAACTAACCGGGGGTTCTATTTATCTATAAATATTTTTAAATCTACCCCAGAATTCCAAAATTTTAACCCAACACAGAAATATCAGAGCAAATCAAAGTCTCTAGTAAACAAACAGACAGAAATTTTGTTGGGTGGGCTGATTCCACCTCTGACAGGGAGCAAACACCCTTTGGGAAAATAACCCAGTGGCCACTTGGGGCGTTTTACTATCGGCCAGAGCATTTAGCTTTAAATTAAATATTTTTTTTTCTTGTAGACTTCCATATTTACACCTTTTCAGTGAACAAGTACTTTTACAGTCTTGGGAATTTGGGCAGATAACAGGAACACTGCCCAAGTCCCCTAATGGGGGCCTGACAAGAACAGATGTGAGGGCCTTTGGCTGAGGGGTATAAAGTCTCCATTCTTCCTCTCTCGGCACTGCTAAGGACAGGATCATTGGAGAGGTCTCTTCACCTAGGCAAGGCTGTGCTGAGCCATCTGGGGCAAAAGTGGTTTCTGCTTCCATTAGAGGGACCAGGTCAACTGGTAAATATAGGAATTCATGAACCACCTGATGGCCGCCTAACTGACATCGGCGGGGGCGGCAGAACAGTCTGCAGCTGTGGTACCGGTAGCTCCAATAGTGGTGACTTCCTGTCCTGAGAGGGGAGCTACCTTCTGAGTAACTACCGAGTGTTCTGCCGCTGTATCAATCATAAAGTTCACAGTCTGGCCCAGTTGGAAAAAGCCCAGTCTGTCCTAGTCAGAGTCAGCTGTTGCCAGTCCGAGGAGGTCTGCCTTCTTACACATGCATAACTGGACCCAAGGCAGCGAGGTTTGAGCAATTTTTAAATTCCTTAACATACATTTTATCATTCATGTTGCAGGGAGGGACCGGGTTGGCTCCTCCTGAATAAAAGAACTAATCAAAATAAGGCTTATTTTCTAACTTCATTTGTCCCACACCCAGTGACAACAAATGACACTAATCAGATTGACATAAACGATTTAACCTTTGTTTAGGGAGGCAAATGCAAAGCATTTACTCCCAAGTGTCATTGGTTTAGGGAAGATAGGATTTCTGCTCAGTTTCCCTATTCTACTTGTCCCAGCTTACTGGTCTATTATGCATTCAATTTTCTTAAAATGTATTCTGGCACAGGAGAAAGTTGTTTTGCTGTACACAGGTAGTTTAACCCCTATATAACTGGGCTTGGACCTCTGCCCAGCAAACTGCAGTCTATAAGTTCAATATGCAGCCTCCGGTTCTTCTAACCCAACAAAGGTTTCGGCCAGTCTCTGAGTCAGACTCCTCCTCTCTTAGAGAATTTCAAAGTCCTGATGGCTCCCAGGTCCAGGGAGAGTGCCCTTTTGTTAACCCTTAAGGCCCTGCTTTCTTGCCTTTCTACCAGTTCCCTTTGTGGCAGAGCAGCAACCAGGCCTCTTTCAAGGGAGTGCACTAGAAGGGGATATCAGCCCCTCCTGTGTGCCAGCTGCTCCGCCTAGGGTCTCCCGGGGGCCCGGCCAGAGCGTCCTCCAGCAAATCCCGGAAGCCGCTGCCCTTTTGCAGTGGTATGGACTCAAGTAGGGGGTTCACTGGATGTAGCCGGCAGCGAAGCGCTTGCTGGCTTCTGCCTGCAGCTGCTCGCACCCGCAAGCCCTGCTCCGCAGCACTCCGGCAGCACGCGCTGCACCGTCAGCTCCAGCACCTCAGCGTTCTCCAGCTTAGCCTGCACCTGCGCCAACGGGGGCGCCAGGTGGGGGAGGGAGGTGAGGCCAGGCAATGCCCTGACCCCCATCCGCTCGCTCAGCATCCCCTGGGCACCGGCCCGCCAGCCTCACCTCGGTGCCCGCCAGCAGCTGCCACAGCTCCTGTAGGCTCTCGTTGATCCGCGCGCGCTGCTTCTTCTCCACCAGGGGCTTCCGGGCCTTGCGGGCAGCTCAGGCATTCAGCCCCCCCTTCTTTGACCTGGCTCTCAGGG
>NW_005371399.1:81901-90441 GCF_000412655.1 Myotis brandtii | reverse complement strand
TGGGGTTGGGGGGTGGGGGCACACTCTGACCACTGATTTGGCCGATTCCGGTTGGTTGAGTGAGGGCTGGGGGCTAGTGACGCAAGGGCAGGGTGCAGCTAGGGTCTGGTTACACAAAGACAGGGGGGTGGCTAGCATACTCTTGGCCTTGGGCTGGTTTTCCCCACTTTCCCATTGGCCGAGATAAGGGCAGGCTGAGTAACTGATACATTCTGCGGCTTTTTCTTGGAAGAGGGGTTAAGGACACAGCTATCAGTCCTGTTCTGTCCTTTCACCACCACCAGCATAAGCCAGTAAATTACTACTGAAGGCTGCAACCCCTCACTCTGTATTTATATCTTAGTGCCTGAAAATGAATACTTATGCATTGTCAATATTTAGGGTAAACACTCCATCACTTGGTGCCATGTGGTCGCAGCACGTTACACAGGCTCGCCGAGACATTCCTCTCCCACCTGGTTTGCCAACTCCAAGGCTTCCAAGTGGGTCCTGGGCTAGGAGCCCTTGGAAGAGCCCCCACTGTCATCTGCAGGCTCAGGTGTCTCAGGGGAAGTGGAGGGAACAAAGGGCCAGGCCAGTCTCCCCTTGAGTCTCAGGCCCTACTCAGAAGCAGGGTCAACACACCCTTACTTTATAGACCAGCAGCCATTGCTCAGAGGTTAGGTGGCCCTGGAAGGGTCACACAGCATCTTCTCTGAGCCAGAGTTCCTCCCTCCACCACCCCCAACATGGGGTAACTTGCTCCTAACCAGGGAAAGGGGCAGAGTTGGACTGTCCCAGCCGCCAGATCTTTCTTTGTATATGTTCACATGAGATCTGCCTCATCCTGGCTCTGACTCTCTCTCTCCCTCTAGATCCCGCTCTATGTCTCTGGGCCTATCTGGCTCTCACTGGCTCAGTATCACATCTTTCTCTGACTCTTTCTTAGTGACTCTGCATCTCTCTCATCCCTGGTCCCTGTATCTCTCTATATCACTCCCACCCACCCCACCTCCCTGCTTTCCTGGCTCACATCCTTTTTCTCCCTCAGAGTCCCTGTTTTTGTCCACCATTGTCACCCGGACTTTGTCGTAGGGATGAGATAAGGGCAGGGTTGGGGAAATTGTCCTGGTGTCAGTGGGGGCCTCCTAGGCAGTCATGTCTCCCCAAATCCTAGCCCAGTGAAAAGAGAGCCGCCGCAGCCCCTGAGCCAATGAACCCACATAGAAGTGAAACTGAGGGTGGGAGGTTTCTGGGGGCCGATTTCTATTCAATGAAATCAACTGAAAGACAGTGAGTCCTCCATCCCCAGAGCTGTGCAGAGGGAGCTCTGCAAGATTGTGACAGCAGTCTAACCACTTACCTTGTCTGAGTGGTGAGGTCCCTGGGTCTGCCTTGAGTGGAAAGGGTTAATGCTCTGGGCCATGAGGGTCTCCCAACCTGATCCCACCCCCTCTTCACATTCACCCCTCTAGCTGCCCCCCCTTCCTCCCTGCTCCTTATCCCTCATTTCTTCCTTTTCTCCCTCTGTCAAAAATGATAATTCATTAACGTGTCCTCAGCTCCTGTCTCCTCACATCCCCCAGGGAATTAGACAGTCCCTGCACCTTGAGCCCTGTGAGATTCCAGGAACATACTACTTGTGCATGCTGTTGCATGGACCTGTCATGTAGGTGTTCCTGCATACAAAGGGCACACTGCATTCTCCTGCATGTTTCTGCAGGTTCACCAATCTGGACACAGCTGTGCACAATGCCACATGCACTCCTGGGTCTGCAGACACATCAGACTGTGTGTGTGAATGCACACAGGAGTCTCTTGGTGTGGATGCTTGTCTACATTCGCATGTGCACCTGCACCTGTGCACTGTATGTCTTCCCATTGAAATCCACCTCTATGTGTACATGGCTATGTATTAAATCTGTACTAGGACAGTGTGTCTGGGTAGGTACATGTTACCATGCTAGTCTGTTTGGGTACAGACACATGTGTTTGTGTTCTGCATGTGTGTATGTGTGTGCATGTGCATACACTTAGATATGCACATCTCACAATTGTGCACTGGTGTACGAGTGTGTGTGTGTGTGCACATGTGCCATGTATGTACATGAACATGGGTGTGTGTGCAGTGTACACACAACCTGACTACGTTGCACACACATACCTCCTTTCTGGCTCCACAGTAAGAGCCATTCTGTCTCATCTCTGGGGTGTTGATGGTGGCAACAGTGGCAGGGCAGATGGCAGGAGCTCAAAAGTAGAAGGTGGCAGTGTTACAGGGAAGACACTCACTAATGAGGCCGCTTGCCTTGCCAGCCTGGAAGCTGGTGCCACTAATTATCACCTCAGTAAGCAGCTCCCCAGGGAAGGGCTGCTGCTTGCACCCCACTCTTCCCCTCCCCTAGGACTTCTTTCCCCACTTATTTCCAGTCTTGAGGCACTACAGGAGCCACAGGCACCAAGAAGGGCAGCTAGAGCACAGGGTTGTGCCTAGTCCCACTAGGAGACTCAGGATACGTGCATGCCTGCCCATTATGCTGCTGCCAGGAAGCCCACTGTCTCTGTGTTAGAGCACATTCTCCAAAGGGCCTCTGGGATTCATGTGCTTCTGGGGGAAGGGAGGCCTACATAGCCTGACCAGTTCCTCCACAAACAATGAGCATGCTTCTGTAAAATGAGCACTAGGCTGAGAGTCAGATGAGCTGGCTGATAATTTCAGCTCTGTGTGATCTTGAGGAAGTTCCTGTGCCTTTCTGGGCCTTGGTTTCCTTGTCTGTAAAATAAAGTAAGAGGACTAATGCCACTTTTCTCAAAGAATGATGTATGCATCACTGGTGAGAAACAAGACTATTTTAGATAGTATACTGATAGCTTTTGCTATTTTAATTATGTATTTATTTTCACATATCTATTCTCACATGTGTGTTTAACTAGCACATCAGACCCCTAGTATCACAAATATTGCTTAACACAAGGCTAAAACACACACTTAAATTTTAAGAGTGAGGTAGTTTAAAGAAAAATGTTAAGTAAATAAGAAAGGCAGGCATCAGAGCATGACACAAGTCCTAGGGGTAGTTGGTGAATGACTGCAGCCTTCTACACAAGGGTCTATGAGGCCCTCCCTGCCAAAAAGACAGTGGGTTTGGGGCCCTAGATGTCCTGGAATAAAAATATACAGACTCCAGAGAGATTCGAAGATGGTGGCAGATTAAGTGGAAGCTATGCTGACTCTCCCAGGACCAAACTGGAATTACAACTAAAATATAGAAAAACTGCCCTAGCTGGTTTGGCTCAGTGGATAGAGCATTGGCCTGCAGACCTAAGGGTCCCAGGTTCAATTTCAGTTAAGAGCACATACCTCAGTTGCAGGCTCTTCCCTGGCCTGGGCCATGGTCAGGGCTCATGCAAGAGACAACCAATCAATGTGTTTCTCTCACATCAATATTTACCTCTGTCTTTCCTTTTCTCTTCCACACTCTCTCTAAAAATCAATGGGAAAGATTCTTAGGGGAGGAAATAATAAATAAATAAATATAGAAATACCATCCTGCATAATCAAGACTAGCTGGAGAGAACCCTGATAACCAAGGACGGAAAGTGGAGACCACATAGAGACTAATAAGTAGTGTGGAGGCATGAGCTAGCTAGGCTCCAACAGGCAGTAGCCAAAGTTCCAGAGGGATAGCTCAGCTGTGGGGGATTCCCACTGAGAACTCTGGAGTCTAAACCTCAAGCTGGACTTTCCAACCCAGAGCACCAGAACTGAGAAAGGTGTCTACATAACATCTGGCTGTGAAAAGCAGCAGGAAGAAACAGCTGGAAATGCAGGCACCCTCTTAATGGGCCAATGCACAAAATTTCATGTGCAGCCACTCACTTTGGGCTCTGGCAGAGGGCAGAGTGGAATGAAGTTGTGTGAAGAGAGTCCAAGGATGGGGGCTCTAGGGTCGGAGCTTGAAGTGCAGCCACCCTGGTTTCCTGTACTGAGTCATTTCCTCACTCTGTGGAGGACATCTTTCTCAGGCAGACCTTTGCTTTCCAGGTGGTTTTTTGCCTGGGGGGAAAGGCAGTTGCCCCACCCTATTGGAAGACCTCTCGTCCCACCCTGTGGTCAATAGCCTGAAGTTAATCTAGCCTGAATACAATCAGACTGCGGGCATAGGTGGGTCTCTGGAAGCTTTGAGTCTTTGCCTGATCACCTTCTGGGCCCAGAACTAAGAAAAGCAGACCATGGTGCACATCTTGGTCCTTTCCAAAATCACCCAGTCCAAGCAGAGGGAGCCACAAACTGAGCATTGCTGATAGCTCCAAACAGGATATTCAGGGGCAGTCACAAACAGCATCTGACATTATCCTGCACCAGAGACTATCAAAAAAGACTGAGAGTCATAGCATATCTACTTAATACATAGAAACAACCCCACGCAGGCAGCCAAAATGGGAAGACAAGAAAACAAGCCCCAAATGAAAGAACAAGAGAATTTTCCAGAAGAAGAGCTAAATGAAATGGAGATAAGCAATTTATTAGATATAGAGTTCAGGATAATGATTATAAGAATGCTCAATAGTATGAGAAAAGATATACAAACAATGAAAAATGACCAGTTGGAAATGAAGAATGACATAGAAGAAATAAAGAATTCATTGGAAAGAATGAACAGTAAATTAGAGAAAGCTAAGGATCAGATTAGCAAATGAGAAGACAGGGTAGAAAAAAAAGTCACTCAATCAGAAAACCAAAAAGAAAAAAAAAATTGAAAAACAGGAGGAAAGCTTAAGGGAGTCATGGGACAATATGAAACAGCAATAGGAGTACCAGAAGGTAAAGAAACTGAGCAAGGGTTAGAGAACCTGTTTGAAGAAATAATGGCAGAAAATTTCCCTCACCTGGTAAAGGAAAAAAAAAATCACACAAGTTCAGGAGGCACAAAGAATCGCAAGCAAAAAGGCCCAAACAGGCCCATGACCAGACACACCATCATTAAAATGCCAAAAATTAAAGACAAATAGAGAATCTTAACGGCAGCAAGAGATAAGCAATTTGTTACCTACAAAGGAGCTCTTATAAGGCTGTCAGCTGATTTCACAAAAGAAACTCTACAGGTAAGAAGAGAATGGCATGCAGTATTCAAGGTAATGAAAAGCAAGGATCTGAAACCAAGACTACTCTATTCAACAAAGATATCATTCAAAACAGATGGGGAAACAAAGTTCTTCCCAGACAACCAAAAGGCTAAAGGAGTTTATCACCACTAAATTGGCATTGCAAGAAATGTTAAAGGAACTGTTGTAATAACAAGAAGAAATATATATAAAGAGAAACATAGGCACAAAGAATTAAAATGGCAATAAGTAAGTACCTATCTAGCCCTAACCGGTTTGGCTCAGTGGATAGAGTGTCAGCCTGCAGACTGAAAGGTTCCAGGTTCGATTCCGGTCAAGGGCATGTACCTTGGTTGCGGGCACATCCCCAGTAGGGGGTGTGCAAGAGGCAGCGAATCGATGTTTCTCTCTCATCGATGTTTCTAACTCTCTATCCCTTTCCCTTCCTCTCTGTAAAAAATCAATAAAATATATATTTTTAAAAAAAATAAGTACCTATCTATAATAATAATAGCCCAGGTGGTCATCACACCCTCACGTTGTCACAAGATGGCTGTCACAAGATGGCCATGTGCACAGTGGAGGCAAGGCCTGGCAGCCGCTCCGCACAGTAAGGCCTGGGAGTCCAACGGCTCCGCACGGCACAGAGGAGGCTGGTCCCGGCAGAGGAGGCGGGTCGCAGCAGGGGAGGACAGTTGGGGGTGATCAGGCCAGCAGGGGAGGGCAGTTAGGAGCAATCAGGCAGGCAGGGGAGTAGTTAGGCATCAATCAGGCCAGCAGGGGAGTGGTTAGGGGGCAATCAGGCTGGCAAGCAGAAGCGGTTAGGGGCAATCAGGCAGGCAGGCAGGCGAGCAGTTAGGAGCCAGCAGTCCCAGATTGTGAGAGGGATGTCCGACTGCCGGTTTAGGGATCGGGCCTAAACCAGCAGTCGGACATCCCCCAAGGGGTCCCAGATTGGAGAGGGTGCAGGTCCGGGCTGAAGGACACCCGTCAGTGCACGAATTTTGTGCACCAGGCCTCTAGTCTATATATATATTGCTAATATGCAAAGTGTCCTCTTGGGAGTTTGACCAGGAGACCAGGAGTTCAATTGCTTGCTATGACATATGCTGACCACCAGGGGGTGGCACAGAATGAAGGAAGGAGCCAGCTGGCAGCCAGAAGGCCCCAATCAGCCCTGATTGCCAGCCAGGTCTAGGCACCCTACCGGTGCACAAATTTCATGCACCGAGCCTCTAGTCAATAATAACCTTAAATGTAAATGGATTAAATATTCCAATCAAAAGATATAGGGTTGCTGAATAAATAAGAAAACGTGACCCAAATATATGAGGTCTACAAAAGACCCACCTCAGAATAAAAGACTCACACAGGATGAGACTGCAGGGGTGGGGAAAAAAAATTTTCATGCAAATAGAAACAAAAAAAAACTGGAGTAACAATATTCATATCTGACAAAATAGACTTCAAAATGAAGGACATAACAAGAGACAATAAAGGTCACTACATAATACTAAAGGGATCAATCCAACAAGAAGATATAACCCTGGTAAACCTATATGTACCCAATATAGGAGCACCTAAACATATTTTTAAAAAAACTTCTGGAGGACTTTAAAGGAGAGATCGACAGCAATACAGTCATACTAGGGGACTTTAACACCCAACTAACTTCACTGGCTAGATCTTCCAGACAAAAATTAACAAGGAAACAGTGACAAGATCTGATGGATTTAATTGACATTTACAGAACATTTCATCCCAAAGCTGCAGAATATACATTCTTCTCAAGTACACATGGGTCATTCCGAAAGATAGACCACATGTTAGGACACAAAACAAGTCTCTATAAATTCAAGAAGATTGAAATCATATCAAGCATCTTCTTCGATCACAGTGGCATGAAATTAGAAATCAACTTCAATAAAAATACTCAAAAACATTCAAATACATGCAGTATAAATAGCATGTTATTAAATGATGAATGGGTTACCAATGAGATCAAGAAACAAATAAAAAACTTCCTGGAAACAAACGAACACACAACAACCCAAAATCTTTGGGACACAGCAAAAGTCCTGAGAGGGAAGTTCATAGCACTACAGGCCTACAAAAAAAAAACAAGAAAAACTTTTAATAAACTATTATACCCTACAACTTAGAATTAGAAAGAGAACAAGAAAAGCCCAGAGTAAGTAGAAGGAAGGAAATAATAAAGATCAAAGCAGAAATAAATAGCATGGAGACTTTTAAAAATACAAAAAAAAATCAACTAAACCAAGAGCTGGTTCATTGAAAAGATAAAAAGCCCAGCCAGTGTGGCTCAGTGGTTGAGCACCAAACTATGAACCAGGAGGTCACAGTTCGATTCCTGGTCAGGGAACATGCCCGGATTGTGGGCTCAATCCCCAGTGTGGGGTGTGCAGGAGGCAGCCGATCAATGATTCTGTCTCATCATTGATGTTTCTATCTCTCTCTCCCTCTCCCTTCCTCTATGAAATCAATAAAAATATGTTTAATTTTAAAAAGAAAAGTTAACAAAATTGATGAAACTTTAGCCTTTGTCATCAAGAAACAGAGAGAGGATCCAAATAAATAAAATCAGAAATGAAAGAGGTGAAGTAACAACTGACACTGAAGAATTACAAAATATTGTATGAAAATACTATGAAGAACTATATGCCAATAATCTGGACAATGTAAACTAAAAGAACAAATTCCTAGAAAAATATAACCTTCGAGAGAAACCAAGATGGCTGCATAGGTAAACACCGAAGTTTGCTGCCTCGAACAACCACTTCAAAAATACAACTAAAAGACGGAACGGACATCACCCAGAACCACGGAAAGGCTGGCTGAGTGGAAATTCTACAACTAGAAGGAAAGAGAAAAGCATACCGAGACTCAGAGGAGGCACAGTGTGGAAGTAAAGTACTAAGGTGCAGAGGTGCATGCAGAGCGGGCTGGCGGCTGAGGGCGCGGTTGTCATTTTCAATCGGGAGGGAGTCTCAGCCTCTGAGCTCCAGTTCCGGGTGAGTCTCTAGGGACCCAGACTCATACAGGAGAAGCGGGACTGTCTGGCATCGGTCGGAACTCGAGGGAAGCTTTCTCTCCGAGGGGCTTGCAGTGATTACCGGGACATTGAGAAGCAAAGCCTCTGAGGGCAGGACTGAGAGCAGCCATAACTGCTAGCCCCGCCCTGTTGATCCCGTGGGACCCGCCCCGCCCAAGCCCTGCAGGGAGGCTTTTGCTGGATAGCCTCAGGCAAAGGCTAGATTAGCACCTCCCTAGAGATCCAGGAGCCAGGAAGCCCAGAGGTCAGAGTGGGACCATCCAGCTTGCAGCTCGATGGAAACATAAAGGACACACTCAGGGGGCAGACTCAGTGAGCACCAAAGCCCCACTGAAGCAAGTCTTGCCCCATAAGGGTGTCTCCAGCACAGAAGTTCTCCCAC
>NW_005371399.1:76723-80514 GCF_000412655.1 Myotis brandtii | reverse complement strand
GGGGCAAAAAAGAACAACTGTAATAATCTGAACAATAAAGATTTAACTAATCAAAAAAAAAAAAAGATGAGCAAAGGACCTGAAAAGATTGTGGTTTTAACTATCAAGTTAGGAGCACATTTTTCTATATCCTGAAATGCAACTAAGAAACTCAGAAGGCCTCAGGAAACAACCAGTGCTCTTCTTCCTCACCCCCAGTTCTCCGATTAAGAATCCACTGGGAAAAAATGAAACTAGACCATCAACTTACAGCATACACAAAAATAAACTCAAAATGGATAAAGGACTTAAATGTGATGGGAAACCATAAAAATCTTAGAAGAATCCATAGGCAGCAAAATAGCAGACATATGTCATAGCAATATCTTAAGAATATAGCACCTAGGACAATGAAAACTAAGGAGAAAATAAACAGATGGGACTACATCAACATAGAAAAGCTTCTGCACAACAAAACAACAAGAAAGCCCACTGCATGGGAGAACATATTTGCCAATGTTATCTCCAATAAGGGTTTAATCTCCAAAAGTTATAGGGAACTCATACAACTCAACAAAAGGAAGATAAACAATCCAATCAAAAAAATAGGCAATGGACCTAAATAGACACTTTTCGAAAGAGGACATACAGAAGGCCAAGAGACATATGAAAAGATGTTCAAAGTCACTAATCATCTGAGAGATGCAAATCAAAATGACAATGAGGTACCATCTCACACCTGTCAGAATGACTACCATCAACACATCAACAAATGACAAGTGCTGGTGAGAATGTGGAGAAAAGGGAACCCTAGAACACTGCTGGTAAGAATGTAGACTGGTGCAGCCATTATGGAAAATATTATGGAGTTTCCTTAAAAAATTACATATGGAACTGCCATTTGACCCAGTGATCCCACTTCTAGGAATATGTCCTAAGAAACCCAAAACACCAGTCAAAAAGAATGTATGCAAAAAAAAAAAAAAAAAACCTGTGGTACATTTACACCATGGAATACTATGCAGTTGTAAAAAAGAAGGATCTCTTAGCCTTTGAGACAGCATGAAGGGACCTGGAAAGTATCATACTTAGTGAAATAAGCCAGTCAGATAAAGACAAGTTGCCGGGGTTCATGTCCCAGCATCAAGAAGGGTTCAGGAATCTGGAAAAGGCTGTGCATAGATGACATAGGAATCCAGAGACTAATAAAGAGTCCAGAGACGAGATATAATTTTGAAAGACATTGGGGGTCAGAGGACCTTCAGCTAAAGGAACTGAAGACTCCCTCCTTGTCTAGGACCCTTGCTTTTATTAACACAATTTGTCCTAAGGCAAGGTGGAGATAATACACTTCAAAGGGTACAGAGGCATTGTCAGTTTGGGGAATAGCCTATGGCTGTTCAGGTGTTTGGCCAGTAGGAGGCAATAACATGTAGATTAAGATGCCCTTTAACTGTCTGGCAGCCACAATCAGTTTCCTATTCAGGTTTGGAGAAATGCCTTTAACCATTCCCAACAGGTGACTATATGTGTGACTCAACCCTGTTGAGTCCCCAAGTTTCATCAACCTTTTGATGAAACTCTTGAAATTATGACATGCTAGAATTGGTTCCCAGCAACAAGTGTCACATGATTTCACTCATATGTGGAATCTAATGAACAAAATAAATTGATGGAAAAAAATAGGTGGTCAATGGGGGGGAAAAACAAAACCAAAGGGGGGAAAAACAAAAACAAAGGGGCCATCTGTAATACTTTCAACAATAAAGATACATTTTTCAAAAACAAAAACAAAATAGATCCAGAGATATAGAAGCATGTAACAAGACTGATGAATCTCAGAAGGAAAGCAGAGGTGGGTGGGTGGGGAGCGATTAACCAAAGAACTTATATGCACATATGCATAGCGTATAGGCACAGACAGTAGTGTGGTGAAGGCCAGAGGGAGGGTGTTGGGGAGGGGGTCAATTGGGGGGGAGAGAGGGGACATCTGTAATACTTTCAATAATGATAAAATTTTTTAAATGAAGAAAGAAAATACACAGACTGGGCCTTAGTTCCCACCTTGTCCTCATCATCACCCAGATGTACTGTCACATGAAGTGGCAGAAGTTATGAGTGAGTGGTCTCTCTTGGCCACAAGAGACCCCATGAAATCTCAGGGGACTCAGAAAGTGTCCATACATGTGATCCCTGGAGTGATTCAGGCCAGATCAGGCAGGGACACCGGAATGGCTGGGACTGAAGGCTGAGATAGCCAGATCTGGGCAGAAATGGCTCAGGCTGGACTAAGGTGTCCTAGGGGCCTCAGCACCTGCATCTCCTGTGCAGCCTATGGAGGGGGCTGTCTGAGTCTCCCAGGTACCATGAACAGGCTACTCTGCCTGTTCTGCCCAAGGGAGAGCAGCCTGTCCACAGCCTGAATGTCTCTGTCCTCCAAGAGGCTGAGAATGAATCACAGGAATTTACAACACAGCCCCAAGTAAGAGTTATGAGTCTGCTTCAAGCCTTGCTGGCAGAGACTGCCACCTTTCAGCCCCCATTGCCACTGATTGCTGAGGCTGTTTCCTTCCAAGAAAAACCCCCCTCTATAACAGGAAGCAATGGAAATGGCTCCCAGGCCCAAGGGCCAGCTCATCACCCCATACCTGTCCCAATCTGGACCCTTCTTCTACCCTCACAGCCTACACCTCCCCATCATCCTCTCAGCTCCCCACACACTCAAGGAGGAGAGTACCTGAGAGGCCCAGCTCCCTGGCCAGAGCTCAGCCCTCCCAAATCTGCCACTTGCTCACCCCTTCCTGTTGCCCTTCAGAACAATCTATTTCAGGGTAAGCCAAGACTGGACACGCCAAATTCCAGGACCAAAATGGATCTCTGAAGTAATCCAGAACACACACATAAATATTTCACAGATGAGGAACCAGAAGTCCAGAGAGAAGCCTTGCCCAAAGTCACATAGCAGCACATTGATGTGGCTGAGACCTGACCTCATAATACCTCTGGACCAGTCATTTCAGTGTCTGGTCATAGCTAGTTGTCATATGGCCATGGGAATAATTTTCATCTCCAAATGCAGGCCCCTCTCCAGAGAATGGATGGACCTGGGTTTGAATCCCTGCTCCACTTTGTGTCTAAAAGTTACAATCTCTCTGCCTATTTCCTCACCTGAAAATTGGGGCTCAAAAACTACCCTAACTTCCTGTGGTTGTTATGAGGTTCAAGTGATATAATACAGGTAAAGTCTATGAATAGAACTGGACCCCTGGCTGGTGCTCCCTGCATAGTGAAGATGATCCTTCATCATCCCTAATATCTCAAGGGGCACCATTGCTTGGTTTGCTTAGGGAAGGGGGGCAATTCAGAGCAGGTGGAGCAGGAAGAACAAGGAAAAGGTATGTGTAGGACTGCAGGGCCAGAGTAAGGTCACTTCCTGATGGAGGAAACCCTTGAAGACTCCCTGGAGGAGGTGGCTTCATGCAGAGTTCCACTTCTCTTGCTCTGAGCTCCTTTGGGACTTCCTGAGGACCGCATAGCTGAAGGAAAGCACCCTACCCTAAAAGTCAATCCCAATTCAAGCTTCTACCCTGAGTGACCTGAGGGTAAGTCCTTCCCCTCTCTTGGCATCTGCAAAACAGGCCAGAGAGGACCAGACATTTCCTTAGAGGTGTCTTCCAGCTCTGACCCTTTTGCAATCCCGTCCATACCCATCTCCTGCAGTACCCAAATCTTGCCACTGGGAGGCATCGGAGAGTTGAGCAGAGACTGGGGCTGCCGCTGGATAGTCCCTCCTCCAACACCGCCTGCCCTCC
>NW_005371399.1:56685-76704 GCF_000412655.1 Myotis brandtii | reverse complement strand
TGGCTCTCCAAGGAACCAGAGCTGGTGGATACCCACATCCAGACTTTTGATCCTTCCCACAGGCTTGCAGAGCAGCCAGCATTCTCTCCACTTTTCAGATAGGGAAACTGAGACCCAAAGAAGGGAGGATTTGTTCAAGGTCACACACTAGACATGGCAGAACCAAGTCTCCAGCCCTCTTTCCCAGCCCCAGCCCCCTAGAAGAGACTGTATGAAGGGAAGATTAGAGTCAGATAGATTTGGGCTGGAACCCTGATGCCCCTACCCCTGACAGATCACCCACCTCCTCTGACTCTCAGCTTATGTAAGTACCTGGCACATGACAAGTGCTGAACACACAAAGCCACCCCTTTTTTCTAGTAAATTTTACAGGCCACAAGAACAGACACTTGTCTATCTTACTCACCTTGGCATCCAAAAGCCTGGAGGCCCTCTCCCTCGTGGGCCCTGCCTGGAACTCAGAATAAGGATCTCCCTCCTGGAACCCTTTCTACCATCCCAGATCAACTTTCATTTGTCTCCTCCCCTAGCAGCCCTGCCTGGTGCCCACACACACCCAGGCCCTGACCACATTTCTCCCATGTCTCAGATCCCTTTTTTTTCATCCCTGCCACTCTCTCAGTTCCTCTCTCCTTCTGAGCCCCACTCTACTATATGCTGTTTTTACAATAATGACAGTTTTTTACTTCTCACTGTCTCCCTTTCTCCCCTGAAGGGTAACATGTTCCCACTCTCCTAGGGAAAAAAATGCACTCTGGAAGAGAAAAGCAAACAAAGGACAGTGAGACTGGGTGCTCCCACCCACAGGCCACACAGTCCTCCTCTTGTAAGGGCCTCCAAGAACAGCTCTGTTATTTGCAGAGTAATTACTAGATATACCGGTTAATAATGCAGATTTTTTCAATAGATGGAGTTACACATATGTTGATATATATGTGATTTGATGTGTATGTCATTTTGTTGTATTGACAAAGCTTCAAAACTTCATATGTCAAATTTGCTGAAGGTGTTAACATCATAGATATTTTTATGCTTAAAAATGTCGAATTTCATGCCAAAAAAAGAGCATTTGCAGGAAGTTTTAATTCATTACTTTATTTTGAAGCAAGTTATCGGATACTTCAGGAAGTTTATGGTGAACGTGCTCCATCTCAAGATACTTGTGAACGCTGGTTTAAACTCTTTAAAAGTGATGATTTCAATGTGAAAGACAAAGAACGTCCAGATCAACCGAAAAACTTTGAAGACCAACAATTACAAGCATTATTGGATGAAGAAGATGAGTGTCAAACTCAAAAACAACTTGCAGAAAGATTAAACGTTGCTCAGCAAACAATTTCCAATCATTTACAAGCAATGGGAAAGATTTTAAAGGAAGGAAAATGGGTGCCACATCAACTGAACGAAAGACAAATGGAAAACCGAAAAGTCATCAGTAAAATGTTGCTTCAACGGCACGAAAGTCTTTTTAGCATCGAATTGACTGGCGATGAAAAGTGGATTTATTTTGAGAATCCCAAACTCACAAAATCATGGGTTGATCCAGGTCAACCATCAACATCCACTGCAAGGCCAAATCTCTTTGGAAAGAAGACATCCCACCAACCCTGATCTGCCTTCTCCCCTCCACAACCCCCTCTCTTACCCCCTTTCTTGTTGGGGTGGCCAGAGGGCAACTCCCATGTCTAATCTTCTATATAATCCCACAAATGGCTTTTTTTCAGACGATGAAATAATCAATGTGAACCACGCTTTAATTGTAAAACCACCAGAATGGGCCAGAAGACATGGCAAAGTAATGTTGCTTCATGATGACGCACCATCACACACTTCAAAACCAGTTAAAGACACGTTAAAAGATCTTGCCTGGGAAGTATTAACCCACCTGCTGTATTCAACAGACCTTGCTCCTTCAGATTACCACTTGTTTTGATCGATGGCACATCCACTTTCTGAGCAGCACTTCAAAACATACGAAGAAGTGGAAAATTGGGTCTCTGAATGGTTTGCCTCAAAACAAGAAAAGTTCTATTGGGACGGTATCCACAAATTACCTGAAAGATGGGGGAAATGTATAGCTAGCGATGGACATTACTTTGAATAAAGCACTTTTGATGTTTCTCTTGAAATTATTGTGTTTTCTTTGATTACAAAATCCGCATTATTAACCAGTACACCTAGTAAATGTCTATCTTTATTCTAGAGCAGGGGTGGGCAAACTTTTTGTGAGTGCGTGCCAAAACCAGCAAAATCTCTGACTCAAAATTCTTCTGCGTGCCAACCCTAATTTTTTGAGAACATGTTACGCCTACTTGATATCTCTTAAGGTGTACGTATGTGAAGAATCTTGAAGAAATAATAAAATTCATTCGAGCAACAAAAACACAGTATATGATGATAAAAATACATTTATTTTTTAATGTATACATGTACACTGATAGTCCGACAGAAAACTTTATGACTCCGTTTGATATTATCTGTGGGACTTTTGCTGCTGCATCACTGATGACAGAGATTTTACATCAGGTTTATATTTCATGACCTTCAGAGATATGCAGGAGCTACTACTTTCATCTGTCAGGCAACTCCTATTACGAGACTTAACAAAATTCATCACTGAGAACAAAGATTCATAAGCGTATGTGGATGAAAACATGGAGAGTAACGCTGTTGCAAAGTTTTTTAAACAGAAAAATTTTCTGGAATGGCATTTCAAGTCCTCAATAGTTCGTTTTTGACACTATTGAAATTGCTCTTCCCCTCTCTCTTCAATCCATGTCTATGGTCTTTAAGATAACTTGTTATGTAAAATTATTTATTTATCTAAGATGCACCTACACTGAATTTATCTGAAAAATAAAAAAGTCGATGTTAAGAAAAAAATTGTAATTGGAAGATTATAAAAGAGGGTTTCACGTGCCAGCAATAGTTACTGGCGTGCCAGGGGTTGCCCACCCCTGTTCTAGAGGATAAACAGAGCAGAGGGGCATGGGAGCAAGATGGAGAGTGCAGGAGAGGAGGAAAGAAAGCCAGAGGGAAGCAGAGAGACTTGGAGGAAGAGGAGCCAGATTGAAGACTATGGACACAAAGAGAAGAGAAGGGAGAAGCCAGAAAGAACAGGACTCTCTGTGTCCAGTGAGCTTAGAGATGTAGCTGAGGACCCCAACCAGGAATCCAGGGACACATGCCCTCCAAATACCTCCCCCTCCCCCATCCCAACCGAGAAACAGAAGGCCAGGTGGCCGGAGCTCCTCCTCTCCTCAATCCTTGGGTGTCCCCTCAGGTAAGCAGCTCTGAGGGTGGGGTCTGGCTTATCTTGGTGGGTGGGGCTTTATAGCCAAGTGCACCTCATGCAGAGGTAGGACCCCAGACTGGAGGGCTAGGAGCCAGCTAGTGGCAACTCTAACCCCAGGGCCAGGAGTCATGCCCCAACTCCTACCTGAGCACAGAGGTCCCCCTGACCTCCTCTCTGCAGTTATGCCTGGCATAGGTGGCATTCCCTTGGTTTGTCTACTTTATTCTCCAGGGCACTGGGCTGTGTGAGTGAGCTTATGGGGAAAGGTGTGTGTGTGTGTGTGGTAGAAACAGGTATGTATAGTGTATGCTGTGGTGTTGGTGTGCATGTGTAGTGTGTGTACTGCGTCTGTCTTTCCCTGTGAGTATAAGGACTGTGTTTGAGTGTGGCTGGTTGCGGGGGCGGGGGGGGGGGGCGCCTGTGCATGTGTATGCATACACAAGTAAGCGTATGTAGTAAGGAGTATTATCTCTGTGTATATGTAAGTAAGGGACATGTGTTTTTGCGCAAACCCTACCTGTATGCCTGACTGTGATGTGTTAGTGTTTCCCTAAAGGCACATATCAGCTTTTGCTCCCAGCCCAGGGCCACCGTCCCCCCCAGCTCCTGTGACAACTGGCCCTCAGTGTCTCTCCAGCAACAATAGTCACAGAGACTAGCCCAGCAGCCAGCATACAGGAGGATCACATGACTGTAGCTTTACCACCCAGCCACAGTAGGGGTGACCCATGGAGTAAGTCCCCTGAAAAGAGAAAAAGACTGATGGGACCCTGCCATACCTTGAGCCTCATCCACCCTCCAATGTATGCTTAGGTTTGGAGGGAACTGCTTCTCATCCTCCCAGCAAGCCAGCATCTGAGCTCCTGAAGGCCTTTACCAGCCTTTGGTACACCCAGGCACACCCAGAGCCTGGCATAGGGCAGCTTGGCTAATGCTTCCTAAATGAAGAAATAATCTAGTCTGTGTGATGGTGTGCCAGGCTCCAGGCCTAAGGTATAAGTCCTACAAGACCAGACTTCCTGCCAGGTCAAGCTGGACCCTCCTGAGGTGTTTAAAGGAGGTAGGGCCTTGGCCAGTGTGGCTCAGTTAGTTGAGGGTCTTACCATGCACCAAAGATCACCAGTTTGAGTCCCATCAGAATCAAACATGCCTAGGTTACGGGCTCCATGCCCAGTTGGGGGCATGCAGGAGGCAGCCGGTCGATGATTCTCTCTCATCATGGATGTTTTTATCTCTCTCCCTCTCCCTTCCTCTCTCTCTAAAACAAAATCAATAAATTTTAAAAATTTAAACTGATGGGGTCAACACTCTACCAGGCCTGGGTTGCCATACCCACCTGACTTTCTGCAGGTTACCAACCTTGGGGTCAAACTTTTCACAAAGCAATCCCCATCTCTTGGCCTTGACCTAAAATACAAGAGAGAGGCAAGACCAAGAGATGGGGACTTCTTTGTCAAAAGTTTAATCCCAAATTAAATGGCCCTGTCATTTTGCAGGCTGAGGCACAGGCAGGCCCCATCCATCTTCCCTGGAGGCCACGTCCCCTTCGTGGCAGGGCCATCTCTCATCCAAACATCTTCATCCCCTGAATATGCATTCTGAACCCTCTAGCTTCCTTCTCTACTTCCCATGGGACCACAAAACCCACAAAGGTTAGTTCTAGCTCTAGGGCTAACTGCCAGTCGCTACCCAGATAGGGATCAGGCTGAGGTCAGTCCCAGACTGAGCCATGAAGGCAAAAACTAGGATTTATTCCTAATATAAGTCATGGGTCTCACACCTGACTGAGCCCTGACTCTAGTCACAGACTGAACCCTGACCCTGCTCACATGCTAGTCCTCAACCTCCTCACATGTTAAGCCCCTACCCTGCTCACACACTGAACCTGGAACTTTATTTAGAGACAGACCATTAATTTGTCATACGGCCAAAGTTATTTCCCTGTCTCTGCACCTCAGTTTCCTCATTTTTCCACTGGCAGGCCTTGGGAGGGGCTGAGCACTAAAATCAGAAAATCCGAGAGAAACCAAGATGGCGGCATAGGTAAACACCGAAGTTTGCTGCCTCGAACAACCACTTCAAAAATACAACTAAAAGACGGAACGGACATCACCCAGAACCACAGGAAGGCTGGCTGAGGAGAGATTCTTCAACTAGAAGGAAAGAGAACAGCATACCGAGGCTCAGAGGAGGCGCAGTGTGGAAAATACAAAGGTACAGAGGTTCTCATGGAGCGGGCTGGCGGCTGAGGGCGCTGTTGTCGTTTTCAATCAGGAGGGAGTCTCAGACTCTGAGCTCCAGATCCAGGCAAGTCTCTAGGGACCCAGACTCAAACGGGAGAAGCGGGACTGTCTGGCATCGGTCAGAACTCGAGGGCAGCTTTCTCTCCAAGGTTTGCAGTGGGTGCTGGGACTCTGAGAAGCAGAGCCTCTGGGAACGGGACTGAGAGCAGCCATAACTGCTCCCTTCGCCCGCCCTGTTGATCCCGTGCAACCAGCCCTGCCCAAGCCCTGCGCAGAGCCATTTGCCGGATAGCCTCAGGCAAAGGCTAGATTAGCACCTCTCCGGAGGACAGAAGTTTTCCCACTGCAGACACAGCTGATTCTCATAGCCACCTACAGTCTCTGTCATGTCCATACATGTGTTTTCTCCACAACTGTAAATTAAATGAGGGGAAAGGCAAGTTTTGTTGACTTTTTTTCTTAATGCACTTTAATGACCTTACAGAAAGAAGCCATACCATGCATCTTCCAATCTGGATCACTAATGAGAATAAAAACACACATGAAGCACTTACTCCAGCACCAAGCATCTTCCTATAAGTTTACATGCATTAATTCAACTCTCACAACAACTGAAATGAACAGGCTTTGCTATGTTCCCCCCTTTCACATGAGGAAACTGCAGCAAAGAGAAGTCACTTGCTCGAGGCACACAGCTAATAAATACATGGCAGATTAATAATAGATACTCATTGGTTACATAATACATGAAACCCTGGCTGGGATTTATGTCTTCCTCGTAGTTGTGATCAAGGTATACTTATTTTATGTTCCTTGCTTGATATATTTGGTTTATTCATGCCCCTATTTGGATGGCCATTTCTTAAGGATCTGTGCAGGATAAGGACACTGAGGAATAGAAAGGTCAGTCCTCCACTACTGAGGACTGGCTGCGGAGGATTCTGGAGTTTTTATGGGGCTGCTATTATTCTGCAGGATCTCTCCTCCCTATAACCACCTCCACGCGGCTCTCCTTGCTTTTCTCACTTAGCAGACAGGAACATGTAACTCTCCCCCTTGCCTGGGTAAACGGGGGCTCTACCTCCTGATGGCACAGCAGCTTCTCTTCTGACCTCTGTTTCAGCAACACAGGCACCAGATCCATATGCTTTCCTAATGGATAAAAAGGGACCAATGACCCTCCACAACGAAACTACCAAGTTCTTGACTGTATATCCAAGGACCATAACACTTGCTCTGCTAAGGCAGGGGCTACTCATAGTATATTAATCTCCACCAAAAATCAGAGTGTGGCCCTAGCCAGTTTGGTTCAGTGGATAGAGCGGTGGCCTGCGGACTGAAGGGTCCCAGGTTCGACTCTGGTCAAGGGCACATCCCTGGGTTTCGAGCTTGATCCCCAGTAGGGGGCATGCAGGAGGCAGCCGATCAATGATTCTCCCTCATTATTGATGTTTCTATCTCTCTATCCCTCTCCCTTCCTCTCTAAAATCAATAAAAATATTTTTTTTAAATCAGAGTGTGAAATAAATAAATAAATAAATAAATAAAATAAAATCAGAAAATCCTTATTCAAAGGTTGCCCTGTATCTCCTCTGACCGGCAACAAAGAAGAGCATCAGCTGCTGCCACCTGCCAGCCCCCACTCCTACCCAACACTTTAGCCCAAGTATCACTAATTTTTATAGCCTTTGTAATCAATGGTATTGTTGGCAAAATGACATCTTTCTAACCTGCTGCAGGTCTGATGGGTCCCCAAGCTCACTCGTTCCCTATCCAGCCTGCGCAGCCCAGGCACAATACCCCAGGCCTTGGGAGGGGGGACCTCAGGCCGAGTCAGGTATGACCTGTGGGTTTTTTGACAATCCCCTTTTAAAAATACTCAGGTGTGTGTGTGTGTGTGTACTTTTTTTTTATCGCTTAAAGTATTACAAAGAGTATTACATATGTCTCCTTTTTTTTTTCTCCCCTTGACATTCCCCCGGGCTCCCCTACCCCCCAGTGTCTTATGTCCATTGGTTATGCTTATATGCATGCATACAAGTCCTTCGGTTGATCTCTTAACCCCCTTCCCGCCCCCCTGTGTGTGTACTTTTAATACTCCAAAGATATTCTCTGCTCCTTTCTGGCCACCAAAGTTGTTCAATTGAATTTTCATTTTCTTTTTTTAATATATTTTTATTGATTTCAGAGAGGAAAGGAGAGGGAGAGAGAGATGGAAGCATCAATGATGAGAGAGAATCATTGATCGGCTGCCTCTTTCATGCCCCCTACTGGGGATTGAACCCGAAACCTGGACATGTGCCCTTGACTGGAATCAAACCTGGGACCCTTCAGTCTGTAGGCCAACGCTCTATCCACTGAGCCAAAACAGCTAGGGCCAATTTTCATTTTCAATTAAAGCCTGAATATTTCTCAGATTCATAAGGATGAGCCAGAAGACACATCAGAATATTGAGTGGTCCTTTCTCCTGCCTCTCAGCTCTTGGGGCAATGGATGCAGAAGAATGTGCCTCTCCTTGAGCCATGGGGTCTGGGAGACATTTTGCCTTCTCTCCTCTTCCCCCAGCCCCTCTCCCTCCATAATCCACCCTCACTCCTGTCATTGGCCCCAAGCTGCAGAGCAGAGGTAGAAGTCCCCCTCATACCTCCTGTGTCCAGGGAAAGGAGCAAGTCAGAATGGGGGATCCAGATACCAAGAATTAAGGAAGGACAAATACCAGCCCCAGAGACCCCAGCCTCCCCAGAGCTGGCACCTGGCTGCCAAAAGCCAAGTCAGAACCAGTGGGGGCAGTGAGCAAGGCCTGGACTCAGGAGCGAAGCAACGCCGCCCCCTCCTGGCTGGTGTGCGGCTCCTCCTCTAACCAGCACTGCTAGGCTAAGCTTTTGAGGGTGGGGTCATACAAGTGACTCTCCAAAGACAGCATGTGACATGCAGACCCTCCTCTTAGCAGCCTGCTCAGCCCCTTTGCCTCCTCCCTAGGCTGACTGCAGCTTTCAGGCTATGCCCATCCTGCTAACCTTCTCTCTCTGCCCAAAGAATTCTGAAAATACTACATCTTATCTACTGCCCAGTGGGCAAAGCCTGAGTCCACTCCAAGCTGACTACCATCTGGTCCCATTACCAGCCAGCCTCCTGCAGCCTGGGCTTGGGCCCTCTGAGCCTCCCCAGCTCCCTGCCCTGCACCCTTTGGTCCCATCTACTTGCCTTTGCTCTTATCTTTATCACCACCAGGAATACCTTTCCTTCTACACACTGTCTCTGCTTGTTCTCCTGAGTCCCTCCCCCAGGAAAACTCACCTCTCCCCCTTTCCCAACCAGAGTGACCCCTCCATCCTCTATCCCCACCCATTTTCCCTTCTCCCCTCTAAGGTACTGAGCACTGTCAGGATTCAGAGTCACACAGTTCTGGACCTAGAGGAAACTGGATCATCCTCCAGGTCTTCCCCCACCCTCACTGCACAAAATGCAATCCCGAGGCCCAGAGATGGGCGGGAGCTGCACAAGACCACACAGCACGTTAGTGGCAAAGTTAGAACTAGAACTCAGCTCTCTGGAACCTCTGCCCAAGGCTTCTTGAGAACATGTGGCCTCCCCTGGTGAGCCAGAACAGAACTTCTCCAAGACATTGACCTGTAATGCCTCCCAGTATCCCCACCCCTCATCCAGGGCAGGGCCCAAAGGAAGCAGTCATGAACATTTACAAAATGAAGAAATAAAAAAATAAAAATATTTATCTAATACTTTCTGTGTGCTAAACACAGCAAGCACCAGCTCTGCTACTCAAAACCTTGGTAAGTTGCTCATTTTGCTATAGAAAATATCTTCTGTGGGGAGGAGTGAGTGAGTACACCAGGAGGGCCCTCAGTTGTGAATGTCAATGACCAGCGGGCACAGGTAGGGTGAGTGTTTGACACCCATGGTGAAAGCAGGTGTGCGGGGCTTGTGTACTGTAACCAGCTGGACATCATGGGAACCCGGTCCAGGCTGAGGTGTGTGGTCCATTGGGTAGGCAAAGCGCTTGGCCATGCTGTAGATGGGGCTGCGGTTCTGGTAGACAGATGGCTCAGGGCGGGTGTGCATGGCTGGCCCAGGACCTCCTGCCACGTTCTTCTTGTAGAACCAGTTGTTGTCTGCGGAGGCCAAACTATAGCAAGGAGCAGCTCGGTTGATGGGGATGTTGGGCCCCAGCAAGAGTGGCAGCTGGTAGTGGTTGGGGGCCGGGTTGGGGTCCATTACTCTGTATGGGCACCGGTAGCCGAAAGTGTACTGTGGAGCCCTGCGTTCTCCAGGAGGGTGGGTCTTCTCCAAGCAGTAGTGGCAGGAAGCTGGGGTGGAGCTCAGGCCTGAAAGTGGGCGAAGGTGAGGAACTGAGGCCTTGATTAGCCTGATGTGACTTCACTAGAGCCACCTTAGCTTTGGACAGGGAGACTTCCAACCCTACAGGATCTATGGGCAGGTGAGGGACTTAGGCCATCCTGACATAAGAATGTGACACTATTGTCATAATATAAAAACCATGCCCTAGTCAGTGCTCAGTAGTTAGAGCATTGATTGAAGGGTTTCAGGTTCGATTCTGGTCAAGGGTACATATTCAGTTACAGGCTTGATCCCCAGCCCTAGTCAGGGTGTGTGCGGGAGGCAACCAACAATGTGTCTTTCTCATACCGATGTTTCTCTCTCTGTGTCTCTCCCCCTGCCTTCAAATCTCTCTAAAAATCAATGGAGAAAAAAATATTCTCAGGTGAGGATTAACAAAAAGAAAAAACACAAGTGTTATCAGTATGTCACCTTGGGCTGTCAGCATTCTGACATTGTCCCTATGGCAACATCAAGAAAACATTCTGAAATCACTACAGTCCATGAGCTCATTAGCATAGCGATATTGCTGCCCCTATATGAGGCCCCTTGTATCATAACAATCACCCCTGACACATGCATAACATTGGCTTCAGCACATAAGTACTGTGACACAGACATGGTGACATCAGTGTCTTGATGTGACATTGCAGGGAGATGCCAGCATCCACAGACACACCTGGAGAGGAGAGTCATGATCCTTTGACCCCGCTCAGGTCCTAAGGGTAGACCTCCATTCTTCAACCTCCCAATCCCACTCCCCATTCCATCTTACACAGGTTAGAGATGCGTTCCGCCATGGGGATCTGCGGGCAGCTGGACAGTCCAACCCGAGTTATTTTAAATAAATAAATAAATAAATAAATAAATAAAATAAAATCAGAAAATCCTTATTCAAAGGTTGCCCTGTATCTCCTCTGACCGGCAACAAAGAAGAGCATCAGCTGCTGCCACCTGCCAGCCCCCACTCCTACCCAACACTTTAGCCCAAGTATCACTAATTTTTATAGCCTTTGTAATCAATGGTATTGTTGGCAAAATGACATCTTTCTAACCTGCTGCAGGTCTGATGGGTCCCCAAGCTCACTCGTTCCCTATCCAGCCTGCGCAGCCCAGGCACAATACCCCAGGCCTTGGGAGGGGGGACCTCAGGCCGAGTCAGGTATGACCTGTGGGTTTTTTGACAATCCCCTTTTAAAAATACTCAGGTGTGTGTGTGTGTGTGTACTTTTTTTTTATCGCTTAAAGTATTACAAAGAGTATTACATATGTCTCCTTTTTTTTTTCTCCCCTTGACATTCCCCCGGGCTCCCCTACCCCCCAGTGTCTTATGTCCATTGGTTATGCTTATATGCATGCATACAAGTCCTTCGGTTGATCTCTTAACCCCCTTCCCGCCCCCCTGTGTGTGTACTTTTAATACTCCAAAGATATTCTCTGCTCCTTTCTGGCCACCAAAGTTGTTCAATTGAATTTTCATTTTCTTTTTTTAATATATTTTTATTGATTTCAGAGAGGAAAGGAGAGGGAGAGAGAGATGGAAGCATCAATGATGAGAGAGAATCATTGATCGGCTGCCTCTTTCATGCCCCCTACTGGGGATTGAACCCGAAACCTGGACATGTGCCCTTGACTGGAATCAAACCTGGGACCCTTCAGTCTGTAGGCCAACGCTCTATCCACTGAGCCAAAACAGCTAGGGCCAATTTTCATTTTCAATTAAAGCCTGAATATTTCTCAGATTCATAAGGATGAGCCAGAAGACACATCAGAATATTGAGTGGTCCTTTCTCCTGCCTCTCAGCTCTTGGGGCAATGGATGCAGAAGAATGTGCCTCTCCTTGAGCCATGGGGTCTGGGAGACATTTTGCCTTCTCTCCTCTTCCCCCAGCCCCTCTCCCTCCATAATCCACCCTCACTCCTGTCATTGGCCCCAAGCTGCAGAGCAGAGGTAGAAGTCCCCCTCATACCTCCTGTGTCCAGGGAAAGGAGCAAGTCAGAATGGGGGATCCAGATACCAAGAATTAAGGAAGGACAAATACCAGCCCCAGAGACCCCAGCCTCCCCAGAGCTGGCACCTGGCTGCCAAAAGCCAAGTCAGAACCAGTGGGGGCAGTGAGCAAGGCCTGGACTCAGGAGCGAAGCAACGCCGCCCCCTCCTGGCTGGTGTGCGGCTCCTCCTCTAACCAGCACTGCTAGGCTAAGCTTTTGAGGGTGGGGTCATACAAGTGACTCTCCAAAGACAGCATGTGACATGCAGACCCTCCTCTTAGCAGCCTGCTCAGCCCCTTTGCCTCCTCCCTAGGCTGACTGCAGCTTTCAGGCTATGCCCATCCTGCTAACCTTCTCTCTCTGCCCAAAGAATTCTGAAAATACTACATCTTATCTACTGCCCAGTGGGCAAAGCCTGAGTCCACTCCAAGCTGACTACCATCTGGTCCCATTACCAGCCAGCCTCCTGCAGCCTGGGCTTGGGCCCTCTGAGCCTCCCCAGCTCCCTGCCCTGCACCCTTTGGTCCCATCTACTTGCCTTTGCTCTTATCTTTATCACCACCAGGAATACCTTTCCTTCTACACACTGTCTCTGCTTGTTCTCCTGAGTCCCTCCCCCAGGAAAACTCACCTCTCCCCCTTTCCCAACCAGAGTGACCCCTCCATCCTCTATCCCCACCCATTTTCCCTTCTCCCCTCTAAGGTACTGAGCACTGTCAGGATTCAGAGTCACACAGTTCTGGACCTAGAGGAAACTGGATCATCCTCCAGGTCTTCCCCCACCCTCACTGCACAAAATGCAATCCCGAGGCCCAGAGATGGGCGGGAGCTGCACAAGGCCACACAGCACGTTAGTGGCAAAGTTAGAACTAGAACTCAGCTCTCTGGAACCTCTGCCCAAGGCTTCTTGAGAACATGTGGCCTCCCCTGGTGAGCCAGAACAGAACTTCTCCAAGACATTGACCTGTAATGCCTCCCAGTATCCCCACCCCTCATCCAGGGCAGGGCCCAAAGGAAGCAGTCATGAACATTTACAAAATGAAGAAATAAAAAAATAAAAATATTTATCTAATACTTTCTGTGTGCTAAACACAGCAAGCACCAGCTCTGCTACTCAAAACCTTGGTAAGTTGCTCATTTTGCTATAGAAAATATCTTCTGTGGGGAGGAGTGAGTGAGTACACCAGGAGGGCCCTCAGTTGTGAATGTCAATGACCAGCGGGCACAGGTAGGGTGAGTGTTTGACACCCATGGTGAAAGCAGGTGTGCGGGGCTTGTGTACTGTAACCAGCTGGACATCATGGGAACCCGGTCCAGGCTGAGGTGTGTGGTCCATTGGGTAGGCAAAGCGCTTGGCCATGCTGTAGATGGGGCTGCGGTTCTGGTAGACAGATGGCTCAGGGCGGGTGTGCATGGCTGGCCCAGGACCTCCTGCCACGTTCTTCTTGTAGAACCAGTTGTTGTCTGCGGAGGCCAAACTATAGCAAGGAGCAGCTCGGTTGATGGGGATGTTGGGCCCCAGCAAGAGTGGCAGCTGGTAGTGGTTGGGGGCCGGGTTGGGGTCCATTACTCTGTATGGGCACCGGTAGCCGAAAGTGTACTGTGGAGCCCTGCGTTCTCCAGGAGGGTGGGTCTTCTCCAAGCAGTAGTGGCAGGAAGCTGGGGTGGAGCTCAGGCCTGAAAGTGGGCGAAGGTGAGGAACTGAGGCCTTGATTAGCCTGATGTGACTTCACTAGAGCCACCTTAGCTTTGGACAGGGAGACTTCCAACCCTACAGGATCTATGGGCAGGTGAGGGACTTAGGCCATCCTGACATAAGAATGTGACACTATTGTCATAATATAAAAACCATGCCCTAGTCAGTGCTCAGTAGTTAGAGCATTGATTGAAGGGTTTCAGGTTCGATTCTGGTCAAGGGTACATATTCAGTTACAGGCTTGATCCCCAGCCCTAGTCAGGGTGTGTGCGGGAGGCAACCAACAATGTGTCTTTCTCATACCGATGTTTCTCTCTCTGTGTCTCTCCCCCTGCCTTCAAATCTCTCTAAAAATCAATGGAGAAAAAAATATTCTCAGGTGAGGATTAACAAAAAGAAAAAACACAAGTGTTATCAGTATGTCACCTTGGGCTGTCAGCATTCTGACATTGTCCCTATGGCAACATCAAGAAAACATTCTGAAATCACTACAGTCCATGAGCTCATTAGCATAGCGATATTGCTGCCCCTATATGAGGCCCCTTGTATCATAACAATCACCCCTGACACATGCATAACATTGGCTTCAGCACATAAGTACTGTGACACAGACATGGTGACATCAGTGTCTTGATGTGACATTGCAGGGAGATGCCAGCATCCACAGACACACCTGGAGAGGAGAGTCATGATCCTTTGACCCCGCTCAGGTCCTAAGGGTAGACCTCCATTCTTCAACCTCCCAACCCCACTCCCCATCCCATCTTACACAGGTTAGAGATGCGTTCCGCCATGGGGATCTGCGGGCAGCTGGACAGTCCAACCCGAGTTATTTTAGGATTCAGGAAATAGCAAGGCCCAGGGTTGCATATGTCCATTATCCCTGCAAGGCAGCCACAGAACTCAGTCAGTCCCAGAGTCTGTCCCCAGGTGAGACCCTCCTCCCCAAGAAAGGAGCAAAGGGTTCCTTCTCAATTCCTCAGGTTCTTGGGTGTTTTGGGAACTTTGATTTCCTCATCTGTAAAATGGGGCTTTTAACATTCTCAAGAACTTGTCCAGAGGGACAGCTGCATAGCAGCTTAGCCCACTAGTCAGTGATGGTGCCAAGGGGTCATAATAGGCACAGTGGCTATTGTTAGTTTTAAAAAGGGGCTCAAAATAAATAAACTGATGAACAAAATAGGTCCATAGGCATGGATGCATGGGACAGACTTGAGAGACCTCAGAGGGCAGGAGGGAGGGGGAAAGGGAAGAGATTAACCAAAGAACATATATGCATAGCCCATGGACACAGCCAATAGTATGGTGAAGGCCTGGGGAGGGATGGGGACTGGGTGCAGGGAAGCAAAGGGTGGGGGAATGGGGAATATCGGTAATATTGTCAATAATAAAAAGGGGGCCCAGCCTCAGTTATGGGGGTACCCTGCTGAGGTGAATATGTCACCCCAGGAAGGGGTCTGGCAGGCACCCGAGATCTCAGACCCCAAGATACATACTCCTGCCCAGGCTCTCCTCTTGCTGGCCTTGGCCAGCAGTTCCAGCTCTTTTGTGATCCAATGCTCCTACCCTTACAGGGGGTTCCAAGCCACCTGGAAAGCCTTAGAGGCCACCATTCCCACCACTTTCCCCCAATCTCCAGCTATTCCTGCCCAGCTGCTATGGCAAGTGAATCCATAATAGCCAGAACTGAAGGGTTCCAGCCAACGACCAGACAGAAAGGAGACCCTGCTCTGCCAGCTGGACAGTGACAGCATCCCTCTAAAGCTCCCTCGGGAGGTCCAGTTGGGAGATGCCCGCAGAGTTGCCTTCAGAGGTGTGGGTCACTTGGGCATCCCTGCTGACATCCATCTGGACCTAGCAGATAACCTTGGTGTCCAGTTCAGGGCAGGCCTGCATTCCCACGGACCTGTGGCTACAGATAAAAGCTCCTTTCCTCTCATTGCCACCCCCAAACATCTAACAATAACCCTACACCCAAGGTGTGGGGAACACTCACGCTTCTCTGAGTGCTGAGTGTGCAGAGTGCAGGCTGGCTCCTGGAACATGGAGCTGTCATGGCCTAGGTAGCCTGTGCAGGATGGCCGCAAGTACTTGTCAGGCCCCGGACCTATGAGAACAGACAGAGCAATGCTCACTCTGGGCCCACCAGATCAGAGGCAGGAAGCCCCAAGTACAGTGCCCCATGAGAACTTCAGGGTCTTTGCTCCCACTGATATCACACTACCACAAATCCCACCATCGAGCTGCTTCCTTGCACGAAAAGCAGTGTTCCCAGATAAATGTAATTTCCCTCGGATAGGCACTGCATAATAAGAAAGGTAATAGTTACAATTAATTGAGAACTTATTCTGTGCCAAGTAATATACTAAGCATTTTATATGAATTATTTCCGTTAAGCCTCCCAACAACTCTGTAAGGTAGATACTATCATTTTTCCCATTTTACAGATGAGAAAACTGAGGTTTAAAAATATCAATTTGCCCAAAGTCACAAAAGCTGGTAATGTGAAAATTCTGAGACAATCAGCCAACTGAGCTCAAACATTTAACCATGCACTAAACCACCTCCCAAACAGAGCAATAATCAGTCATTAGCAATGTAGTAAAAATTAATGTTTCTGCTTTCATTTAAGATTAAGGCTCAAGGGAAGGGGAGGGAGCTAAAGCTGGGTTAAAGGCTCCAATAAATCCGTAGCCTTTTTTTAAAGGTGGCTTCACTCCATGCCACATCCTCCCTTCCTTTCCTACCTACCTCCCCCCTGAAAATTCCCAGCAGTTAATCACTGCCTGCAAGGTTCAGCTTGGAGGCACACATCTTCTGTGGACTTCAAAGAGAGTCTGCAGGAGACAAGGCAGGAAGGCTGGGACACCTTCAGCAGCCCAGCAGAGAGAGAAATGGGCCCAAGCTCAGGGTGGGGTCAGGGGGCGTTCTGCTCTCACCTTTGATCATCGCCATGATCACAGGGGTCTGCTTCACCTCTTTCCATGAGGGCACCTGCACCTTCTTCTCTGGGTGCTGCCCATAGAACACAGAGTTCCTGGACCCCTTGGGCAGTTTCATGGCTGGAACCAAGCTCCAATAGCATCTAAGCAGCAGGCAAGGAGCTGGGCTGGTGGGGGCTTATTCCAGGTTCCCCTGCCCAAACTCCTGAATCCACTCTTCCCTACTCCAGAGGTGTCGTGGGGGCTGAGAAGGAAGACAGTACTCCAGCTTGAGCAGCTGAGACAGTCTAGGGTGCAGCAAGCCACAGGGCCCAGGAGACAGGACCTGGAGATGACATCACTGCAGAACATAGATTGTGAAGCATGGTGTTTATTTCTGTCAGTTGCCATGGTGCCTGAACTGTGGCATAGAAATTCTATGCTAGCAGCTCAGTTGTAGAACCCTGAGAATTCCACCCAACCAGGCTATATTGCCTGAAGGGTCCCCAGGACATGGTCAGGGAAGGAAAACAGAGAAGTGGAGTGACAGAGCCAGAACTTCACTCCTGGTGGGTGCCCTAGGGGTGGGAAAAGGAATAGAAAGAATGGGTAGGTCATGGGTCAAGGGTTCCTGAAGCCTGCATAGCCCTCTAGGGTGGCCCTTTACCTCCTGCCCCTCCTACCTATCCCTCCCTTCTATCAAAGTCTGTTTCCTTGGGAAAGGATAAAGCCAATTACTTCACACTAAGGTCCAATAGCTTTCCAGATTTTATCCCAAGGCCAGTATCTATAGAAATCTATGTCTAGCTCAAGGAATACTTGCCTGCCTGCTGGCATTTCAGGCAGGGAATGAGAAACAAATAAAGGAGGATGGAGGAGTAGTTCTGAGGCCTTAAGAAGCCACTTCCTGTGCCTGTGGTCAGGAGCACCCCTGGGTGGAGGGGAGTGTGAGAGAAAACATATGATTGATGTATGAGCCCCTGGGCAGAGGAAATGCTGGAGATCTCTTCACCCCTAAAATCCCGAGTTTTGGGGGGCTCAGAGCCTGCTTATACCAACCAGTTCATAGCTCAGATTGGATTTGGTGGGAACCAGGTAAGAGGGGTTTCTATTCTGGGAACAGATGACAACTGGCTTTAGAGATGGTATCTGTCACAACACCAGTACATAGATAAGGAAACTGAGACCCCAAAAAAGAGAAGGACTTGCCCAAATTTTCTCCTCACATCAGTAGCAGAAACAGAACCAGGACAAAACCCAGGGCTCTCTTTGGATCACAGCCTCTGATCTAATGGAAACCAAAATATGCTGAGCACTTATTCCCACCAGCAGGCGCAATAAAGATCAGCCATACATGCTGGCATTCCAAAAGCCCCTTGTTGGACCAGAAGGCTCAGAACAGATGGCAAGGTCCCACCCCAACAGCAGCAGAGCTGCCCATGCCCTCACATCACCTATGGAGTAGCCGAGCCTCTGATTTCTGGAGAGGTGAGGCTTGGCAAAGCGGGGATTAGCCCTACTTCAGTTCGTCTGGGGCCATGGGCAGTGCTGCTTCCACACCCCATCCTCGTCAGCTTTTCCTGGAGGAAGCTGTGAGCTTACTGGGCTAGAGCCCTGATGGCCTCATGCCAATAGGGGCCAGATGTGGGGCCGGGAGCTCCACCTTCTTGGTCTTGGTGGGGAGGGAGGATGGGGGAGGAGTTTCCTGGTATTTCAACCCAGGGAGCCTTCCTTCCACTCCCCCCCACCCACTACCACCTGCATTGCTCCTGGCTGTCATCCTTGTGCACAGCTCTCTTGGAAAAACTGAGCCATTCTACACCCCTGCTTCTGCTCTGAATGCAGAAGCTCCCTTCCTTCCAGCTTTCACAGAGACTAGCTAACCCCTAGAGACAGACGTTGGTCCTCTCCAAAGCTTCTGTTCTGTCTCCCATACACCTGCCCCTTCGAGCCCAAGGTAAGGGTCCCTTGTCTCCTCAGTACCCACCAGGCAGTGTCTACTCCCTGTCAAAAGTGAGCTGAAAGCTCATGGCTCCTGAACACTGGATTTGCCTTCATGTCATCCACCCCATCTCCACTCTGGTCAGCTTGCTGTCTCCCTTTCCAGAGATCATTTCAAGCATGGCTCATCCCCTCTTCATGCCTGGTCCTCCCTCCAGCCCCTGTTCCACCTCCTCCTCAGCTAAGAAAAGGGAGGCCTCTCCCTGCCACACCATCAGAACCACCTGCTTCCACCATCACCTGCTCTCACTTCCTTCTGGGGCTGGGAAGGACCCTCTAAGACTCTCACCTCCTCTGCCTCCTCAAGAACATTTGCTCTCCATGGTTCCTCTCTCCGCTTTAACCCCTCATCGGGCCCCTTCTTAGCTCACTCTACATATCCTACATTCTTCCATCTATCACAGACCATGTCCCTGTCCCCGCACACCTCTCCATCACTACCTAGATCCCTCCAGTTCACAGCATTTCCCTGTTGTCTGTCCACACCTCCCTTTCATGCTTCGACTCTCCACAGGCTGGCTTCAGACTTCAACTATGATCTGCATGTGGAAGTTGCAACCAATGGACACTTTCACCCTCACCCAATTAACCTCTCAGCAGTACTGGACCAAACTGACTAACCATTCTCCCCTCCTTGTAGCACCTTCTCCTGGTTCTAAGATTTCTGGACTTCCTTCCATGTCCCCATGTGCCTTCACAAGCTTTCTTCCTGGCTCTTCTTCCTCAACCAACCTTTCAATGTTGGCACATGCTTATTAATTACAAAGGGAAAACAGTAGCTTTATAGAGAGAATCCTGGCAGGTAGCACATCAACCAAGTAACATACGTTAACATCATCCACAATGAGACAGAGAGGTGTTGTGTGCCTCCAGAAAGGGTGCACTGAGAACACAGCATCTCTTCTGGGCTGTCCCCACCAAAGATACATAACCTGAACCTAATTATGTAGAAACCAGATAAACTCAAATCAAGATTCACTTTACAAAATAACATTTCTGAAATGTCATGAAAGACAAAGAAACACTGAAGAACTTTTCCAGATTAATAAAAACTCCAGAGATATAACAACTAAGTGCAACATAGGAGCCAGAATTTTCCTTTTGTGGACAAAAGGGGTCACATGCTTACCTGACAAGCTCAGGGAAGGCCTGCGTGGTGGTCTTGCAAACTCAGAGACCTAAAGTAACCACAAAGGATGGTCTGAAATTAAACTTTAACTAAAAGCAGTTATGGTGGATAGTTACGTCCCAGGCTGGTATCTTCACTGACAAGGTCAACCTTTACCTTAATTGAGCCTATCTGTCTTTTTGCATCTGTAATAACATACCCTTGAGATGTCTGGGTAACTTGTAACTTCCCTTTTTCCGGACCCCTTGGGGCACAACCTAATGTGCCTGGGCACCAGGACAGATACCACAAATTCCTGCATTGTTATCATGTTAATTGTTCCTGCACCCACCTAAGTATGTGTCTATCATTTTACTTTTTATCCAATCCCAGAGGTTTCCTCCCC